>NC_042617.1:14421458-14745496 GCF_901001135.1 Rhinatrema bivittatum | reverse complement strand
TTTCCCCTTCTCCCGGTGGGCTTCCTGAGGAAGGAAGTATGCCAAAGCCGAGAGGGCGAGAAGACATCGATGGATGTGGCACTGGCATAGATGGAATCAGTGCTGGCATCAAGGGCACCGGAGCAGATGAGATGCACTTGGGCACCGATAACCCCGATGGACCTGGAATGGGCTCCAGCATCAGTGGTTTCCGTGGAGGGATCTGGCCGGAAATCGATTCTTCCTCCTCCAAGGAACCCAGTTTTGGAATTAGGACCTGCGGAGGCCTTGATGGATGACTCGGTGTTAGCGTGTCCGGTGGCACAGGTTAGGTCGGTAAGGCACCGATGAGCGTGTCGAGGAGCTCAAGGAGCGGTGCAAACATCGAGGGAGCCGGATACGAGGCCGGTATGGGGGTTGGCACTGTGGTGATTGGAAGTCTTGTAAGAGATTCAGCACTGCCTCTTGGACCATGTGGTCCAATTACTCCCGAAAAGCCGGCATGGATGGCACAGCAACTGGGGTAGGAGACAGACTAGGTGTTACTGGAGCTTGCATGGGGGCCCGTGGAGGCTTGGTGCCCAGCACCAGTTATCGGTGGGGAACACTTAGGAGTCCCTGGGTCCAGAGAAGGATGAGGGCTCCTCTGCCCGGGCTCTCTTTGCAGACGGCTCGATGGAACTCAATGCCGCTGCGATATTGGTGCCGGCACCGGTCGGGGACGCCCATCGGTGCCGGTGTTTCCCTCAGTGATCGGTGCTCAGTCTGGTCCTTCTCTGGCACTGAGGACGATAACACTGATGTCTTCAAAGGTGTCGGTGACAGACGGTCACCCGCTCCACAATGTTCCTGGCGGGGTGTCTCCGAGGTCTATAGACCCTCTCCAGTCGGTGGCACTTGAACTGGCATTGATGGAGCAGAAGGTTTTGAAGCAAACAAATGCTCCATCTTATCCAGATGAGCGCGATGCCCTTTAGAGGCATTTGTGCTCAACTGGGGCATCGATGGATGTCGTGCGAGGGGCCTAAGCACAAAACGCAAACATTATGAGGGTCCATTATGGACATAGTCCTCGGACACTTGGGGCATTTCCTAAACCCGGTCGCCATGCCAAAAAATGGCAGGCGCGCGGTCGGTGACCGTCGGACACCGAGGTGGTAAGCTGCCGGGAACCAACCGCAAGTACGAGGAAAACACCTACTGAGCATTGGAGGGAACGGAACACGATGGGGGACCCTGGTGAGGGATTTTTTAAGAAGTTAAACTTGAGGAAAGTTGTGAGAAATTTCTCACAGAGCTCCTAAACCGCAACGCAACTGCTGCGCAGAAAAAAAGAGACTGAAGGGGACCCCTGGTGGCTACAGAGTTAGTGGCATGCTGGGCATGCTCAGTGTGCCAGTCAAAGTTCTAGAAACTTTGACAAAAGTATTCCGTGACAGGGCTCCATCTGATGATGTCACCCATATGTGAGGACTACCATCCTGCTTGTCCTGGGAGAATAAAGCACATCAGCCAATGGATAATGATTTTTTTTTAATTGGGATCACCATTAGACATTCTTCCGCTATGTAAGCACATTTCTGTTGTGGACCATTTCACACACAGATCATGAAACATTGTGTAATATATGGTATAATGTTCAAATTATGATTACCTGTTGGTATATAATTTTTCCTAATTTTCCTAGCATCCTTAGCATCATAAATAGTATCAAATATACTTGTTAATTCCTTGACAGCATCTTCTATTAGCATGCTTTTGTGGTTCATTGTATCTGCCAATTCTTTGGTGTAAGTCTGTTAAATAAATTCAGAAAGAATGGTTAAATAGGGTGGTGATTCTGCTACAAATTTTTAACAGTAAGATATTATTGAAGAATCCTGAGACAATATATTTTATAAAACAAAATACAGTGGATTACAAAATGTGTAATATAAGCATTGTAAGATGATGCATCTTATTGCTCTAATATCAGCTTTCTTTCAAAAACTGTAACCAATATATAACATGATTTTTATAAGCAGCAGTAGTTTTTCGTAATTTTTGTTTTACATAGACATATGTACAGATAGACAGACAAAGACAGATTATAGAGAGAAAACAAGATTGCTTACCTGTAAAACAGAGTTTGCTGTAGACACTAGATAGAAGAATGAAATAACCATAACACATATGTGACATCATCCAATGTTGCTGACATGGACCCAGAGCCAGAGATCAATAAAGAAGTTGCTGAGCAATCATAGGAGTTATCGTATGCACACACTGCTTTGTGGGCCTTTCCGGCTCTTCTAGAGCCTAAACTTTAATGAGGTAATAGATTCTTCAGGGAGGTGGGTAGGTATTTAATATGGTTATTCATCCTGCTGTCTATGGAAAACCCTGTTCTCCTTACTTGCTTATGTAGTACATGGCTATTTGGTTGTCCATATGGATCAAGATTTTCTTTCCTGAAAGAAAGTGAGAGAAAGCCCATAGAGCATAGTAGATAGCTCATAGTTACAGGTGTTTGATTTGCAGATGACTCTCTGCTGGGGGCCATGATCCTTGGATCCACAACATACTAATGTGCATCCCCCACCCTTGGTGGAAGCATCGGTAGACAGAGTCACTTGATGCGGCGGAATGCACAACAGGTCCACATTTAGAAACTCCAGATATATCCACTATTGAAAGGATGTTCTCATACAAAGAAGATTCAAAGCAGTGTATGCATGTGTAGGTTGGGTTATGAATGTGATTTTTTAATGTGTTAAATTGTTTTGGATTATTGGTGTTTTCTAGAATGTATGTGTTTGGAAGTTTTAATTCTTATTATGTTCCATATGGCATTGTATGTAACTGTATACTTTGTTGTATTTAAATTTATTCAAATTTATCTTTAAAATTATTATAATAAAATAGTGAAATGTAATTTTTCTCTTCTATTTTTTGTTGTAACTTTTGTATGTTTTGAAGGGATTGTTTTCATTTGTTGTACCTTTTATTAAATTAACGTCTCCATCTAGATCCAGTAGTGGCCCGTGGTGTGGAGTCACCAAGAATCACAGGAGAATGTTGATAGAAGAGCAGGAGGTCAGTAGAGCTGAATAGCAGATGGTACTCACTCTGAAATGTGCAAGGAAGGTTGCTGAGGCGAACACGGTAGTGGCCCGAAGCACGGGGTACGCCGGAGGTTCCATCAGCTGAAGGTAGAGAAGTCACAAGACTGAACCAGACAAGCCCAGAGAGAATGAAGAGAAACTCCAGGCAGGAAGGCCCTCCGAGGAGTGGATAGCCAGAACGTGACAAGGCCCCCGAGGAGTGGGTACCTAAAGCGTTCGAGTCTCTGGATCAAGAACGAGTTCAGCATAGTGAAGTAAAACTTCTCCAAAGGAGCAGAAATCAGCAGGAAGGAAGTCCTTGCTAACTTGTAAGTAGCTTAGTCCGGCTGATTCAAATACATGCAGGCAGATGACGTCATACAGAGGAGACGCCCCTGAGGTTCCCGCCATGACGTGTATAAGATGGGGCCTGGCACTGTACGTGTGCCTTAGGTAATCCCCGATTCAAGATGGCAGATGGGATTGCCCACGCCATCCCAGGAACGCTGAGGACAGTGGCATGCAGAGGCAGAGGTCGCCAATTGTCTGAGAATTACTGGTGCAGGCAAAAAGGAGGTGAGCAACAGAGGTCGCAGCCGTCTGTGACCGATGAGTGCAACAGGTAGCTGCTGGTACTGAAGAGTGGTAGGAATCTGATGATGCTGAAAAGAATGGAAAAATGGAAGCTTGTAGGAAAATTACTAACTAAGCATCTGGTTGGTCCCCTGCAGCAGCTGATAATAATTGTAAGGTGGATTGATACTCCTTAATTAAAACCACCATCTCATGAACTTTGTTTCTGAATAAGTTGTCCCCTGTGCAAGGAACATCTATGAGATGATCATGCACATCTTTTCAAAGGTCACTCACTTGTAGCCATGTGAGCCTTCAAGCACCAATGGAAGCAGCCAAAATCTTAGCCACTATCGACCAAATTTTCAGAGGCCTGCATGCGCAAATACAAGCGGTTATGCGCGTGGCTGGGCCCTGCGCATGCCAATTGCATTTTCTAAAGGGCATGGCCACGTTCATAACCACCAATATGTGCACAAGTGCTGGGCCTCTCAGAAGGGGCGGGGACGGAGTCTGAGCAGGGAGAGGCAGGGGGCAGGCTGGGTCAGCCCCATTCGATGCTGTCCCAGGGAAGCGTGTGCTGGCAGCTGGCCAGCCCGCGAAATCTAGTGCTGCTCCAGAGGAGCAGCAAGGTAAAAAATTTAAAAAACTGTAGAAGTTAGGTAGGGGGTAGGGGTCGGGGAGGAGAGGGGAAGAGGTAGGAAGAGTAAGGTTAGGCACAGGACAGTTCTCTCCCAATCCGCTCCTTAATTGGAGCGGACTGAGAGGGAACTGGTAGAGGCCTAATTGTGTTGCCACTAATAGGTTTTAAAATCCTCTCCCCTGCACACGCGAGTCGTGGGCCACCCGCACATGTGCATGTGGATTTTAAAAGGACATGGAGAAATGTGAAAAATATCTCATTCATTCCACTTAAATGCTTTTCATTTTGGCATCAATTTTAAGACCTGCGCGCTCACATCCATGTGCACATGATTCCTGGCATGCGCATGTTATAAAATTGGCGCATCCATGTGTGTGCACCAGGAACCACACGCACATGGATGAGTGTGCGTGAGTCTTAAAATCAACCCCAAAATCAAAAGCATTGTAAGTGGAATGAATGAGGTATTTTTCACATTTCTCCATGTCCTCCACTGCTTAACAGAAGTCTGCATATCAAAGGCTTTCACATATTCATGCAAATACTGCACCTCATAGAGCTGGTGAGCCACAATCCGTGCATTCAGTATGGATCTCTTGAATATTTTTTTCCCAAGCACATACTAAGCTTTTGCATCATTCCAAAGAAGTGCATTGGAATGTTCATGTGTGTGCTTACAGAGTGCTGACTCGACCACCACAAAGAAAGGGGAAACTGGGACTCTGTATTATAAGTTCAGCTTCTGGGCCATCAGAAGATAAAACTCAAGAACTCAAACCATCCACCAAGCAGAAAGCACCATGGTACACCCCCGAACTGAGGAAGACCAAACTCCTTTTAAGACAAGCCGAAAAGAAATGGAGACGAAAACCCACTCCCCAGCTAAAAGACAGCTTCAAGACCATACTATACATCTACAAAACCGACATAGACAAAGCCAAACGCAATTACTACGCTGTCAAAATTCACAACCACCAATACAACCCAAGAACCCTCTTCACTTATGTCAGCAATCTTTCTCAACCAATCCAAAACTCACTCAGAACAGCCAATCAGACAAACACCAGCGACCACCTAGCCCAATTCTTCAATAACAAAATACTAAATCTAATAGCAAAAAACCCCCAACCCAAACATCGAGGCTACAACAGAACCACACACAAATAACAACAAATGAACTCATTTTGATCATGTTGCATCAACTGAAATTGAATCAATCATACAAAACATCAATCCTGCAGCTCATCCCATTGACCCAATTCCTATAAAATTCCTTAAACAAATACTGAACCACATAGCCAAACCAATAGCAACCATAATCAACCTCTCACTCAACAAGGCATCTTCCCCGATAACCTAAAATGTGCCATCATCAAACCTATACTCAAAAAACCTCATCTTGATGAAACTGATCTAGCAAACTTCAGACCAATATCGAACCCACCCTTCATAGCCAAGATCCTCGAAAAAATTGTAAATTGTCAACTCATTGAACACCTGGACTCCCACAATATTCTCTTCCCCGCCCAACACGATTTCAGAACTTCCCTCAGCACTGAAACACTACTTCTCTCCCTCTCAGACACAATCCTCAGAGGACTGGACTGTAACATTTCCTACTTACTCATCCTCCTTGACATATCAGCTGCATTTGATACCATCAATCACAAAATGTTAATACACAGACTAAAGGAAATCGGATTTCAAGTCACAACGCTCAGCTGGTTTAAATCCTACCTCTCCAACAGGTCATACAAGGCCAAATTCAATGACACTGAATCCAAGCAAATCCCCCTCCCCCACAGAGTATCACAAGGGTCATCCCTATCCTCCACATTGTTCAACATTTACATGACCCCACTGTGCAAACTTCTTAATGAAACAAGACTGTTACACTACATATATGAAGACGATGTGCAAATCCTACTCCCAATCAAAGACTCCATCAAACACACCCTAGAGTGATGGAACTCTCACCTATCACCAATAAAGCAAATGTTGCTTACCTGATGTAACAGGTGTTCTCACAGGACAGCAGGATGTTAGTCCTCACAAATGGGTGACATCGAGGATGGAGCCCTGTACGGAAAACTTTTCTGTCAAAGTTTCAACAAGCTTTGACTGACACTGGCACACTGGGTGCACTGAGCATGCCCAGCCTGCAATTATCCCTGTGAGCCACAGGTGTCTCCCTCAGTCTCGTCTTATAGCTAAAAAGCGCAAGCGAAACTAAAATAAAAGTATACAGACCCAACTCCGCGGGGTGGCGGGCGGGTTTCGTGAGGACTAACATCCTGCTGTCCTGTGAGAACACCTGTTACATCAGGTAAGCAACATTTGCTTTCTCACAGGACAAGCAGGATGGTAGTCCTCACAAATGGGTGAGTACCGAGCTGAGGATGCCCGGGAATGCACCAGATACACCGCAGATGCGCAAAGGCGTAACGACTGAGGTGGAAATGGGAACGGAGGGCATCCGCAACACCATAATGGGTTCGTGGAAGGATGTTGGGTAGTGAATTGAAAAAAGTAAGAGTAGGCGGACTGGCCAAACATGGAGCATGCCGGCTAGTCAAATGTAAGCAATAATAGGCTGCGAAGGTATGGAGAGGACTCCAGGCTGCAACCTGATAAAAAAGTACAAGCAGCAGTAACCAAAGGGAAGCTGTTAAGGCTAAGACGGACACAACAGTATGTGGATACCCACAGTGTTGTAGTGAAATGTCTGCTTGTTGGTAGGAAAGGAAATATAGACCACTTAATCAGAAGGATTAGGTCTGTGTGGCCACTGGAAGTAGCAGCTTGACCCTTGCATGAAGGAAAGAGTCAAGTGGAATTCACATGGAATGCAGTGCAATGTAGATAGAATGTAAGCGCAGCATTACTGTCCAGGAATGTGGAAAACCCAGTCTCTCCCTAGGGCGAGAGAGAGAGGTTAGGAAAAATTAATAGAGTATTTCCTGAGGAAAGGAGATACAACATCTACCTGAAAAGGATAGAAAGTTGAATGCGTAGAACTACTCAGTGGCAGAGGAACGGAGTCAGGTGAGTATGGAAAGAGTGCATAACTCACGGACCCTGCTGGCAGGAATGACATTAAGAGGGAAAGAAGTTCCCTTGCCAAACTGTGGAAGAGAGGAATGGAAAGGCTCAAACGTAGAATGTATGAGACTTATAAGGAGAATATATATGTTCATTCCGTGATTAGAGAAATAGAGGCGGCTTGATCAGTGGATAATCCATGGTAAGCCGACTCAGAGAGGATTACCGAAAACGGGAACCCAACTCCCAAAACGATACACCTCCTAAGAGAAAGGTGTATCTATGTGGAGGATGTCTGGAGAACAGAATCCGAGGGAGTAAGAAAAAATGGTGGAAAAGTAAAAGGGGTAATACCTCTTTTTTTTTTTTTTTTTTTTTTTTTTTTTTAGCGTCAGGAGGTAAAGCCTGCCATATTAAACGGCAAGATTTATGTTTAGAAGGTTTTGTGACGCTACCAGAACCTAAGAACATCAGTAAGTCTATGATTTGGGACTGACTGGTGAGGGAATAAAAGGTTACTGATATGATGGATTGAGAAGTATGGGAAGCATACTGATCTCAGTCAGGGAGTGGGGAAAAGAATACTGAACCCCATCCCAGTTCAACATTAGAAGAATGCTGGCTACGAGAGGCAGCAGAAGAGATATATTGAAGAGGCCTTTGATGGAAGAAAAGGCATCTAAGGGAACGCATAGGAAACATGTGTAGGGAGCAGAACCTGTGCATCGTATGGAATGATGCAGACGCAGAGGAAAGTTTAGTTAAACTCAGCGTTAAAAGATTTGCCCTGTACACATGTAATTGAGACCATTCGAGAGGATAGAACCTACGTGGAGAAGGTCAGATAGAGCGTTCATTAAATCTCTTAGATATGTGGCCCAAGGATGCATGAAGTGAACAAGGGCCAAGGGTAGAGCTGCGCAGCTGTCTAGCAGAGCAGCTAAGAGGTTGTGCGTGCTTATGAGTTGGAAAGCACATTGTCCCTATGCTGTCTGTCTGTATGCACAAAGAATTGTTGCAAAAGCAGTATTGGAAGGCATAAGGGCATAACTCATGGGTGCAACGTCCAGGACGTTTATGAGAAACTATGCTGGAGTGCAATAGATGCATAATGGGTTGACAGCTTTCAGGAGAAACTTTATAACCCTAAGGAATTGCGAGCATGAGTCGAAGGAGACTAGGTCCTAGTTCGAACTGGGATAAGAATCAGGGACGAAAGCAATGAAACCACTTAGGTCCATTGAGTATAGAATGTCACTGAATATAACCCATAGCAGTTTTGAATTATGAGAAAAATGCATAGTGGGAAGAAACCCCATAGCCCAACCATGAAAAGTTGAAAGGCTGAGGTTATGGAAAATATACGCTGGGACATATAACAATGTATCAGAATGTCTGTGCGCATGCTGGACAAGAGGGTCTTAAGACTGTGGTGTCCAGAAGTGTTACAGAAGGGATTTATGGCAGTGACAGTAATCCCAGTTAGTAAATGTATAGTGAGTCCTGAAAAAAGTGAGAGCTCCTTGCATGTACTGAAAGTGGTTAGCAGTAGTCTATGCAAGGAAAGTGAATGATGTTACACTCCGCAGAGAAAACAGCATTCACCAACAGTGATGCAAGAGACAGTTCACTTACCGAAGCTGGTGCCAGCGGCAGAGCTTGGGGTTGTAATGTTGACTCACCATAAAGCACATAGAAACATTAAAATAATGTACTTACTGCAGTATGGAGTGATGGTAACCAAAGATACCATTGTACCTGTGACGTCTAAAGAAAGTTGGATTTTCTTAGGTCCAGTATGTGCGGAGAGTAACTATTTTCTGTTAAAAGAAAGAATAGTGCAATTAAAACTCCCCAACCCCCCTCCCTTCTCCCCTCTGCACTTCATAGCGCCTGGGGGAGTGTACCGGGACTTTGGTACAAGGTGGGGTGGCCGCTCTGATATCTGACCAGATGGGAGACCAGGAGGTGTCCCAATGGAGGATATCATGTAGGCTCCTGCAGGTGTGTGAGCGGTAAGTGGTACCCGCATTTCTGTATGCTGTACAAGGAGACACTGAGACCTGTGGCCAGGCCTCAAGGTGGACTTGTACATGGGGCAATGGTTGCTGAATCTCATGTTTAGCAGATCAGCCAATGCAGCTGGACCTTGGTTGGGAGGGAACCAAGAGTCAGAGCATTGGTCGGCACAGGGACTTGTTACTGACAAGAGAAGAAGCCCTGCTGCAATCCCAAGAAGATAGAGGGGTTCTCCTGATATTGTGGCTAACATAGCTAACATAGCGATATGTGACACTAATACAGTTCTAAAAGGCACATGACCCAGAACTTTTCGAACCACGGTCCGAATGGGAGAACACAACTCTATGGGAATGCCGCCGAAGCGGGTACTTACCATCCGACGTAGATCGCCGCAAGACGAGCCGGTGAAGATTGTTGACCCCGACGGTCTCCGGAGTCCTCGAGGGTAAGGCCGGGGACGTAAACGTCCATCTCGCTCTGAAACCCGGTATGGTGGCACAGGTACAGAGGAGACAGGCCAGGCGTGAGTGGCGTTTAGACTGCTAAGTGTAACAGATGGCCATAGTCCCACACCACTTGACGGTGGGGCACGCCAGGAACAGAGGAGCCCTAACGGAACTCATGTTCCCTTCCCTCGTCACAGCGGCTCGATGTGTCGTGACGCCAATGCAGAAGCTGTTGGACCTGGATCCGAAAGTTCTGGATCACCAAGGACTGCCAAAACTGTAGGAACAGTGCTGATGGCAGTGGTGATGTCGCTCTGCCCGAGCGTTGTCCAGCCTGGAGAAGGATGGCACTGATGTGCTGGATGGCGTCAGCGGCGGACGATCACGATGTCGGCGATGATGGGTGCCACGGTGCTCGGCCCGGTCTTTCCCCAGCGCCGAGATGGAAGCCCTCGTCGTCCTGGAAGGCGATCGATGACGAACTGTCAGCACGCCTGCTCTGCTCCTGACACAATGGAGTGTCTTAAGCTAATACGGGGCTTAAAAAAGAACCCAAAGCGTGGAGCAATGTGAGGAGGCGAGGGTATTATGTGGCGGTGCTATGTCGGTATTGACGATATTGAAGGCAACCTAAGGGGCTTCGAGGATATCATCAAAATGGGTATGAAAAATCGTCGATGACTGGCCAGGAGAATGATGACAGTGACGGGCACTGACAGCAGTGGCATAGGTATCTTTGAAACGATGTGGAATCGAATAATCGAAAAACATTGCCGTTATTGAAAAAGATACCGGCATCGACTGAGTCGAAGTCGAATCAATAGGGCGTCAAGGACACCGAAGGAAAACGGAGGTGTCGAGGGCATCGATGCATGGAGGCGGGCATTTATGCCGTTTGTGGCATGGCCACGGGCATCAACTATAGGGCCACAGACGTTGACGGTATCGATTTGGACAGACTCAGATTTCCAAGTGTACATGGCATCGGTGCCCCAGACACGTGTGTCGGTGGCATCGATATGGACACGTATGGAATCGATGGCATGGATCTCCCAGTCGATGAATTCCATCCCGGCATCAACGCCAGTCCTGGAATCGGCATGGGCATCGATGCCAGCCATAAGGCTGGCATTGGCATCAACGCCCATCCACGGAATCGAGCCGGCATGGATACCCACCGATGGGACCCACCTGGGCATCGAATTTCACCGATGGGAGCAGCCTAGCATCGACTGCCCTCGATGGATGCATTCTAACATAGATGCCCATGGATGAAACACCTGGGCATCGGTGTCCATCGATGCAAAAGGACCCGGCACCGATGCCATCGACGGACGGCCATCCGGCACCAATGCCATCGACGGACAAGCCATCCGGCACCGATGTCCATCGATGGGGACCATCCGGCACCGATGTCCACCGATGGGGACCATCCGGCATCGATGGCCACCGACGAATCGATGTGGCACCGATGCCCACCGATGGAAAAGGGCTGGACATCGGTGGGGAGGATGGGGCATCGATGGCATCCCCAAAAGGGGGGGTGGCATCGATGAAGTGACCCTGGGATCGTTAAAAAGTGTCTCGGGCAGCGGTGGCGGCGACCCGAGTATGCATGGCAGTGACTAACAGCGTGTGCGTCAATGGCATGCATCCGGGTAGGGACGGCACCGAGGAAGCCCAAGGAAAAAAATAGTGCGTAGGAGGAAAAAGCCTGGTAGCACTGAAAAGCAAAAAACATGGATAAAGGCATCAGGGCACCGTGGGGGGAGGGGCGCTGATGACATATAAAAGCCCAGGGCGGTTTAGGAGGGTCCCGGTGTAGCGATAGGGTATCGACTGCGTGAGGGTACCAGGGAACGAAGGACTTGAAGCTACAGAGGTCCTAAAGTTAAGGAAAAAATCCCTACCCCACTAGCATAAGCAAGCAGAGTGTCACAGAGATACTCGCAAGCTGTTTAAAGCTAACTGAAAAATGGGGGAAGGGAAGGCTTCAGTCAGTTAACAGCCTTAAGATAGTGACAGGAACCGACCGAAAAATAAGAATTAGTACTCACCGAGTGTCGTAAAAACGTACGCGGAGGGAGACCTGTGCAGGGAAAAGTGTTTTTTGAAGTGAAAAGTTAAGTGTTTCCATGAGGTAATTAGTTAAAAAATCCTCACAGAGCTCCAACCGCTATGCTGACTGCAGAGCGGAAAAAAGAAGACTGAGGGAGACACCTGTGGCTCACAGGGATAATTGCAGGCTGGGCATGCTCAGTGCACCCAGTGTGCCAGTGTCAGTCAAAGCTTGTTGAAACTTTGACAGAAAGGTTTTCCGTACAGGGCTCCATCCTCGATGTCACCCATTTGTGAGGACTACCATCCTGCTTGTCCTGTGAGAAAACATCTACTCTCACATCCCTCACTCTCACACACCAAGACTGAAATCCTATACATATTCAGAAAATCATCCCCACCACCCTCCACTGACCCCTCCACACAACTTCTTACAAACCAAACACTCTCTACAGTTAAAAACCCTGGCATCATGCTAGACAACCAATTAAACTTCAAGAAAGACATCAACAACCTACCAAAAGATGGATTCCATAAATCCAAATCCTAAGAAAGCTCAAGCCACTGCTATACCCACAAGACTTTCAAATAGTTCTACAGGCTTCTCTCTTTTCTAAACTCGAATACTGTAATGCCTTGCTACTAAGTCTCCCAGCCTCCACCCTCAAACCCATTAAACTACTCCAAAACGCTGCGGCCAGAGCGCTCACAAACAGCAGAAGATCAGACACATTACACCCATCCTCAAAGATCTACACTGGCTGCCCATCCCTCAGAGAATACAGTACAAGACTCTAACCATCATTCACAAAATCCTCCACAACAACAAAACCAACTGGCTGTCCACACCCCTTTTTCTCCATATACCTACACAGAATCTCCGCTCCTCAAATGCTGGCCTTCTACAAACACCGCCCCCAAAAGCCACTCAATGGATATCAACAAGGGAACGAACACTTTCAATTGCCATCCCCACCCTAAGGAACAAACTCCACACAGAACTAAGAACAGATCCATCCACCCAATCGTTCAAAAAAAATCTTAAACATGGCTATTCCGCAAAGCTTTTCCAACAACACACACGAACCAACCCCAAACCAGGCCCTAACCTTGCAGTCAGGGTAAACACCACCTACAACCACCTTACCAATGAATACTCATCCCTCCATTCAACAGCCATTATGCTCCCCCTAATACACATCCTCCACTCCGTCACGATCTATTTAACATAATTCCCTTGTTACTGTCCTCGATACACCATATATCTAATGTTATTTATTGTTATTGCTATTATTTATGCTATTTATTCCTTTTAATAATACTGATTATTGCCATTATTAACACTGTTTTTTACTCATGTTACTGTTATTCCATTATGTTACTTTTCTCTAATCGTTCTTTGTACCTGACAAAAGGAAATGCCTTGCTTCCTGCACCTTCAAGTTATATGTAAACTGATTTGATATGTAAATCAAACACCGGTATATAAAAACAAATAAATTAATAAATAAGATCTTGGCATCTGCCACATCCTTATCTGCAGGGGCTTGAAGAGTTTTTGAACCATGATAGCTGTAGAGTCCACTGGAAGTTGAAGGAATTAAATAAGCATGAAGACATCTATCCTCAAGTCATTTTCCTTCCTAAGGTTGATGAACTGCTTCTTTGCTAGCTTATTTAACTCTAAAATGAGGAGAGCTTTTCTTGTAGCAGTTCCTGATGTTGAGAAGCAAGCCAAAGCTTCTCGGAGAGTGACTTGGCAGAGTTTCTGAAAGATATAATCTGTATTCATTTCTTATTATGGTGAAAACCCAAGAGCCTGTGGTTATTATGGGCCAATGATTTATGTAAAACTTCAGTCTTCTCCCAACAGGAAGATTCTTAAGCATGGATAATGTTATTCTGGCTATGCCTTTCTGGATGCAGACAAAACCCCAACCCAGATTTTAGCTGGGATGCTGGCTGTGGCTTTTTGGTTCTCTGCTGCTTGAGATGAGAGCAAGGCTCCTTCTGCTGACGAGAACGAGGGGGAAGGACAATACCTGCTTGGAGGATGGAAGGGTCTCCTTGGAGCCCCATTCCAATACTTTCTGCATGAGGAATGGAAGAAGAAAGGGTCTGATTTTTTTAATTTGAGCTACTGCTTTGTTGACCTTATCTCCAAAAAGATTCTCTCCACTGTAGGGTACAACAGTGATTCTTTTCTGTATATTTTATGAACTACAGAAAATATTGGTAATACACAGAAGGAAGACTGTTAACTTGGTTTATCCTGAATGATTAAGTTTGAGTGATACAATAAGACTGAAAAATGAGTGCAGCTTAAGATGGGATATATAATTGCTCTTTCAATAAGAAAATAAGGTCCTCAGATCTTTGATTTGATTGTTGATAATGCCCTTGAGGTGCTATTTGGAACTGAATCTTAGCATTTTGATTCTGATTATTCTCTCCTTTTTTTTTTTAATTTTTATTTCTGAATTTTCAAATTACATAATTCAATAATACAATTGAACTTTCACAAAGGAAATAAGATATTTGTTACATACATCTTATTAAATTCAATTAATTAATTTTCTATCTTCCTTATTTCCAAAGTACTAAACTAGATACTTAGGGAGAAAGATTAAGCAAGTTATAAGACAAAACAATTGAAAACTTCCCTAAAAAAACTAAATATAAGTGTTATGCAGGATTAACTATATACCCAATGTATTTGGGTTAGGTTTGATCTTCCCTCTTTTGACTACGATATTCCTCCAGGAATTTGTCTAGATGTTCTGGCTCATAATATATATATTTCCTACCATCAACATACATTACTATTATTATTCAGTTGGAGAGAGTCTGTTTGCCCACTTGAACTCGCAGCTTGTCTTTTGTCAAAGAAGGAAAGAGTTAGGTATAATTCCTTTGGAGGGTAGTGCGGTCTAGATAGAATGCAAGTGCACTCTTACAGTCCAAGGAGTGGAAAACCCTCTCGCCCTGGTGAGAGAGAGGTGTTGGGAAAAAGTGGGCAGACTATATTATGATTAAAGTGAGAGGCTGCTACTACCTTAAGAAGAATATAAGGGTAAGTATGTCACAGAGGAATGCAGGGTCGGGTGAGTATGCAACAAGGGCTTGTAACTCACTGAGCCTGTTAGCAGAAGTGATGGCTACGAGGGAAAGAAATTCCCATGTCAGACTGTTAAGGTTATAGGAATGCAAAGGCTCGAACTGGAAACGTATGAGTCTTGTAAGTACTAAATATAGGCCCCATTCCATAACCAGTGAACATAGAGGCAGCTTAATCAGTGGATAACCCATGGTAAGCTGACTCAGAAGGGGTTGAACTGTTAATTGGGCATTCCCACTCCCAAGTGGTACGCCGAATTGAAACTGAAGTGTACCCATGCGGAGGATGTCTGGGACCAGAATCTGAGGGTATGTTAGAAAGCGTAAGAGAAAAGGAGTGGTATAGAAAAAGGGACTAATACTCTTTTGTATGCGCCATGTGGTAAATCATAGAGATGTGAATCGTGTGCCCGATCGTCTTAACGATTGGGTTCGGCTAGAGGGGGAAAAAATCTGATCGTGGGTGATGTGGGTGATGTGAATCGGAATTGGTTCTGATTCACATCGTTATTTTTTTTTTTTTAGTGAGGCCCGACCCTTTAAAATTAACCCCTTACCTTCCCCCACCCTCCCAAACCCCCCCAAAACTTTTTACGATTACCTGGTGGTCCAGTGGGGGCGCGGGGACCGATCTCCCACTCTCGGGCCATCGGCGCTATTTTGGCTGCCACTCAAAAATGGCGCCGATGGCCCGATAAAAAAAAACCCACCCGACCCTTTAAAAACGACCCCTTAGCTTCCCCCACCCTCCCAAGCCCCCCAAAACATTTTAAAATTACCTGGTGGTCTAGTGGTGGTCCCGGGAGCGATCTCCCGTTCTCGGGCCATCGGCTGCCACTCATAAAGATGGTGCCGATGGCCCTTTGCCCTTACCATGTGACAGGGTATCCGTGCCATTGGCCGGCTCCTGTCACATTGTAGGAGCACTGGATGGCCGGCGCCATCTTTAAGATGGCGGTGGCCATCTTTAAAGACGGCGGCGGCAAGAGGGCGGAATTAGCAATCTGTTACGCTCTCCTTCTCCAGAGGGGAGGAGTTAGCAATCTGCTGTCGCTCACTCTGCCAGGAGGATGGAGTTGGCCAGCTGTTCTGCTGTTCTCCTGAAAGGGGAAAGAGTAGCGATATGACATGCCCTGCTCCTCCAGAGGGGAGGAGTTAACTATCTGTAGGACTGTTAGCAAACTGCTGTTAGATGCTCCTGTAAAGAAAGAAAGTAGAAAGCTGTTACCAATCTGCTAAGGAACATAAGAACATAAGAAATTGCCATGCAGGGTCAGACCAAGGGTCCATCAAGCCCAGCATCCTGTTTCCAACAGAGGCCAAAACCAGGCCACAAGAACCTTGAAATTACCCAAACACTAAGAAGAACCCATGCTACTGATGCAATTAATAGCAGTGGCTATTCCCTAAGTAAAATTGATTAATAGCCATTAATGGACTTCTCCTCCAAGAACTTATCCAAACCTTTTTTGAACCCAGCTACACTAACTGCACTAACCACCTCCTCTGGCAACAAATTCCAGAGCTTTATTGTGCGTTGAGTGAAAAATAATTTTCTCCGATTAGTCTTAAATGTGCTACTTGCTAACTTCATGGAATGCCCCCTAGTCCTTCTATTATTCAAAAGTGTAAATAACCGAGTCACATCTACTCGTTCAAGACCTCTCATGATCTTAAAGACCTCTATCATATCCCCCCTCAGCCGTCTCTTCTCCAAGCTGAACAGCCCTAACCTCTTCAGCCTTTCTTCATAGGGGAGCTGTTCCATCCCCTTTATCATTTTGGTTGCCCTTCTCTGTACCTTCTCCATCACAACTATATCTTTTTTGAGATGCGGCGACCAGAATTGTACACAGTATTCAAGGTGCAGTCTCACCATGGAGCGATACAGAGGCATTATGACATTTTCCATTCTATTAACCATTCCCTTCCTAATAATTCCTAACATTCTATTTGCTTTTTTGACTGCTGCAGCACACTGAGCCGACAATTTTAAAGTATTATCCACTATGAGTAGCAATCTGTTATGGATCAACTCTCCAAGGAAGAGGAGTTGACAATCTTGTATAATGATACTCTTCTGAGGAGAGGAGCTAACAATAGGTATAATGTACTTCGCTACTGAGATAGCAATCTATCATACCCCCGCTACTTAGTAGTAATCTGTACATATATATAAGCTGCTGGCAAGTCTCAGAGAAAGAGGAGTTGCTGTCTATATAATACTTCTGTGAGCGGAATTAGTGGTCTGTAGTGTTTGGCTCCCACAAGGATAGTGAAAGGAATGACCACTTGGAGGAAATGGTGAATCCTTGGGCCGATGGCAGATGACAGCGCCCCCAGGAGGAGATCCTGAGAGGAACCACTGGCTAGGCTAAAATAGGAGATAAACACAATAGTTCTTTATTAGACTGGAAGCTGGACCACCGGAGGTGGCAGTAGTGAGTCGCTGTGTCCGGCAAGGCTGAAGTCCTTCTAATACTGGAATATAATCTCTGGGTCGCTGAGCCGTAGAGAGAGACTAGAAGTAGTGAATAGACAAGGTATACTGGATACAAGATGGTACACTTATAATAATAGATGTCTGCAATGGTCTGTATGCCACAGAGAGTCTTCAGTACATTCAGGAACAGGAGCCATAGGCGAGCACTGGTTCCCACAAACTGTCTGTAATATGAACTCACAATTGCTGTATATGAAATGGCTTCTAGAGTAGAAGAGAGTCTGTATAAGATTCTAGGAACATGGGCCCTCGTGGAGTGAGTACCGGTTCCTATCTGTAATCTTGCCAATGTAACTCTTGATCTCTGTACCTGCGATAACATCTTGGACGGAAGGGAGTCTTCAGTGCAATAGGAATGTAGGCCCCCGTGGAGTGAGTACCGATTCCTATGTAATAGAACTCACTGTGTTCAAGTCCGCGATCACTTCCAGGCAATGAGGAGTCTTCCGAGTGTTCTGGCAATCTGAAATCAGGAAGAGAGAGCGGAGCCCCCATGTAGCAGGTACTCCTGGTAAGTTTGAAAAGGCCGAGCAGTAGGGACGGGTTCCCCGGCTGACTCGGATCGTTGTTGCAAGTATCGTGGACTGCCGAAGCAAGTCCCATTGGAGTTCTTTGCTAACTCGTTAGAGGTTAGCAAACAAAGACCTTTTAAAGTGCAAATGGATGATGTCACTATGGGGGGACGCCCCCGAGGTTCGCTCCCTTGCTGGTACAAATTCTGGAGTGCGCGCGCGCCCTTACGTCATCAGGAACATAGCGGATCCATAGCGTCAGGCCAGCTTGGGGGAACCAGGACCAAGAGGCGGAGAGAAGCCGCGGCTGCACTGTCCGTCAGAGCCGAAGGGAGTTGCATCCCAGGTAGAGAGGGTGGAGCGAGGGACGAGAAGAGGCACGAACGCAACACTCCCATAGACAATGCTGGAGATCCAAGAGTACCTCGTGGACGGGAATAGCCATAATTTCTTTGGGAGCATCAACAAATTGAAGGATTTCCAGTGTTTTATGATGTGTGTCTTCCTCTGTGACCAGGTCAAAAGGGATTGTCTCTGACATTTCCTTTACAAGATTAGCAAAGGAGAGTTCTTCTGGGGGAGACCATGTTCTTTCTTCTGGAGGAGATGATTCTGATAGTATGTCTTCCGAAGAAGTGTCGGTGTCAACATCCTCCCATGGGTCATACGGGGTCTCTGACTGAGATCCCGAGGAAGGAAAAAAAGCTGGTACTGCAGGACGTGTTGGCATCGATGGATCCCTCGATGGCCTCGATGGAGAATGCGGTGGCACCAATGAAGATTTTGGCGGCATAGATGGCATCGAGGGGAATAATGGGCGTCTCGGTCCCAAGAGCCCTGATGGACCAGGAACCGGTCCGGCATCAGTGGAAGCGGTGCTGGGAGAGGACTGGAGTCTGGGCCTTCGTCTTCTGAGGACCCTGGAATGGGTATCGGGGGTTTCAGAGACTCAATAGGTTGTTTTGGCATCGGCGGCCCAGGCTGTGTTGGAAGGGCACCAATGAGTGTGTCCAGTCGGTCGAGCAGTTGTGTAAATATCAATGGCTCTGGTGTTAGTGCCGGTATAGGGGCCAGCATCGTTGGCGGCTGTAGATTCCGGAGGCATCGAGGACTGCCTGCCGGACAAGTATATCCAGCTCCACCCTGGAAGCTGGTATCAGTAACACAGCTACAGGGGGGAGGCAGGCTAGGCGCTACTGGCACCTCCACAGGAGTTTGTGGGGGTTCAGTACCCGGCACCGATATCAATGGGGATCGCCACGGTTTCTCGTATGAAGAGGAGATTGGAGGCTACTTTACCTGTGTTCTCTTCGCAATCGGCTCGATAGTCATTGAGGCCGATGCAGAGTCGGTGCTGGCACCGGGAGTGGAATCTGTGCCAGTGGCGATGTTTCCCTCGGTGCTTGGTCCGTTCTTTCTCCAGCACCGAGGAAGACGATGCCAATGCCTTAGAAGTTGTCGGTGACAGATGTCACTGCTGCCTTGGTGCTCCCGGCGAAGTTTGTCGATGGATTTTTTTCGATGTTCCTGCCAGTGAAGACTGGGTGGACATCGATGGAGTTATCTTGATTTTGAAAAGGGACTCCATCTTGTCTAGGCGGGCCTATCCTTCGGGGTCATTTGAGCACAGCTTGGGCATCAACAAATTTCGTGTGATGAGCCGAGGCACAGTGCACAGACATCATGCGGGTCGGTAACCGACATGGTACGGGGACACGTCAGGCACTTTCTAAAACCCATTGCCATTATAGAAAAAAAAAAAAAGAGCCACAAAAACGGTCGATGGCCTGCGAATACGGAGGAGAGGGGAGCAGGAACTGACCAAAGACGATGGAATTTACTCACAAAGCGACAAAAAACGATGTCGCGATGGGAGACCCCTATGAGGGAACTTTTTTGTGAAGTAAACTTCAAGTATTTCCGTGAGGAAATATAGTAAGAGAATTCTCATAGAGCTCCTAAACGCAAGGCAAACTGCACAGCGTAAAAAAAGAGACTGAAGGGAGACCCCTGTGGCTACAGGGATTATGGCATGCTGGACATGCTCAGTGTGCCAGTCAAAAGTTCTAGAAACTTTGACAGAAAGGTTTTCCGTGATAGGGCTCCGTCGGCTGATGTCACCCTCATATGAGGACTACCATCCTGCTTGTCCTGGGAGAACTCTTTATCTGGCTAGAATTTAGCCGGATATATGGGGGGCACTCCTGGTGTCAGGTGATAGGCATTCCGGGGAGGAATGGAGTTAGCCGGTTAACTCTGCTCACTTTGCAGGCAGGTCTAAAGTTAGCTGAATATACCTATCTGGCTAACTTTTAAGATATGCTGAAACCATGACGGTGGGTTGGAAGTACTGAGACCTCTTTAATACACTCTATCTAGCCCCAGTAGCAGACAATTTTGTCGAAACACTGCCAGCGAAGGGTACATGAAATTGTGATCAGCAGGGAACGTTTACATCATTTCAAGCTACTTGGTCTGTGTTTCAACCAAATTCTTTGTTTAATTCTCCCTAGTCAACAGTAATACAGATGTTGGAGAGAGTTTCAAGAACTCTACTGTACTTTAATCGGACTTTAAATTGCTTCACAAAGTGGAAGAAAGTTTAAGAACTTATTTGGATCTGTATAAAATTGTTTTTTGAAATTGCATCAAAAATTCACTCAAAAATTTTTAAAATGGTATACATCTTGAGTGAAGATGTAAGCCTTATAGATGGCACATGTCTCTCTAATTAGATATTGGACACACTCTATATCAACAAAGTTCTAGAAACTTTGACAAAAGTGTTCCATGACAGGGCTCCATCTGATGATGTCACCCATCTGTGAGGACTACCATCCTGCTTGTCGTGGGAGAAAGACCAAAATAGTCCTTGCAGCTTCCAACTTTGGGTAAGGTTGGGTGACAAAAAAAACCAGCTTCTTTCCTGTTAGGGTTGAAAACCCAGCTTGGTTAGGGAACCCACATGGGAACAGTCCAGGACTCCAGGGGCAGACTAGACTAAGGGATCTTTGGCCTATATCAGTCACCTTCCCTGCAGGTTGAGCCCTTGAGTTCTGGTGGCTGGTAGGACTTGAACAAGGGAGGAGACCTAAGGATAAAGTTGGACTGGAGTCCGGAGTGGAGAGAAATGAACTCAGGTGAAGCTGAACAGACCTGGGGATACAGGCTGCAGAGTTGAAGACAGAAGTCAAGCAGAACTGAAGAAGCAGGCTACAGGGCTGTAGGCTGATGTCAGACAAGATTGGAGGCAGAAACCTGAGCAGACTTGGGATGCAGGCTGCAGGGCTGGAGGCTAATGTCTGGTGTGTCTGGAGCTCAGGCAGGAACCAAGGTAAGGGGTGGAACACTGGAAGAAAACAGAGGTTACTAATACTGGCACGCTTGAGACAGGAGGCTTGGGAGCCAGGAAGCAAGACTTGAGATAGAATGGCTTAGGGAAGCCATAAGGCAAGCTTGGAAACAGGAGGGCTTAGGGAAGCCAAAAGGCAAGCTTGGAAACAGGAAGGCTTAGGGACGCCTCAAGGCAAGCTTAGAAACAGGAGGGCTTAGGGAAGTCACAAGGCAAGCTTGGAAACAGGAAGACTTAGGGAAGCCACCAAATAAGCTAGAATACTGGAATGCTTAAGAAAGCCACAAAGCAGAAGGCTACAGAGAGCCACAAAGTATACAGAGACAAGAAGGATATGGGAAGCCACAAGGCAGAAGGCTGAAGAAAGCCACAAGGTATACAGAGACAAGAAGGATATGGGAAGCCACAAGGCAGAAGGCTATGGAGAGCCACAAGGTATACAGAGACTTGAGGCCAAGCAAGGAACCAAGCAGACTCAATGACAAGGCGCTGAGTGTAGTCAGAAGTAGGGCTAAATAGGCATGTAATTGCCATGTCATGACTTCACTGAGACTAAAGTTGAAAAGAGGGTAGGCCCAGCTCCTGGAGGACCTCTGGCGGTTGGGAGGCTGTATAACAAGCAGAATCACAACACTTCCCTGTGAAGCTACACAAAACTCAAACTAGAAAAACCTTCTTTTTCCTTGACTGGTCACTGTAACTTCCGTTTGAACTGGGCGAAGAGATACACAATTCCCTCTTGATCACACTGAGGAGAGGATTTAGCCTGCCAGGAATGTTACACATCATAAACTACAAAGATCTAGAAAAACAGCAAAAATCCTTAGTATCTTGCTCTCTTCCTTCCAGTCCTATCAGAGGACCTGGCAGGGCAGTGACTTTCCCTTTTATGCTAAGCAGGGGGCCTAACACTGAAATCACTCCGATGCCCTCAAAATCAAATCTGCACTGCCACCCTCTAACTTGAACTAGCCCTCCCTTGCACCTAAAAGATTTCCGATTCCAGACAACCTCTAAGAGAGCTGCTATATTGAATGGTATGCCCTTTTGCTGCTGTCTATCCAAGGGCTGGGAATTAGGGCCATCTAGTGAAGACCTCATAGACTCTACATACTGTTGCTTGCCATATCCCTGAGTTCCTGGTTCCTGCTTTGATCTTGGTCCTCGGCTATACTCCTGTTTCGTGCTCTTGTTCGGGTCGTTGGTCCTTCCTGGTACCTGCTTCCACCTGGGAAGTCCTGTCCATAGTCAGTTTCATATCTTGCTCAGTGCCTGCTCTCCACATCTCAGCCTGGGGATGAGACAGAGACTGGACTGAAAGGAGAAAGTTCAGGAGAAGGAAGAGTAGAAAGTGTGGTGTACAACGTGTGTGCTGCATGAAAAGAGGCCCAGTTATCAGTTATTCATTACTTCCATGCTATTCAATTCCCACACTCTGGGGTTCGTGCTGTAACTAGGAAGGAAAGGCATATGTGACTACAAATGTGCTCAGAAAGGAGCACCTGAACATATAAGAGTCACCTTGGGTGTAGCCTGGTAGTGAAACCAATGGGCAAAGAACAAGGAAACCTAGGATTCAGGTCCCACTTCTCCCACTGTCATTCCTTGTGACCTTGGGCAAGTCACTTTATTGCCCATTGCCTCAGACACCCATTAGACTGTAAGCTCCCTGGGCAGGGATTTATCACCATTATGAGTTCTTTGGCAAGGGATTTATCACCATTGTACAATGCTGTATAATCCAGTAGAGATATAAAAATGACCTACTCGTCTATATCTGAGTATCAGGCAATGGTGATGTTGTGGGCGTGGACCCTTAGGCTGAGGCAGAGTTGGTGTAACTGCAGAAAGGAGTCTGCAGTTCTCTACTGTCAGCAGGCAGACTCAGATTAGGAAGAGCCCATAAGAACATGCCATACTGGATCAGTAATGGACGGCCAGCCCCATCTTTAAAAATGGCGCAGGCCATCCAGTGCTCCTACCATGTGACAGGGGCCGGCCAATGGCACAGATACCCTGTCACATGGTAAGGGCAAAGAGCCATCGGCGCCATTTTGATTAGTGGCAGCCGATGGCCCGAGAGCGGGAGATGGCTCCCGGGACCCCCACTGGACCACCAGATACTTGTAAAAAGTTTTGCGGGGGTTCAGGAGGGTGGGGGAAGCTAAGGGAACAGTTTTAAAGGGTCGGGGTGGGTTTAGGGATTGTTTTGGTGTGCCGTTTTTCCTGCCCTCCCCCAAAACGCTAAGAGAACCCCAGGAACAAAATCGTAGGGTTTTCTTATCGGGAGCCCCCGATTTCTGACGATTTTGAAAATATCGTCCGATATTTTCAATCGTCTGAAGCCCGATTCACATCCCTAATGGACTTATCTTCTCTAAGGGTCTCTTTAACCCCTCGATCATCTAACTGTCCAACTGACTCCCTCGCAGGCTTTCTGCTTTGGATATATTTTAAAAAGTTTTTACTGTGAGTTTCTGCCTCTACGGCCAACTTCTTTTCAAATTCTCTCTTAGCCTGTCTTATCACTGTCTTCCCAATGCTTATGTTTTATCCTATTTTCTTCTGTTGGATTATTCTTCCAATTTTTAAATGAAGATCTTTTGGCTAAAATAGCCTCTTTCACCTCACCTTTTAACCATGCCGGTAATCGTTTTGCCTTCCTTTCACCTTTCTTAATGTGCGAAATTCAACTGGATTGTGCTTCTAGAATGGTATTTTTTTTATAAATGTCCACACCTCTTGTATACTTTTTACCTTTGTAGTTGCTCCTCTCGGTTTTTTTCCAACTATTTTTCTCATTTTATCAAAGTTTCCCTTTTGAAAGTTTAGCACTAGAGCCATGGATTTGCTTACTGTCCCATTTCCAGTCATTAATTCAAATTTGAACATATTATAATCACTATTGCCAAGCGGCCCCACCACTGTTATCTCTTTCACCAAATCCTGTGCTCCACTGAGAATTAGATCTAAAATTGCTCCCTCTCTCATCGGTTCCTGAACCAATTGCTCCATAAAACTGTCATTTATTCCATCCAGGAACTTTATCTTTCTAGCATGTCCCAATGTTACATTTACCCAATCAATATCAGGGTAATTGAAATCTCCCATTATTACTACACTACAAATTCCCTAATTTCTCTTAGCATTTTACTGTCCATCTCACTATCTTGGCCAGGTGGACAGTAATATACTCCTATCACTATACTCTTCCCCAACACACTAGGGATTTCTACCCATAAAGATTCGATTGTCCATTTAGTCTCATGCAGGATCTGTATCCTGTTGGACTCTATGCCATCCCGGACATAAAGCACCACACTGCCTCCCATTTGCTCCTCTCTATCATTGCAATATGATTTGTACCCCGGTATAGCACTGTCTACCATGTTTCTGAGATACCAATTAAGTGTATGTCATCATTTACTGCTATACTTTCTAATTCTCCCATCTTACTTCATAGACTTCTGGTATTACCATTCAAAACATTTCAAAGTGTGTTTTTTGTTTGCATTTTCATTCTGCTTTTGAATCGCTAGGGATAAATTGAAATTTTTTACATCAGATGAGTTTTTAATTTCAGGCACTTGGACTACTTTTCTTATTATTGAACCTCACTGTTGGAATGCCCTAATTTATTGCATCATTAGTATCCTTTGAAAATACCTCCTTTCGAGCCATGTGCTGCTGAGCGAATGTCGGCTTTCCCCTTTGTTCTAGTTTACAAGCTGCTCTATCTCCTTTTTAAAGGTTAGTGCCAGAAGTCTGCCAGAAGTCTGGTTCCACCCTGGTTAAGGTGGAGCCCATCCCTTTGGAAAAGACTTCCCCTTCCCTAAAATGTTCCCCAGTTCCTTACAAAACTGAATTCCTCTTCCTTGCACCATTGTCTCATCCATGCATTGAGACTCCGTACTTAGTTAAGATCTACCTCTAAGAGCCTAAATTTGGCTTCCAGAACCTCCCTCCCACATTTTCCTATGTCATTGGTGCCCACATGTACCACGACAGCCTGTTCCTCCCCAGCAGTCTAAAATCCTATCTAGGTGACGCATGAGGTCCGCCACCTTCGCACCAGATAGGCATGTTTTATGTTTCAATGTAAACCGATGTGATCTGTATTTTAATACAGGAACACCGGTATATAAAAATCTAAAAATAATAATAATAATGTTACAAGGTGATCCTCACGCCCACCAGCCACCCAGCTGTCTACATTCCTAATAATCGAATCACCAACTATGATGGCTGACCTAACCCTTCCCTCTGGGGCAGTAGCCCTGGGAGACACTTACTCGGTGTGAAAGGACCAACTAGAGCTTCGCCTTTACCAATCAATATTCCCCTCAAGTTGAACCTTTGGGTGCCAAGGCCGACAGGTTTTAGGTAGGGGCCTACGTTGGAGAAATCCATTGATGAAACTAGGTTGGAGCAGAAGAAGATGAAGTGTATCCAAAGGCAGGCTATGGTTGGAGGAAGGGAACTGTCAGTTGAGTCCAGGAGTCAGGCAGTGGTCAGAGCCAGGCAGCAAACTATCGACTGGTGACCCTGACTTTAGTGCCGGGAGAAATCATAGAAACTGTTATAAAGAATAAAATAACAGAACATTTAAATAGACATGGTTTAATAGGACACAGCCAGCATGGACCTACCCAAGGGAAATTTTGCCTCACAAATCTGCTACATTTTTTTGAAGGGTTGAATAAACATGTGGATAAATGTGAATGGGTAGATGGTGTGTATTTAGATTTTCAGAAGGCATTTGACAAAATCCCTCATGAGAGGCTACTAAGAAAAGTAAAAAGTCATGGGATAGGAGGCGATGTCATTTTGTGGATTGCAAACTGGTTAAAAGACAGGGAACAAAGAATAGGATTAAATGGTCTGTTTTCACAGTGAAAAAAGGTAAACAGTGGAGTGCCTCAGGGATTTGTACTAGGACCGGAACTTTTCAAAATTTTTATAAATAATCTGGAAAGGGGTACGATGAGCGAGGTGATCAAATTTGTGGATGACAAACATTTATGCAGAGTAGTTAAATCACAATTGGATTGTGATAAATTGCAGAAGGACCTTGCAAGGCTTGAAGATTGGGCATCCAAATATCAGATGAAATTTAATGTGGACAAATGCAAGGTGATGCATATAGGGAAAAATGACCCTTGCTGTAGTTACATGATGTTTGGTTCCATATTCGGAGTTATCACCCAGGAAAGAGATTTAGGCATCATAGTGGATAATACACTGAAATTGTCAGCTCAGTGTGCTGTGGTGGTCAAAAAAGAAAACAGAACGATAGGAATTATTAGGAAGGGAATGGCAAATAAAATGGCAGATGTCATAATGCCTCTGTATCGCTCCATACTAAGACCGCATTTTGAATACTATGTGCAACTCTAGTCTCCACATCTCAAAAAAGATATAGTTGCACTGGAGAAAGTACAGAGAAGGGTGATCAAAATGATAAAGGGTATGGAACGGCTCCCTTATGAGAAAGGCTAAAGAGGTTAGCTTGGAGCTTGGAGAAGAGATGGCAGAGGGGGGATCTGATAGAGGTCTACAAAATCATGAAGGGACTTGAACGGTAAATGTGAATCAGTTATTTACTCTTTCGGACAATACAAAGACTAGGGGGCACTCCTTGAAGTTAGAAAGTAGCACATTTAAAACATATCAGAGAAAATTATTTTGTATTCAACACACAATTAAGCTCTAGAATTCATTGCCAGAAGATGTGGTTCTGGCAGTCAGAGTAACTGGGTTTAAAAAAAGGTTTGGATAAGTTCCTGGAAGAGAAGTCCATAAAATGCTATTAATCAATAAGGAATAGTAGCTTAGGATC
This sequence comes from Rhinatrema bivittatum, assembly GCF_901001135.1. Lineage (NCBI taxonomy): Eukaryota > Metazoa > Chordata > Amphibia > Gymnophiona > Rhinatrematidae > Rhinatrema > Rhinatrema bivittatum. The sequence goes on along the minus strand of NC_042617.1, from coordinate 14,718,327 downwards.
TATTTAATACTGGGTACTTGCCAGGTACATGTGACTTTGATTGGCTTCTGTTGGAAACAGGATACTGGGCTTGATGGACCCTGGGTCTGACCCAATATGGCAACTTCTTATATTCTTATGTTCTTGATTTTTATCTTTATTTATAAATTTTTGAATTTACAAATATCTAGAAATAAATCATCATAACATAATATTGATTCATACATTTTCAAATTATTCAAAATTTCCATTTGTATATTCGAAATCCAAATCAAATAATAATAGGAAAAAGCGCAAAAGGGACAGAAATATTAAATAAGGAGATACTTAACAGAAATACACCAATATCAAACATTACATAGCTTACCCAACTGCTATTACATATTTGTTATAACCTACAAATTATAGCCTACTCACTAGGAGGCAGCAGGGACGAGGTAATAGGTAACTGAGCATCCAAAAACTGTTGCAACTGTTCTATCTGAAAAAACACATATGTTTGTTCACCTTTCTTAATCTCACAATGACAAGGATATCGCAGAAAAAACGAAAATCCTAAAGAACTAATCCTTTGCCTAAGAGCTAGAAATTCTCTCCTTCTTGTCCTAGTAACCGGCGCCAAGTCCGGATACCGTTTAACTGGTTGACCATAAAAGGATATTGGAAATTTTTGAAAGTACCTTTTCATTAATTTATTAATATCTTGTGATGATATGAATGATACAATCAAAGTATTCCTATTTAAGACATCTAGATTTGAATCTTCCAAAAATGTGTTAGGTTCGCAGATATAGAAACTGCTGGAGCAGCAGCTTTTTTTGTTAAGAAAAAAACATGGGTTTACAGATGAAATATCCTCATCTGAATATGCTAATGCTTCTCTGAAAAATCTCTTTAAAGAGATATAAGAGATTTCACCTGCCACCTTGAGAAAATTTAAGATTCTAAGATTTAGATGTCTTATACAATTTTCAATGGTTTCAAGATGTCGTGAGCAAGATAATTGATCTTTAACAACTATAGCATTTAACTTTTAGAGAGATTTAAAACTATTTTCAGTCTCCACAACTTTTGGGTTATATCATCACTTTGTTGTTGAATAACCAGCAACTTTCCTTGGAAATTTAAAGAAACATAGTCAATCTTTTGCTCTAATCTGTTAATGGCTGAGTTCAGCCCAGTCACAACGTCTCAGATTGCCTCAAGTGTTACCTTCTTTGGCCGGGTTGTAATATGCAGCAGTTCTTCTGTATGTTTACAGGGAGTATGATCCTGCTGTCCTCCTTCAGATTTCCAACATTCTCTATGGCTCCACCCGCCATTTTCAAGGAACTTTCTCCCTCTAGCATACTTCCGGATATCGCACCCACCTGCCCTGTCGCTCCTACCGTTCCACTGGCTAGCACCAGGGCTGCATCATCATCGGTGCTTCGCTGGGCAGGAAGCGGTATATGGTCAGAGATGAGGGATGGTTCATCTAGGGAAGCCCCTCGTTCCAATTGTGTCCAGTTCCCTCTCCTTTCAGTTGTGCCAAGAAACGATTGATTTCGAGCTGTGTTAAGAAAGGTAAGGCTTCTGTGGGAAAAACCCTTATTTTCCCCTTCCTCTTCGCAGGCATAATCATATAAACCAGAATTATAAACTCAAAACAGCTCTGACGCTCCTAAGACTGCTATGTCTCTTTCTTGTCCCTTATTCCGGAGACAATTCAAAAACAAATAGGAAAAACAGTGTCCAGGCAAATATGGACAAATCCGGGCTAAGCCGGGCACCCCTTAGGTGGTGCCCCAGTCTTATAGGATTTCCGGCCCCTCCCTCTAACGTCAGGATCTCGACGGCACAGGATCCGTGGATTAAGGTAATTCCTTACTCACAATGAGAGGAAAAAAGAACAGTCCCTCCGGTTGCCCAAGAGATCACAAGAAATAATTCTCCGATTGCCCTGAAGAACCCGGAGGAGTGCTGGTCTTATAAGACTTCCGGCCCCTCCCTCTGACGTCAGGATCTTGGCAGCACAAGATCCCTGGATTAAGGTAATTCCTTAGTCACAATGAGATGAAAAAAGAACAGTCCCTCCGGTTGCCCAAGAGATCACAAGAAATAATTCTCCAGTTGCCCTGAAGAACGCTGGAGGAGTGCCGGTCTTATAAGATTTCCGGCCCCTCCCTCTGACATCAGGATCTCGGCAGCACAGGATCCGTGGATTAAGGTAATTCCTTACTCACAATGAGATGAAAAAAGAACAGTCCCTCCGGTTGCCCAAGAGATCTCAAGAAATAATTCTCCGGTTGCCCTGACATTCTTAAGAATGTCCAGGAATCAGGCCGAGGTCAATACCAGGTATCCACCTGTAGGGCAGGAGGGACGGATAGGTAGGAAATGAAGGCAAGGAGCAGCACAAATAGGAAAGGAACAAGTAGAGGAACAGAAGAAGAAGACATGTGCGGAAAAAATATTTACTAGAAGTTCTTAAGATCCCTGAACAAGCTTTGCCCTTAATATCTAGGGTATATTACATTCCAGATTCTAAAAAGGGTTATTACATATCAAAAAGGGTTCAATATTATATCCCCAGTGGATTCACCACTGATGGATCTCACTAATCTATTGGAGACAACTCAGAAAGACCTGATTTCCCTGGCAACACTTATTGTTACCTTTCTACTGGAATCTGACTGGGACTGGATATTAAAATTATTTTTTCATCATCATTTGGACACTTTCTTTGATCTTAAAGTGAATGTCTATCCTGATTTAGCAAGACAGACACAAAAGAGAAGGAAACAGTCTTTATGTCTTTATTACTGAGGACTCCTATATATATAGGAGCATTATTTTTCTTAAAATCTCCCTGTAAATGTATAATTAAGTACCAGAATGCTTCGTATATTTTCTTTTTACCTTGCCAACTTACTGCATTTTTGTCTGATATGGTTGCATTGCCAATCACTTTATCTTCCTCTCCTATTGCCATAGACTGAGCATAAGGGTTTGGCATAGGTTCCGTTGAAATTCAGTATGATCCCCGATTAGCCAGTCTGTTTTTATTTGTGATATTTCTTGAGGTTGTGATAAGGTCCCTCTTAATTAGTGGACTTGGATATTGAGACATTTTTCTCTTTTTCTTTTTTTTCCTCCTTAAGATTATAAAGGAAACTGTTTTGTTATTTTTTTTCCCTGTAACAATTTTCTTCTTTTATAATCATTTATGTAGTTTTTGTCTCTGTGTTTACAACTCAAATGTTTTTCTTGAATGTAATTGGAAAACTCATAAATAAAAAATTTAAAAAAAAAAAAGAAGAAGAAGAAGACATGGACCACAGGAACTGACGATGAAAATGAGAACCACTAGAATTGAAGACGAAGACAGGATCACTGGAACTGAAGATACAGAACGTAGGGACTTGAGAATGAAGGCAGGAAATGCTGAAGGAACACACTACAAAGACTGTAGGAAGACCTGTTGCTGAGGCGTGGACTGAAAGAAGAGAGGGTCTTTTATAGGCTAGGGCTTGTGAGGTCATCCATGGGAGATTTCTCACTGCGGCCTTTTAAGTTTGATGACATCAGACGTGCATGTGTCTAGGGATGGCCAAGGGAAAGCCAGCGGCGTTCTGCCACAGGCTGCGTCGGACCTGTCTGAATGTGGCGATTGCCATGCGGCTACCCAGGAAATCCTCGGTGGCGTCAGGGGTCAGCGACAGTGGCTCAGGGCCAGAGATAAGTACAGAGGTTCACAGGGAGGACTCATAGACCACAAATGCAACAGGTGACTTTTTTGTAGCATATCTGATCTCATTTGATGGTATATCAGCTTGGCACACTGATTAGGAAACACTGCCTTAAGATACAATCTTACAAAGATATGCTTCACATACTCTATAATTACAATACTAAACACAATGCAGTTGAATACCAGTGAACTACTTTTAGTGACATTTGTCAGAGTCTCTTTACACCAGAGGAGCCACAATGCTGTCATAAATTGGGACATTAGTAAATCTCCTCCTTCCCAATAGTCACTCTCTCTTTCAGTCCCCCACTCATCCCCTGCAGTCACTGAGCAGGTTTTTTGATCATTTTGACAACAACAATATGGGTCAACAAATTCAACTTCTAATGTACATATATCTTACCTCATTGCTTGACAGCATCTTTTCCACAGTGGTAGGACCATCCTCTGGCAGGACTATCATAATAGTCTCTGAAATATCCTTAAGTATTATATCAATATGTGTTTCACATATGTCATTAACCTACAAAAATAACATCTATTATTAGAAGAAATTATGTGCATCAAACAACATAATAATTGTATTATAAACTGATGATTTTTCTAAAGTTTATATGTTTTATAGAAATAACACATTTGAGTTTGTGGCAAAGTTATATACAATAGACTCGATTCACTCAATTGTTTATAGTCCTCTGGAAGTTAAACAATGAAAAAAATCACAAATAGCAACCATCATTAAAGCTTATTCATTTATTTAAAATAATTTCTACCCTGCACCCTCCAAGGTTTGGAGCAGGATAAAAATATACACAATTTCAGCATAGCACATACATATAGCAAAAGTTGCTTACCTGTAACAGGTGTTCTCACAGGACAGCAGGATGTTAGTCCTCACATATGGGTGACATCACAGGATGGAGCCCAATCAAGGAACACTTTTCTCAAAGTTTCCAGAACTTTGACTGGCCCCTACTGGGCATGCCCAGCATGGCACCAATCCTGCAGCCAGCAGGGGTCCCACTTCAGTCTTGTTTAAAAGCTACAGGTAGTGCCGAAAATAAAATAAGAAAATGTTACGAACCCAACACCATGGGGCGGTGGGCGGGTTGCATGAGGACTAACATCCTGCTGTCCTGTGAGAACACCTGTTACAGGTAAGCAACATTTGCTTTCTCACAGGACAAGCAGGATGGTAGTCCTCATATATGGGTGAGTACCGAGCTGAGGATGTCCGAGTATGCACCAAATGTACCCAAGACGTGCAACAGGCACAACAACTGGGGTGCAATTTGGTCGAGGGCATCCTGAACCCTAATGGGCAGGCGGAAGAGTGTTGGTACGTCAAGTTGTGAATAGGTTACGCAGGACAGATTGGCTGAAGATGGAATCTTGTCTTCCGGCTTTGTCTGTTGTGACTGTCGCTGCCCGACTTCTTCACTCCGCCCTCTTTACCTCTGTGGCGACTCCCTCCAGGTCTGAAGGACGGCTGGCTGCCGAGGTGTCTCCCTGCCGTTTCTCTCTGGCGTCCCCAGGCTTGCTCTACGATGCAGATCCACCATGTTGCCTGAAGCCTAGGGCGTGCGCCACGCTCCAAGTGAAGTACCAGCAAGGGTGCGAACCTCAGGGGCGTCCCCCTGAGATGACGTCATCCGCTTCCAATATTTAAAGGTCTCTGATATCGCTGCTAATTTAGTTAGCAAGGACTGGGCTAAGGACTCAAATCCGGTCCTGTCTAATCTACTCTGCCTCCTCGGACTTACCAGAGGTACCTGCTCCTTGGGGGCCTCTCTCTCTCTCTTTGCCTTTCAGGTTACAGACAGGAACCGGTACTCGCTCCTCGAGGGCCATCGTTCCTGACTATCTGCTGATTCTCTTCTGCCTGGAAGTCATCATAATCTACATCATTGTGAGTTACCATCGCTCTCTCAGAGCTTTCCCTGGAACCAGGTACTCGCTCCTCAAGGTCCTATCCTTTCCAGCTCCTGAGCTCCCTGATACCAATATGTGAGTGTTGTCATCTAGTTCTGTTCATGAACTCTGCATACCCTGCCTACTCATTGTCTACAGTTTCTCAACAGCCTAGCCTTCCAGTGATCGCTGTTACAGTATCTGAGAGACTTCAGCTCTACTGGGCACTTCAGCTCACTTCTGCCACCTCTGGTGGTTTCAAGACCTATTTAATAAAAGAACTAGTGTGTGTCTGTCTCCATACTCTAAGCCTAGCCAGTGGTCCCTCTTGGGATCTCCCCCCGGGGGCGTGGTCATCTGCCACCAGCCCAAGGATCCACTTACTACTATCTCCAGCAGTCTATAACAACAGATTGCTAAGTCCACCTACGGAATACATCAGATTGACACTCCTATCTGATTGCTCCTCCCATCAGCATAGTGGATCATGACATTGTCCAAGCAATAGTGGGCTGTAAAAGTATGGAGAGAACTCCAGGTGGCAGCCCTGCAAATGTCAGGAAGCGGCACCGATCGTTGGTGTGCTACTGAAGTCGCCATGGCCCTCACAGAGTGTGCTTTAACACGGTCTTGAAGTGGAATGCCCACTTGCTGATAGCAAAAGGATATGCAGTCCACCAACCAGGAGGAGAGAGTCTGCTTACCCACAGACTGCCCCAATTTGATAGGATGAAAAGAAACAAACAATTGAGTGCTTTTCCTGTGGGAAGCTGTATGGTCTAGGCTAGAGCCCTTTGCAGTCAAGGGTATGCAGAGCCTGCTCTCCTGGATTGGAATGGGGCCTGGGAAAAAAGGTAGGTAGTATAATGGATTGATTGAGAAGAAAGTCCGAAACTACCTAAGGCAAAAATTTAGGGTGAATGCGGAGTACTGTCCGGTCCTGCAGAAGTTTAGTGTAAGGCGGATAGGTAACTAGAGCCTGTAATTCACTAACTCTGCGAGCCGAAATGATTGCCAGAAGGAAAATCACTTTCCATGTGAGATAGCGAAGATCACAGGATTGAAAAGGCTCGAATGGTGGTTTCATGAGCTGACCCAAAACCAGATTGAGGTCCCAAGAAGGGGCCAGAGGATGCAATGGAGGCTTGAGGTGAAGCAAGCCCTTCAGAAAACATGTTACAAGGGGTTGTACTGATATGGGTACATCCCCAACACCGTTATGGAAGGCGGCTGCCGCACTGACATGCATTCCGATGAAAGATGTTTTGAGACCTGACTCTGATAAGTGCCAGAGATAGTTCAAAAACTATCTCTGATTGGACAATCCAAACACTTCGTGATTGGACAGGTAAAAGGGCCAAGGGACTGAGAAGAGCACCATAACGTAAACCTGTTTCATTTGTAAGAGTAAGATTTTCTCGTGGAAGGCTTCCGTGAAGCAATCAGGACACGGGAAACTGGGTCAAAAAGGTTAAATGGCTGAAGGATTAACCTTTCAACATCCATGCAGTCAGGGACAAGGCTTGAAGATTGGAGTGACGGAGGCACCCATTGTTTTGAGTGGTCAGAAGTGGGTCATTTCCCTGCAAATGGAGAGATCCTGAAGTATTGGAAACCACACTTGGTGTGGCCAGTGAGGTGCTATGAGGATCATGGTTCCCTTGTCCTGACGTAACTTCACTAGAGTCTTCGAGAGAAGATGAAGTGGAGGGAATGCATAAAGTAGGCCAGCTGCCCATGAGAGGGAGAAGGTGTCTCTGGGCTGAGAGTGTTTGCTGCGAATGAGAGAGCAGAAGTTCTCTACTTTGCGGTTTTGAGGAGACGCAAAGAAGTCTATCTGAGGATATCCCCTTTGTTGGAAGATGGAGTTCGCTACTGAGGGGTTGAGTGACCACTCGTGCAGTTGAAAGATGCGACTCAGCTTGTCTGCCAACAAGTAGGTGGCCCTGAGGTATTTCTAATGGGAGAGAACTTCCACCCATATCTGTGCAACTTCTTGACACAGAAGGAAGGAGCCCGTGCCTCCCTGTTTGTTGATGTACCACATGGCCACCTGGTTGTCCATCTGGATCAGGATAACTTGATTTGAGAGGTAATCCTGAAATGCCCTGAGAGCATATCTGATTAAGAAAATGCCATACTGGGTCAGACCAAGGGTCCATCAAGCCCAGGAAATTTATTTGGTGTTTGGCTTCCTCTGGAGACCAAGATCCTTGTGTCTGCAGATTGGCCATATGGGCTCCCCAGCCGAGGTTGGAAGCATCAGTGGTGAGAATTAATTGAGGGTTTGGAACCTGAAAGGGCAAGCCGTGAAGGAGATTGATCTGATTTTTCCACCAGGCAAGAGTGAGTCGGTTATGTGGACAATGGTCGACAGGGGCTGAATGCTTTGAGTCTATTGAGACCTTAGAGTCTACTGCATGATTCTCATGGCCAAACGGGCCATTGGTGTGACCTGAACTGAGGACGCCATGTGTCCCAGGAGGATGAAAAGTGGCGTGCAGTCGCGGAGTGCTGAGACTGCAGCTGGTGTGCAAGAAACACAAGGGTGAGAGCTCGCTGTTGAGGCAGAAAAGCCTTTGCCTGCAAGGTGTCCAAGTCTGCCCCAATGAACAACAAGGTTTGAGATGGGACTAAGTAGGATTTGTCGTAGTTGACGAGAAATCCTAATGAAATTAGAGTGTGTAGAGTTAGATTGAGGGACGACAGAGCAGCTTGCTGAGTGGGAGCCCTGATTAACCAATTGTCTAGAGAGGGGTAGACGTGAACAACTTGAGTCCTGAGGAAGGCTGCAACTACTATGAGACATTTTGTGAAGAGTCATGGCACAGACGCTAGGCCGAATGGAAGCACTCGGTACTGATAGTGCTTGGGGCCTACTAGAAACCTCAAGTATTTGCGATGAGATGGAGTTATCGCAATATGAGTGTATGCGTCCTGGAGGTCTAGAGAACAGAGCCAGTCTCCTCTTTGTAGAAGAGGAAGAAGCGAGCCCAAGGTTACCATCTTGAATTTCTCTCGCTGGAGGTACTTGTTGAGGGCCAGTAGGTCCAGAATAGGACGAATGCATCCCGATTTTTTGGGGATTAGAAAGTACCAGGAATAGAATCCTAGGCCGTGCTGAGAGTAGGGTACGGGTTCTATTGCCTTGGACTGGAGAAGGAGGGAGACCTCCTGATCCAGAAGGATGGAGTGATCGGATGTTCTCCACGTCGGTAGAGGTGGGGAGTCCGGTGGCATGGAGAGAAAGTTCAGATGGTAACCTTGAGTAATTATCACCAGTACCCATTGGTCTGAGGTGATTGAGTGCCATATATTGTTGAAGTGGCACAGTCACCCTCCCACTGGTATGTGAGGCAATGGAAGCTGGCTGCTGCTCTCTAGGTAGAAGTAAAAAACCTGAAATAGGACCTGGTTGAGGAGCTCCTTGCGGTTTTTGTTTCCGTGTCTGATGAGACTGGGCTTTCTGAAAAGGTCTCGTAGAACGGGACCTGGTTGGTGGCGGGTAGGACTTCTTCGGGTGGAAGAATGAGTTTTTAGAGTCCTTTCGGAAGGGCTGTTTTGAAGAGTAGTCAGAAGACATCAGAGAGAGCTGTCTTAGGGTCTCATGATGGTCCTTAAGTTCCGCCACTGTCCGTTGAATCTGTTCGCCAAACAGATTATCTCCTACACAGGGTAGGTCAGATAACCTGTCTTGTACCTCAGGGCGAAGGTCAGAAGGCTTGAGCCAGGCCCATCTCTTTGCCGAAATAGCAGCTGCAGATACCCTAGTAGCAGTGTCAAAGATATCATAAGATGATCTTATCTCATGCTTGTCTGCCTCAAAACCCTTGTTTACTAGGGTTTGGAGCTGATCTTGAAATTGCTGAGGCAGGGAGTCTGTCAAATCTTGTATCTGCTTAAAAATGACCCTATTATATTGGGTCATATAGAGCTGATAAGCAGCAATTCGGGAGATGAGCATTGATTCTTGCTCTTTTCTGTGCAGATTCTACCACTACAGATTGGTGATCCAATTGAGATTTCTGAAAACCCGGAGCTGACTGCACCAAATAGGTAGTGTCAGCTTTTCTGTGGACTGGAGCAATGGAGCCAGGATGTTCCCAGTTCTTCTTGAGGAGATCCAGAAGAACCTTGTGGATAGGGATGGAGGTTATTTCCTTGGGAGCATCCAGGAATTGTAGTAACTCCATCATCTGATGTCTATCATCCTGTTCAGTCTGTAATTGGAAGGGAACCAATTCAGACATTTCCTTCACAAAATTTATAAAGGAAAGGTCCTCTGGAGGAGAAAGCTTCTACTTTCAGTGGGTGAAGGTGGTGAAGGCAAATCATCGGTGTCTGGGGAGGAATCAACAGTCAACAGTCCAGGTATCATAGGGATCAGCACCTGCCCCTCTAGGAACTAGAGGAGGATGGGGTGGTGGAATACCCGAGGGTCCTGGTCTAGGCTCCTAAGGAATCGAAGGAATGATTGGAGGCACTGATGAAGGCATCGAAGGCACCGGCGCAGGCATCAATGGATGGCTTGGTGGCGCCAACGAGCGTATTGGCACCGATGGTTGGACCGGTGGTGATGGACGGGTGTATCAGCATCGACGGGCGTATCAGCATCGATGGCTGAGGTAGAACTCCCGATGGAGGGATGTGGAATGGTATTTCTCCTCCCGATGACAGATTAAGCGGGAGGGCACCGGAGCCATCATCGACCCAGGGTCCATCGGTGGAAAAGTGGCAATGAGCACTTCCATCCTGGAGAGCAGCGGTGCCAAGGCTGCCGGAATTGGGTCGGTGGTCGGTTCCACAATCGGTACCTCTGTTGGTGCCGGAGGAACCTGGAGTCGTTGCATCGCCTTGTCAATGGCCTCCTAAACCATCCAGTCCAGTTCTTCTCAGAAACCTAGAGCAAGCAGCCCCGGCTCCGGAACAGAAGGAGGCAGAGGCATAGCCGGAGGAACCACCATTAAAGGTGGAGTCGCGGCTCCCGAAAGCCTGTCGGGTGAGGGTTGCCTCGGTGACCCGGTCGCCGAAAAGGTCGGTGCCTTTTCTGGACGGGGTTTCTTCGACGGCGGCTCAGACCATGGCGAGGTCAATGATTTTGTTCCCTCGATGGTCCGAGACTTTCAATGTCGATGGCAATGTTTGTCTCTGCGATCCCCTCGGTCCTGAGAGGGAGTAGAGGGTGTCGAAGGCCGAGATGTCGTCAATGCCGGACGGTCACCGGCAGGTGGTCGATGCTGGCGCGAAGTTGACGGAGCCGGTTCTGACGATGTCGATGCAATGGATGGAGTCGGGGTTTGAGCACGGATGAGAAGTTCCGTCTTATCCTTTCTGGCCTTGCGACCTTTTGGTGTCATTCAGGCACATTTGGTGCAGGTCAAAACATCATGCTCTCGTTCAAGACACATTACACAGATTTTATGGGGGTCTATGATGGACATGGTGCGATTACAGTCCGGGCACCGACGGAACCCCGGCGCCATGGCCATGGAAAAAATTGAGCCGTGGTACGGTCGACGGCCAGTAGGCCGCGAGGGCCAAACCCGACGGTAATCGACGGAGAACAGGTAAAATCTTACCGGAATACCGTGGCTTGAAAAAGTTAAAGGAGGGACCCCTGTGGAGCAGATTAACTTTTAGTAATTCCGTGAGGAAAATTCCTGTCAGGAATCTCTGCATAGCTCCTTAACCGCGAGGCTACTGCTGTGCGGAAAAAAGAAGACTGAAGGGGGACCCCTGCTGGCTGCAGGGTTAGTGCCATGCTGGGCATGCCCAGTAGGGGCCAGTCAAAGTTCTGGAAATTTTGACAAAAGTGTTCTCTGATTGGGCTCCATCCTGTGATGTCACCCATTTGTGAGGACTACCATCCTGCTTGTCCTGTGAGAAAAGTAATTACATAGACAATCTTATCTATGCCTATAGTGACTTTTGCAAGTAATATTTGCTCGGCTGGCAACATTTAACACTATTTACATGCTGTCTTGAAGGCTTTTGGAAATAGAAATGCTTTTAGGGCTTTCTTGAATTCTTTGGTGTCATTTGTGCTGTGGAAGTAGGGATTTCCAAAGTGTGGGGCTCACTATTCAGAAAGCTCTTTCTCTAGTTGAATCAAGGTGAGCGTGGCTTGGGGCAGGTATGTCTAAAAGGAGTTGACCAGAGAAGCACAGATTGCGGCAGAAGATATGTAATCTTAGGGCTGAGTTCCCAATTACTATGTTATCTCCATTTGATTGTAAGATAATTGCACATGTTGGATGATAATTGCAGATTTTGTAAACCGTTATGATGGCTTTACCGAATGACGGTATATAAAACCCTACAAATAAATAAATAAATAAATAAATAAATCCACGGGAATGTGACATTGTGTAGTAGATTATGAATTATGGAGGTGAGTTTATATTATATTTGCTGTACTGGGAGCCAATGAAGTGAAAATAGGACAGGGGTAATGTGACCATGAATTTTTGTTTTAGTAATCATACATGCTGCAGAGTTCTGAATGATTTGTAAAGAATGAAGTGCATTCTGCAGTAATCCAATGAAAAGGGAGTTGCAGTCAGATCTGGCACTACTGGGTGTGCATACTGTGTAATTGCACAGGGCAGCATACCCGGAAGGATGGCAGAAGAAGCAGTCCGTGAGGCCGCTAGTGGACGTGTCCCACCGCTGGCCGAAAAAAGGAAAAGACCTGTGAAGCAGTCGGTAGGTCACATCCTACCAGCAACCCGGACATAGAGGAGGCTCATGAGGCCACCAGTGGGCCCCATCCCTTCGGCAGCCCAAAAGAAGAGGAGGCCCGTGAGGCCACCCATGGACCCCATCCCACCGGTGGCCAAAGAAAGAAGAAGGAACCCGTTCTCCTACTCCTTCTTGGTGCCGGCTTTTGCTGTCCAAAACATGTGCAGCTAGCACATTTTCTATGCTGAACTCGTGATGCACAAAATCGGCATAGAGGAAGTGCTAGGCTTGCGTGGTTTGATTAACGCATGGGCTGGCACACAAAGAGGAGCAGCAGAATGGCTCCAAATGGGGTGTGTGTGTGTGTGTGTGTATGAATAAATGCATGAAAGAGAGCCTTACTGGAGTGTGAGGGTATGGTGTGTATGAATGAGGACCTTACTGGGGTGTGATGTGTGTGAATGGGAGCCTGACTGGGGTGGGTTATTTGAATGGAAGCCTGACTGGAGGAGGGGGGGATGTGAATGGGAGCCTGATTGGAGGGTTATGTGTATGTGAATAGGAACCTGTCTGGTGTGTGTGTGTTTGTGTGTGTGTGTGTTTATGGGAAGCGTCTGAAGTCTAATTTTTTTATTTGAATATATAATTTATTATTCATTTTAACTCCTAATTTTATCTCATTTAAATCTACATTTGACATGATTATCTTGCACTTATTTTATTAATTTTATCTTATGTTCTTGTTAATTTTACATACAGTGTATTTTTGTGATTTGTTTGTAAGATCTATCCTTTTAATTGATTGTAAACCGGTCATGATAGAATAACTGAATGACGGTATACAAAAAGTTATAAATAAATAAATAAACAGAACCTATCTGGTGTGTGTATGTGAACCTGTCGGGGGGGGGGGGGGGGAGAAATGTATGGGAACCTGTCTGGGGGGGAGTATGTGCGTGCATGTGTGTGAACAGGAACATGTCTGGAATGTTTGTGTGAGTGAATGGGAACCTGCCTGAATGGGTAGGTGTGTGTGTGTGAAGAAAATTTGTGCTGACTCACTAATCTATGCCTTACTCAGGATGACTGGAAATAAAAAGTTTTCAGGTATGGAGAGTAGTGAATTTTCCATCCTTATTAGTTTTACAATTAAATATAGGACTGGTCTACTGTCTCACAGGCATACTCCAAAAAGATTCCTCTCCATTGATCAAATTATTCGCTAAGGTGTTTCTATCACCAGAATCTACATTAATTGTAGGAGACTAACCTCCATGTAGACAAAACTCTGAGAACCCTAGAGTGTGAAATGTTTTTAGAAGCAATAGAAGCCCTGGGATGCTCACAATTTGTCTCAAAAACCACCCATAAAGCAGGCCACACTCTAGACCTAATATTTGCTAACACCAGCAATTACCTAATAAATACTTGCACACAACATTGCCCTGGTCTGATCACCAGTTAATAAAAGCAGAAATAACCTTTACCAACCAAAACCATAATAGAATAGAGAATAAAGATAGAGATGGAAGTACTGGAAGCAATAGAAAACAAGCTCCATGAACTAAATCAAACCTACCCAATATCAGTATTTGATTCCTGGGACAAGATAGTCAATGACATAGCGGAAAAGCTCAGTCCTATCCAGACGAAAACTATTAACAAAGATAGGAATAACGCCAAACATAAGAAGCCCGACCTAGTACAATGATAAATTAAGAAGCACTAAAAAGCACCTTAGAAAATTAGAGGAACGATGGCGGAAATGCCCATCTGCTGAATTCCTAAGGAAATATAAATCCTTCCTTACAAAAATACCATTCACTAACCAATAAGGCAAAAAAAAGATTACTATGCCAAACAAATTCACGGGTCATATTCAATTCTAAACTGCTCTTTGATGTTGTTAAACATTCCGGACTGAGATATGGATTCCGGACCAATCCATATCTCAGCTAGAATAGTTTGCCTGATCCCAGTTTCTTGTACTCCTTGTTCCATGCACCGCCTCCGGGCGAATCTATTTGTTCTTTGTTTCAGTTGTTTCAATGTAAACCGATGTGATTTGTATGTCATACAGGAACACCGGTATATAAAAATTAAAAATAAATAAAATAAAATAAATCTAATTAAGGACCTGACATCTTCAATCTCTAGAAACTACAACTACACAAAGACCTCTTGTAACAAATATGCTATCACACTCTTAAACAAAATAAATAAACTGAAAACTCAATTCCTTATCTGTGCCACAATAAAAGCACCTGAAGTATCAAGTGGCAAAGTTAAGTGGTCCAAGTTCGACAGAGTATCGAAGCTGGAAATTAGTCAAATCATTTCTAAAATCAAACCTGCCACTCATCCACGTGACCCAATTCCACAAGTTCCCTGAAACAAGTACCGGGGGTAATCATTCAGATTATCACAATATTAATTAACCTGTCTCTCTCAGAAGGATCTGTTCCTAATGAGTTAAAACAAGCAGTGATAAAACTGATCATAAAAAATAAGACTGGTAGAAACAATGACTGGGACAACTATCGTCCAATATCCAACTTGTCTTTTTTTGCAAAAGTCGTTGAGAAAGCAGTGTTATCCCAGCTTGTAAATCACTTGGAAGATCAAAATATCCTCTCCCGAAATCAATTTGGATTTAGGAAACATTACTCAACTAAGACATTACTCATTTTACTAATGGACTCGGTTTTACAAGGGATCAATGCAGATCAATCTTATTGTCTAGCGCTAATTGACCTAATTGCAGCCTTTGATTCAGTGGATCATAACCTGTTATGCCATCAGTTGGAAAACATTGCGATTGATGGCATGGTTCTCAGATGGTTCTCCTCATTTCTAACAGAACATTTCAAGTCAAGCTGGGAAATCATATATCCGATACTTTCCAAAGTAACACAGATGTCCTGCAATGCTCAGCTCTCTCAGCAACACTATTCAATATTTACATGCTCCCTATATGCAAATCACTGACATATCTAGGAATAACATTCTTTTCGTATGCAGACCACCTACAGTTTTACATCCCATTCGCTAAATCATATGAAAACACAGCTTTGATACTCTCAAATTATATGAAAGCGATACAACAAAACCTTTCGCAATTTAAACTAACTTTAAACCCTAAAAAGACTGAAATCATTTGGCTAAGTAGAAACTCACTGATAGTTAAACCACCTGCTCTCAACCTAGATAACATTCAAATTAAGTCATCAAATCAAGTAGGGAATTTAGGTATACAGCTAGATGAGAACCTTACAATGAAATTGCACATCAATAAATTAATCAAGAAAAGATATGCCAAGTTGCGTATTCTACATCGGTTGAAACCATTATTAACTTTCGCTGACTTACAAACTGTACTGCAAACACTAATCTTCTCAAACATAGACTACAGTAACTCCTTATTTCTAGGTATACCAGCATGTCACTTAAAGCCTCTACAACTATTACAAAATGCAGCAATGAGACTATTACTAGGATCTAGGAAATATGATCATATTACACCCTCGCTTATGTCACTCCATTGGTTACCAGTACAAGCCAGAATATACTTTAAAGTATTAATGATAATATTCAACATCATTCATTCCAATAACACCAGTCTACTAGGAGTGATACTACAATCATACAATCCACAGAGAACATTACGATCCCAAAATAAAGGACTATTGTCTATTCCCACAATAAGGAGCACACATCTGACACAAATAAGAGACCATGTGTTTTCCATAGCAGGTCCAAAGCTCTGGAATTCTAAGCTTGAGACTCTACATATTTTACGAGATAGAAAGAAATTTAAATGTGAACTAAAAACATGGTTATTCAAAAAAGCTTATGAACTAACCTAAAAACATACAATATACCGAACCACAAAAACATTAAGAATAAAAGATAATAATCAAATCATGAAGAATAATCCAAATGAGAGAATATAAGGTTCTCAAACAACACTCTGACTATAATGTGAACACTATCATTTGATTTCATTTAACATACTCTTTACCTTAAATATTAGATAAATTAGTAATACTATCTACAGGCCGATACAGTACGGTGGAGCTCACTGTTAGCCTAGGTTTGGACGCACGTTTTCGACGCGCTAGCTTTACCCCTTATACAGTAAGGGGCGGATTTTCAGAGCCCTGCTCGCGTAAATCCGCCCAAAACCGGGCGGATTTACGCGAGCAGGGCCCTGCGCGCCGGGAAGCCTATTTTACATAGGCCTCCCGGCGCGCGCAGAGCCCCGGGACTCGCGTAAGTCCCGGGGTTCTCCGATGGGGGCGTGTCGGGGGCGGGCCCGGTCGTCGCGGCGTTTCGGGGGCGTGTCGGCAGCATTTTGGGGGCGGGTACGGGGGCGTGGCTACGGCCCGGGGCGGTCCGGGGGCGTGGCCGCGCCCTCCGTACCCGCCCCCAGGTCGCGGCCCGGCGCGCAGGAGGCCCGCTGGCGCGCGGGGATTTACGCCTCCCTCCGGGAGGCGTAAATCCCCCGACAAAGGTAAGGGGGGGGGTTAGACAGGGCCGGGCGGGTGGGTTAGGTAGGGGAAGGGAGGGGAAGGTGAGGGGAGGGCAAAGGAAAGTTCCCTCCGAGGCCGCTCCGATTTCGGAGCGGCCTCGGAGGGAATGGGGGTAGGCTGCGCGGCTCGGCGCACGCCGGCTATACAAAATCCATAGCCTTGCGCGCGCTGATCCAGGATTTTAGCAGATACGCGCGGCTCCGCGCGTATCTACTAAAATCCAGCGTACTTTTGTTTGCGCCTGGAGCGCAAACAAAAGTAGGCTATTCGCGCGCCTTTTAAAATCCGCCCCTAAGGGTAATAGCACATCGAAAACGCCCGTCCAACCCTCCCGAAACTAATAGCGCCCACAACATGCAAATGCACATTGATGGCCCTATTAATTATTCCCGCACAATACTGAAAAGATATAAACTCTGGCATACAATAAAGTAAAGTTATAGTTAAAGTGGCATTGCAACATCATTGAAATTAACATTCTGATATATCTTAATTCAGCAAATAGCAGTCAAAAGAATTTCTTGTTTCTTTTGTTATGCAACTGGAAAGTGCTACACACGGTGTGGTGAGTGAACTGTTCTCCATCTGGGATTTAAAACCCTTTGTTTTCCTTTTCTTAAGGTGATAATGGTAATACTTGGTAATTCAAGGATTGAAAATCTGCCACCTTTGTTAATGGGCCTGCAAATGCACCATCAATACTTGTACCATCAACTCCTAGCTTAATTCCTAAAAATGAAACCTGGGACAGACAATTTTGACTATACAGAAAGTAAAATGTGCAGTCAAGCTGCACATTTTACTTTCAGAAATTAACGCCTGCCCAAAGGCTGGCGTTAATTTCAGCCAGCACCGGGGAAGTGTACAGAAAAAAACTGCTTTTCTGTACACCCTCCTACTTAATATCATTGTGATATTAAGTCGGAGGCCCCAAAAGTAAAACAAAAGTAAAAATTTAAAAAAAAAATTTAAAAATCGGTCAGCCTTTTTGGACCTGGTGGCCAGTTATGGGTCCTTATCCAGATATAAATTGAACTATAATAAATCTGAGATTTTTCCCTTGGGCGGGATAGCACGGGTCCCTGACTGCCTGTCCGGAATGCGCACTGTACGGGATGGGTTTAAATACCTGGGGATTTATACCTACGGATTATAAGAAACTTTACGCCACAAACATAGCGCCTCTGTTTACAGAAGCAAAGCAGCGCTTAAAAAGTTGGGAGGATAACCAGGTATCATGGGCAGGCCGTCAAAGTTTCTCTATGTCTTTCAGCATACCCCCTGTAATGTTCAGGCTTCGCAGTTTCACGAGTTACGTGGGCTAATTCGGAAATGTATACGGAAATTTAAGCCAGCAAGGATAACGTTAAGTTCCTGATGTTTACCTAAAAAGCAAGGAGGCATGGCCCTGCCCAATGTTCGGCTATACTACTGGGCTGCCCGATTGGTCAGCCTGACCTACTGGGTGGGTGACAGAGATCCTGGGTGGCTGAAACTGGAGAAAGAACACCTGGACAGGATTAACCTTCCTACCCTACTGTTCTTATCCCCCACTTCCCCTATCTCCTGCAAAGCCTGTCACATGAACCCCCTTATAGCCCATACATTGCAGCAATGAAGACAGCTGTGCCGCTTTATGGGACAGCGAACGGACCTCCTCTCTCCCCTTGCCCCGATATTTAGAAACCCCGGCATCTCATGGTGTTCATTTCATCCTGATTTCGCAAATTGGCATAGACTGGCCCTACGTTGCATAGCTCAGCTCTGGGGCATTGATGGTTTCCTCCCTTTCTCTGAAGTGGAGGAGGAGTATGAGATTCCAGCTACCTCTCAAGTGTCTTATCTACAACTTCGGAGGGAACTTCAAACTAAACTGGATTTACAGTGCCCACTTCCCCCGTTAAATAGGTTGGAAACCTACCTTTGTTCTGGGTGTGGGACAGTTAAAGGGGTGATGAATATCTACTGGGGGGGCCTTGGCATAAAAAATGGGGGTCAGTACCCCTCAGTCCCTTGTGGATCAATGGAACACATACCTAGGACTGACTTTAACAGGGACCTCATGGAAACACATATAGGCTTCTACTCGTAAACTTTCTATCTGTTGCAGAAGAGTTGAATTAGGGGTGCGATTATTACATAGAACGTACCGAACCCCAATGTACTGTAAGGCTTTGTTCCCTAAACTGGAGAAGAAACGGCTGAGGGGGGATATTATAGAGGTGTTTAAAATCATGAGAGGTCTAGAATGGGTAGATGTGAATCAGTTATTATTCTTTCAGATAATAGAAGGAATAGGGGGTTCTCCATGAAGTTAGCAGGTAGCACATTTAAAACTAATCGTAAAAAGTTCTTTTTTTTTTTTTTTTAATTCTTTATTTGTAAATTTTAGTCAAATCATTTACAAGACATCTCTTGTATAAGTAAAGAGAAGAATTTAACCAAACATATATAAGATATCTAATCCAACAAAAATTAATATCCATTCTTTCTCTAGTAGTCCACAACTTATGACTGATCTAAGTTCCATATTGTTTTAAGGAAATATATTACTTAACCATCTCTAGCATTTTCATCAAAACAGAGAATACAACAATCTATTCAGAAATAGAGTTACCTATACATTTTGTAAGAGTGATCAATCATTTACTTCTCTTTATTAATTTCTTTAAAAAAAAAAAAAAAAAGTTCTTTTTCACTCAATGTACAATTAAACTCTGGAATTTGTTGCCAGGGGATGTGGTTAGTGCAGTTAGTGTAGCTGGGTTTAAAAAAGGTTTGAATAAGTTATTGGAGAAGTCCATTACCTGCTATTATTTATTTATTTATTTATTTATTTATTTATTTATTTAACACTTTTCTATACCGACCTTCATGGGCAAGCCATATCAAACAAGGGAAAACAACTGAAGTGACAACAAACTTAAAACAAAAGTGTGGAAGAGGCAAAGTTACATTGAACAAGGAAAATGGAACTTGGAAGCTTAATCAGCTGGAAAAATAGGTTATAGCATGCTGAAGTTTATAACTATAATACTATTATTAAGATAATACTTAAGGCGCTTAGGAGAATCGGAGTCTATTAATCAAATTGATTTAGAAAATAGCCACTACTACCGTGTTTCCCCGAAAATAAGACATCCCCCAAAAATAAAACCTAGTAGAGATTTTGCCGAATTCTTAAATATAAGACCTCCCCCGAAAGTAAGCCATCCCTTGTAAACAGGGGCGGATTGACCTATCGGGGGATCGGGCTTCCCCCGGTGGGCCGGTCAATCCTGTGACGTCATTGTTTTTTTTTTAAATAAAGTTTCCAAAGTATTAGGGGCAGTAGCGAGCAGTGGTATCCCGAGGGGAGCCAATGCCCCCGGGCGCAAGGAGGCTCATGCGGGCGCTGAACCTCCTTGCCCGAAGAAAAAGATCGCGTTCAAACGCGCTGATGCTCTTTCTCCTTCCTGCCTGTGCGGCCCCGGAAGTAAACGTTGCCGGAGCCGCGTGGGCAAGAAGGAGAAAGAGCATCAGTGCGTGCAGAAGAGGAGCCGCTGAGGGCTGCTGCGAATCCCAAGTCGCAGCAGCCCAAGAAGAGGAAGAGGCCCAATAGCAGGGCCAAGGAAGAGGAAGAGACCCGAGAAGTTCAGGGCCGCTGCAGAGCCCATCCTGCGGCGACCCGCAAAGAGGAGGCTTGCAGTGGTATCCCGAGGGGAGCTGATGCCCCCGGGCGCAATAAATAAATAAAATAACCCGCGAAGAGGAGGCCCAGAGGTGAGAGAGAGGTTGAGGGTCTGTAGAGGGTGTGTGCGTGCGTGTATGAGATGAGTTGAGAGATTGTGTGTGGGAGTGGGGATCTGAATGTATGAGGGCAGCATGTGAGAGCCTCTGTGTGTGTGAGAGAGACAGCGTTTGACAGTGAGAGCCTATGCTTGAGCAAGACAGCATGTGGGAGTGACAGAGAGAGCCTGTGTGTGTGAGAGTCAGACAGCATATGCCAGTGAGAGACTGTGTGTATGAATGATTGTATGAGAGACAGCATGTGACAGTGAGAGCCTGTGTGTGTGTGAGAGAGAGAAATGCATGTGAGAATGAGAACCTGACTGTGTTTGAGGGAAGAAGACGGAGAGAAAAGAAATACGGAAGAAAAAAGGACAATATAAAAGGAATTGGCAAAAAAATAAGAAAGGGAAGGTGGAAAAAAAAAAGCCTATTAGAAAACTAACATCAGCCAGCAAAGGTAAAAAAAAAAAAAAAAATTACTTTTTAGTGATTGGCACATGTAATCTTTGGGAATGTGCAAGAATAGCACTTTCTCTATGCGGATCTCACAATGTACGAGATCAGCATGGAGAAAGTGGAAGCTTCGGTGTTTACTGAAGAGGATGTTGGGGAGGTACCCGTAATGGAGAAGGTTTTCATGGGTAATGATTCAGATGGACTGAATCAAATCACGGTGAACCTAGAAGATGTGGTAGGCCTGATTGACAAACTGAAGAGTAGTAAATCACCTGGACCAGATGGTATACACCCCAGAGTTCTGAAGGAACTAAAAAATGAAATTTCAGACCTATTAGTAAAAATTTGTAACTTATCATTAAAATCATCCATTGTACCTGAAGACTGGAGGATAGCAAATGTAACCCCAATATTTAAAAAGGGCTCCAGGGGCGATCCGGGAAACTACAGACCGGTTAGCCTGACTTCAGTGCCAGCAAAAATAGTGGAAAGTGTTCTAAACATCAAAATCACAGAACATATAGAAAGACATGGTTTAATGGAACAAAGTCAGCATGGCTTTACCCAGGGCAAGTCTTGCCTCACAAATCTGCTTCACTTTTTTGAAGGAGTTAATAAACATGTGGATAAAGGTGAACCGGTAGATATAGTATACTTGGATTTTCAGAAGGCGTTTGACAAAGTTTCTCATGAGAGGCTTCTAGGAAAAGTAAAAAGTCATGGGATAGGTGGTGATGTCCTTTCGTGGATTGCAAACTGGCTAAAAGACAGGAAACAGAGAGTAGGATTAAATGGGCAATTTTCTCAGTGGAAGGGAGTGGACAGTGGAGTGCCTCAGGGATCTGTATTGGGACCCTTACTGTTCAATATATTTATAAATGATCTGGAAAGAAATACGACGAGTGAGATAATCAAATTTGCAGATGACACAAAATTGTTCAGAGTAGTTAAATCACAAGCAGACTGTGATAAATTGCAGGAAGACCTTGTGAGACTGGAAAATTGGGCATCCAAATGGCAGATGAACTTTAATGTGGATAAGTGCAAGGTGATGCATATAGGGAAAAATAACCCATGCTATAATTACACGATGTTGGGTTCCATATTAGGTGCTACAACCCAAGAAAGAGATCTAGGTGTCATAGTGGATAACACATTGAAATCGTCGGTTCAGTGTGCTGCAGCAGTCAAAAAAGCAAACAGAATGTTGGGAATTATTAGAAAAGGAATGATGAATAAAACGGAAAATGTCATAATGCCTCTGTATCGCTCCATGGTGAGACCGCACCTTGAATACTGTGTACAATTCTGGTCGCCGCATCTCAAAAAAGATATAATTGCGATGGAGAAGGTACAGAGAAGGGCTACCAAAATGATAAGGGGAATGGAACAACTCCCCTATGAGGAAAGACTAAAGAGGTTAGGACTTTTCAGCTTGGAGAAGAGACGACTGAGGGGGGATATGATAGAGGTGTTTAAAATCATGAGAGGTCTAGAACGGGTAGATGTGAATCGGTTATTTACTCTTTCGGATAGTAGAAAGACTAGGGGACACTCCATGAAGCTAGCATGGGGCACATTTAAAACTAATCAGAGAAAGTTCTTTTTTACTCAACGCACAATTAAACTCTGGAATTTGTTGCCAGAGAATGTGGTTCGTGCAGTTAGTATAGCTGTGTTTAAAAAAGGATTGGATAAGTTCTTGGAGGAGAAGTCCATTACCTGCTTTTAAGTTCACTTAGAGAATAGCCACTGCCATTAGCAATGGTTACATGGAATAGACTTAGTTTTTGGGTACTTGCCAGGTTCTTATGGCCTGGATTGGCCACTGTTGGAAACAGGATGCTGGGCTTGATGGACCCTTGGTCTGACCCAGTATGGCATTTTCTTATGTTCTTAAGCCCACGGGGCCTGCACAGAGGAGGCAGCAGAATGGAAAGCTATGACCACAAATGCTGGAAAGCTACGACCGCAAATGCTGGAAAGCTATGACCACAAATGCTCATAGTTTGGGAAATAAAATCCCAGATCTGCAGGCCCTAATGACAGAGGCAAATTTGGACATTGTTGCTATCACAGAAACATGGTTCACAGAATCTCATGACTGGGATACAGCAATACCAGGCTACAACTTGTTAAGGAAGGACAGAGTGGATAGAAAAGGGGGTGGTGTCTGTGACTCTTTATGTCAGAAACAATATCCAAGCATCTGAGCTGCAAGGATGCTGGGGCAATGAAGAAGCGCTATGGGTCGACCTAAAAAAAGATGACGGAGCGTCCATTTATATTGGAGTGGTTTACAGGCCTCCAAACCAAAAGGAAGAGCTGGACAGAGACCTGGTTGAAGACATCCATAAGATAGGTAAGAAGGGAGAAGTGGTGATCGTTGGTGACTTTAATATGCCAGATGCAGACTGGAAAATCCCATCTGCAGAATCTAAAAATAGTAGAGCGATAGTGGATGCCATGCAAGTAACTTTGTTCAAACAAATGGTAATGGAACCCACGAGAGAAGGAGCTATACTCGATTTAGTGCTCACTAATGGAGATAATGTCTCTGATGTTCAGGTGGGCGCCCACCTCAGCACCAGTGATCATCAAACGGTATGGTTTAATATCACTAAAAGAATATGGAAAAGAAGCACAAAGACCCGAGTTTTACAGTTCAAAAACACGGACTTTGAAGAAATGGGGAAATACCTAGAGGAAGAACTAAAAGGCTGGGAGAACGAGAGAGATGTGGATCAGCAGTGGACCAATCTAAAAGGAGCAATTACCAAGGCAACTACTATATATGTTAGAAGTGTAAAGAAAAGCAAAAGAAAAATGAAACCTATCTGGTTCTCAAAGGAGGTGGCTGACAAAATTAAGGCTAAAAGAACAGCATTCAAGAATTATAAAAGATCCCAAAGGGAGGAGCACAAAGAACAATATTTGATTCAACTGAGGGAGACAAAGAAATTAATCAAGACAGAAAAAAGTCAAGCGGAAGAGAGGATTGCCAAGGAGCTAAAGAATGGTAACAAAACATTTTTCAGATACATCAGTGAAAAGAGAAAAGTTCAAAGTGGTATAGTAAAATTGAAAGGTGGAAATGATCAATGCGTGGAGAAAGACAAAGAAATGGCAGATATATTAAACGAATACTTCAGTTCTGTGTTCACTAAAGAAGACCCTGGAGAAGGACCATCTCTACAGAACAAGAAACTGGAAGGAAGTGGAACAGACGAAAACCCTTTTACAGTAGAAAATGTATGGGAAGATCTAAAGAATCTGAAAGTGGACAAAGCCATGGGACCTGATGGGATTCATCCAAGGATACTGAGGGAGCTCAGAGATGTGCTGGCGGGTCCGATGTGTGACCTGTTCAATAGATCCCTAGAAGCGGGAGTGGTGCCGAGTGATTGGAGAAGAGAGGAGGCTGGCAACTACAGACCGGTTAGCCTCACTTCAGTGGTGGGAAAAGTAATGGAGTCACTGTTGAAAGAGAGAATAGTGAACTATCTACAGTCCGGAGAACTGATGGACCAGAGGCAGCATGGATTCACCAGGGGAAGATCCTGTCAGACAAATCTGATTGACTTTTTTGACTGGGTAACCAAGGAATTGGATCAAGGAAGAGCGCTCGATGTCATCTACTTAGATTTCAGCAAAGCTTTTGATACGGTTCCACACAGGGGACTGGTGAATAAAATGAGAAGCTTAGGAGTGAGTGCCGAGTTGGTGACCTGGATTGCAAACTGGTTGACGGACAGAAGACAATGTGTGATGGTAAATGGAACTTTCTCTGAAGAGAGAGCGGTTTTAAGTGGTGTACCGCAAGGATCGGTGTTGGGACCGGTCCTGTTCAATATCTTTGTGAGCGACATTGCGGACGGGATAGAAGGTAAGGTTTGTCTTTTTGCGGACGACACTAAGATCTGCAACACAGTGGACACGCCGGAAGGAGTGGAGAGAATGAGACGGGATTTAAGGAAACTGGAAGAGTGGTCGAAGATATGGCAGCTGAGATTCAATGCCAAGAAGTGCAAAGTCATGCATATGGGGAGTGGAAATCCGAATGAACTGTATTTGATGGTGGGGGGAAAGGCTGATCTGCACGGAGCAGGAGAGAGACCTTGGGGTTATAGTGTCTAATGATATGAAGTGTGCGAAACAATGTGACAAGGCGATAGCAAAAGCCAGAAGAATGCTGGGCTGCATAGAGAGAGGCATATCGAGGAAGAAAAGGGAAGTGATTATCCCCTTGTACAGGTCCTTGGTGAGACCTCACCTGGAGTACTTTGTTCAGTTCTGGAGACCGTATCTTCAAAGAGACAGAGATAAGATTGAAGTGGTACAGAGAAGGGCGACCAGAAAGGTGGAGGGTCTTCATCGGATGTCATACGAGGAGAGATTGAAGAATCTAAATATGTACACCCAGGAGGAAAGGAGGAGCAGGGGTGATATGATTCAGACTTTCAGATACTTGAAAAACTTTAACGCTCCAAAGACAACGACAAACCTTTTCCGTCAGAAAAAAATCAGCAGAACCAGAGGTCATGAGCTGAGGCTCCAAGGAGGAAGACTAAGAACCAATGTCAGGAAGTATTTCTTCACGGAGAGAGTGGTCGATGCCTGGAATGCCCTTCCAGAGGAAGTGGTGAAGTCCAAAACTGTGAAGCACTTCAAAGGGGCGTGGGATAAACACTGTGGATCCATCAGGTCTAGAGGACGCGTATAAAGAGCAGGCAGCAAAACACTCCACGGAGCGGCAGTAGCCACAGAGGCATTCACGGAGCGGGATGCCAGTGGCCAGTGGTTGGGTTTCCACCTTCACAGAGCGGAAGGATGGAGGGCTGCCATCTCCCAATTAAAAAAAAGAAAAAAAACAAACAAAAAAACAAAACAAAACAGGGATGGGTTTATGGGCTATAGGTATTACCAATTATTAGGCTTTTTCAATTACCAATTATTAGGCTTTTCAATATTTGATGATAGTTAATGTGACTTTCAAGGCATACTTCACTTTCAATGCATATCCAGCATAGCTCCCTGCTTCAACGGCAGGGGAGAAGAAAAACTAATACTTCACGCATATCCAGCATTGCTCTCTGCTTCAACGGCAGAGAGCTATGCTGCCACTTACCCAACTAATCAAACTTAATATTTCACTTGGAAGCAGCTCCATCACTGCTCTCTACATTAATAGTGGGGGTGAAAGGGAAATAGAACCTAAGGTTACTAAGAGCCAAGAGAAACAGATAAGTATGAGAAAAAATAGTGGGGATGAAAGGGAAATAGAACCTAAGGTTACTAAGAGCCAAGAGAAACAAATAAGTATGAGAAAAAAAGAAGTGTGAAGCTTGCTGGGCAGACTGGATGGACCGACTGGTCTTCTTCTGCCGTCATTTCTATGTTTCTATATAATGGGCTTCAGTGTTAGTAGCAGTAACCGGCGCTAGGGATGTGAATCGTTTTTCAACGATTAATATTATCGTCCGATATTTTTAATATCGTCTTAAATCGTTATAGAACACAATACAATAGAAATTCTAACGATTTATCGTTAAAAATCGTTAAATCGTGTTAGTGCGCACTAACAGAAAATGATACAAATTGACACTTTCCAGGTCACTGAAGGTCAGTTAGGAATGAATATGTATTCCTATTGGCTGTCTGCCCTCTTATCTATTGATGTTACCAAGGTTGCCACTGAGGTGATGTTTGGGGGGATGGGAAATGGAACTGGAAACTCACGAACACCAACAGAAAATGATACAAATTGTTGACACTTCCCAGGTCAGTAAAGGTCACTTAGGAATGAATATGTATTGCTATTGGCTGGCTGTGCTCTTATCTATTGATGTTCCCAAGGTTCCCACTGAGGTAATGGTTGGGGGGATGTGAAATGGAAACAGTTGGAAGCTTGACAAAAAAAGTAACGTGATGATCATCACTCATGTGACTAGAACTTGTTTGTTTATTATTTTTGTTAGCAGGCACGTGAAATGCTAGTGCATGTTGAATTTGCCAATCACTGTGCATTTTAGAAAGGTGGTCCTGGCTGGAACTACACAGTTCAAATATATGTGGTAATTGATTGTTGGTAAGTGTATTTTTTAAGTAGCCACACTGGCCACCAGATCACGGATCATGGAGAGCTGCATCCCTGCTCCCAGCCAGTCTGGGGCTGCCTGTCCCAGTCATCCATGGAGGGCTGCAGCACTGCTCCCAGCCAGTCTGGGGCTGCCTGTCCCTGTAATCCATGCAGAGCTGCTTCCCTGCTCCCATCCAGTCTGGGGCTGCCTGTCCCAGTCATCCATGCAGAGCTGCATCCCTGCTCCCAGCCAGTCTGGGGCTGCCTGTCCCAGTAATCCATGCAGAGCTGCTTCCCTGCTCCCATCCAGTCTGGGGCTGCCTGTCCCAGTCATCCATGCAGAGCTGTATCCCTGCTCCCAGCCAGTCTGGGGCTGTCTGTCCCTGTAATCCATGCAGAGCTGCATCCCTGCTCCCAGCCAGTCTGGGGCTGCCTGTCCCAGTAATCCATGCAGAGCTGCATCCCTGCTCCCAGCCAGTCTGGGGCTGCCTGTCCCAGTAATCCATGCAGAGCTGCATCCCGGCTCCCAGGCAGTCCGGGGCTGCCTGTCCCTGTAATCCATGCAGAGCTGCATCCCTGCTCCCAGCCAGTCTGGGGCTGCCTGTCCCAGTAATCCATGCAGAGCTGCATCCCTGCTCCCAGCCAGTCTGGAGATCACAACACTCCTGGTATTAATAGGGATAGAGCACTGAGTGCAGGAAGATCATAACACCCCTGGTATCAGGGTTAGGGCACTGTGTGCAGGAAGATCACAACACTCCTGGTATTGATAGGGATAGGGCACTGTGTGCAGGAAGATCACAACACCCCTGGTGTCAGGGTTAGGGCACTGTGTGCAGGAAGATCACAACACTCCTGGTATTAATTAATAGGGATAGGGCACTGAGTGCAGGAAGATCATAACACCCCTGGTATCAGGGTTAGGGCACTGTGTGCAGGAAGATCACAACACTCCTGGTATTAATAGGGATAGGGCACTGTGTGCAGGAAGATCACAACACTCCTGGTATTTATAGGGATAGGGCACTGTGTGCAGGAAGATCACAACACCCCTGGTATCATGGTTAGGGCACTGTGTGCAGGAAGATCACAACACTCCTGGTATTAATAGGGATAGGGCACTGTGTGCAGGAAGATCACAACACCCCTGGAATCAGGGTTAGGGCACTGTGTGCAGGAAGATCACAACACTCCTGGTATTAATAGGGATAGGGCACTGGTGCAGGAAGATCACAACACTCCTGGTATTGATAGGGATAGGGCACTGTGTGCAGGAAGATCACAACACCCCTGGTATCAGGGTTAGGGCACTGGTGCAGGAAGATCACAACACTCCTGGTATTGATAGGGATAGGGCACTGTGTGCAGGAAGATCACAACACCCCTGGTATCAGGGTTAGGGCACTGTGTGCAGGAAGATCACAACACTCCTGGTATTAATAGGGTTAGGGCACTGTGTGCAGGAAGATCACAACACCCCTGGTGCCAGGGTTAGGGCACTGTGTGCAGGAAGATCACAACATCCCTGGTATCAGGGTTAGGGCACAAGTTCTAGTCACATTGACTGATCACATTACTTTTTTTGTCAAGCTACCAACTATTTCCATTTCCCATCCCCCATATACTGTCAGTGGGAACCTTGGTAACATGAATAAATAAGAGGGCAGCCAATAGGAATACATATTCATTCCTAAACTGACCTTAACTGACCTCAAAAGTGTCAAATTGTATCATTTTCTGTTAGTGCGCACTAACTGGGAGTTAGTGTGCACTAATCGGAAAAACACGTGCCAAACACGATTTTCTTCTCCTGCCAGACGATTTCAATCGTTAAGACGATAGGGCACACGATTCACATCCCTAACCGGCGCCTCCATAATAGCCATGTGGCAGCAGTGACAGTGGCAGCAAGATTACTGACATCTGGGGATGGTGGCAGTACCAGTCTGGGGACCCCTTCCAAGCAGTGTGCAGAGGTTCAAAAGCAGCAGAGTCAGCCCAAGCTGACTACCATGAATGCTGCACACTCTTACCTCTCTCTGACAGCACACTGGTGAGGCATGGCTGACGCAGGGGCAGCCAGCAGCTCTACGGTATTAGACATCCCCTGAAAATAAGGCCTAGTGCATCTTTGGTAGCAAAAATTAATATAAGACACTGTCTTATTTTCGGGGAAAACAGGGTATTACTAGCATCAGTAGCATGGGATAGGCTTAGTTTTTGGGTACTTGCCAGGTACTGATAGCCTGGATTGGAAACAGGATGCTGGACTTGATGGACTCTTGGTCTGACCCAGTATGGCATGCTCTTTGTTGCAGAGCATGCCCTCAGACCCGGTTAGGAGCTCGGGGGCGTGGTCACATCTAAGGAAGAATGTGAGCCCTTGAGCTGTGGCACGGCTCAGGGAGGACCCCAAGACACACCGCGGAAGGTGAGATGATACAAGCACGGGTGGAGCAGGAGCGAGGCTGGAGCGAAGACAAGGCGAGGATTCCGGATGAACTACAAATGAAACAAACTAATTAACAAATAAATTATACACATATTGATTTTGGTTATGTGTTTGTTGTTCAATTGTTTGTACCTGAATTCCCCTGGGTACTATTCTCCTTTCTCTTTTTTATAAGCTTGTTTGAAGAGCCAGGTTTTTAAATTTTTTCTAAAGGTTTTGCTGTTACTTTGTAATCTTAACTCCAAGGGCATGGTGTTCCAAGGTATGGGTCCTGCCAAGGATAGTGCTCTTTCTCTTACTCGTGTTAGTCTTGCTGTTTTGATTGATGGAATAGTAAGAAGTGCTTTGTTGGCTGATCTCAGGTTTCTGTTTGGGACGTGTACACAAAGGGCTGTGTTCAGCCAATCTGCTTTTTGATTAAA
This sequence comes from Rhinatrema bivittatum, assembly GCF_901001135.1. Classification (NCBI taxonomy): domain Eukaryota; kingdom Metazoa; phylum Chordata; class Amphibia; order Gymnophiona; family Rhinatrematidae; genus Rhinatrema; species Rhinatrema bivittatum. Next base: position 14,688,311 of record NC_042617.1, on the reverse strand, counting down.
TATTAATTTATGTATGGTGCAAAGTGTTTTGTACGGAATTCTTTGTTTTTATTTATTTATTTAAAGATTTTTTTATATACCGGGGCACGTTAAAAACATCACCCCGGTTCACATTGTAACGTAACATAGCAACAAGCTTTACAATAGATTAATGTCAAGCAAACAGTAGATAAACTAAGTCAACTCAAGAAGGGTGAATAAATAATTAAGTCTTAAAGTGAGTAGAGGAAAGAAGTTTTTAACTATCAACAAGATAGAAGGATATAAGCGGTGAATGAGAGGGAGAGTAATGACAGAAGGGGTGAGGTGGGAGGAGGTTGAGGGGAGGGTGGGAGGTGGGGGGACAGGGGATGTAGGAGGAGGCGAGGATGAGAGGGGGTGTCTGAGGTTGTTAAGCTCGGTAGGGGGTGTCAGTCGGGTAGGGCGTGTGGGGTCGGGTATGTATCTTTGGGAGTAGTCAGTCAGTCGGGGTATGCTAGTTTGAAGAGCCAGGTTTTAAGATTCTGTTTGAATTTTTTATGGCAAGGTTCCTGGCGTAGGTGGGGGGGGCATTTTATTCCGGTGGGAAGTCCCTGCTATGATGAATGATCGTTCTCTGATCGTGGCATGTTTGATGATTTTGGGGGAGGATGTCAGGAGTTTGGCTTGGTGCTGCTTTCTAGTTGGTCTGGTTGGGTTGTAGCGATGGAGATGTTCAGGGAACCAGTGCATGTTTTGGTTGTGAATGGCTTTGTGTATGAGAGTGAGGGATTTATAAATTATCCTAGAGGTTACTGGGAGCCAGTGTAGGGATTGAAGAACTGGGGTGATGTGGTCATGACGGTGAGTATTGGTGAGAATGCGGGCAGCGGCATTTTGTAGGAGCTGTAACGGTTGAAGGGTATTTTTTGGAAGGCCTATGAGGATAGCGTTGCAGTAGTCCAGTTTGGATAGGATCATGGCCTGCAGCACTGTTCGGAAGTCAGAAGTGTGTAATAGTGGTTTGATTCTCTTCAAGGTGTGGAGTTTGAAGAATCCGCTCTTTATAGTGGCAGAAATTAATTTTTTGAGGTTAAAGTGGTTGTCTATCCATATGCCTAGGCTGCGGACAAATTGGGTGGGAGGGCAGCATGGTGGCGAGGGGGAAGAGAGGCTGAGTGTGGGAATGTTAGGGGGAGAGAGGATGAGTAGCTCGGTTTTGTTGGTGTTGAGTGCCAGAAAGTTGTCAATGAGTAATTTGTTTATTTCAGACAAAGCAGAGTTCCAAATCTTCATTGCGTTTGGGATAGAGTCGGTTATTGGTATGAGTATCTGCCCGTCATCTGCATATATGAAGTGCTGGAAACCCAGTTTGGAGAGAAGTAGGCAGAGGTAGATATTAAAAAGGGTTGAGGAAAGGGAGGAGCCTTGTGGTACTCCTTGTGAAAGCTTGACTGGTTTGGATTCGTTGCGACCGATTTTTACCCTATAGCTCCTGTCGTGTAGGTAAGACTGGAACCAGAGAAGGGCAGTGTCCGAGATGCCAATTTCCTTGAGGCGTTTAATGAGTATGTTGTGATTGACTGTGTCGAATGCCGCCAGCTGTTCAGCTTGGAGAAAAGACGGCTGAGGGGGGATATGATAGAGGTCTTTAAGATCATGAGAGGTCTTGAACGAGTAGATGTGACTCGGTTATTTTCACTTTCGAATAATAGAAGGACTAGGGGGCATTCCATGAAGTTAGCAAGTAGCACATTTAAGACTAATCGGAGAAAATTATTTTTCACTCAACACACAATAAAGCTCTGGAATTTGTTGCCAGAGGATGTGGTTAGTGCAGTTAGTATAGCTGGGTTCACAAAAAGGTTTGGATAAGTTCTTGGAGGAGAAGTCCATTAATGGCTATTATTCAATTTTACTTAGGGAATAGCCACTGCTATTAATTGCATCAGTAGCATGGGATCTTCTTAGTGTTTGGGTAATTGCCAGGTTCTTGTGGCCTGGTTTTGGCCTCTGTTGGAAACAGGATGCTGGGCTTGATGGACCCTTGGTCTGACCCAACATGGCAATTTCTTATGTTCTTATGTTCTTAGTAGTGCGAGTATGTGGGATTGTCCTTTGTCCAGGGCTTTGAGTATGGTTTCCGAGAGGGAGATGAGTAGGGTTTCTGTGCTATGGTGTTTACGGAAACCAAACTCGGATGAGGAGAGAATATTGTGGTTTTCTATATAATCTGTGAGTTGTCTGTTAATTATTTTTTCAAGTATTTTGGAGAGGAAAGGGAGGTTTGACACTGGGTGATAGTTGGCTGGATCAGTGGTGTCTAGGTCTGGTTTTTTGAGGATGGGTTTTATAATGGCTTGCTTAAGTTCAGTTGGGACCTGGCCCAGTGTAATAGATTTATTCAGGATGTTTGCGATGTGTTTGGCAATTGAAGTGGGGTTTGTAAGTAGTGTTTTGGTGGGCAGATTATCTGAGGGATGATAGGCGGGTCTGATTTTTTTGATAGTGGTTTCAATTTCAAGTGCGGATGTGTTTTCGAAGTTTGAGAAGGTGGTGTTTGAGGTTTGTGTAGGCGGATGCAATTGTGTGACAGGATCGGAGTGGTCAGTAGAAGTGTTATTGGGTGTTGTTAGGTTTGGAAGATTGGGGTGAGGTGAGAAACGAGCCACATTGTCCTTTGTCCAGTGGGTAGCCAGTGTAACTCTGCCAGGGTTTCTGTGGTGTGATCTCTTTTGCTTTTGCCGGTCAAGATTCTAGCAGCTGTGTTTTGTAATATTTGTAGTGGTCTTAGTGAAGTGTATGGTAGACCTAGCAGGAGGGCGTTACAGTAATCAGTACTTGCAAAAATCAATGCTTGCAGTACTGATCGAAAGTTGGCAGTTGTTAGAAGTGGTTTAAGTCTTCTAAGTACTATGGGGGTAATTTTCAAAGGAGTTACGCATGTAAATGTGACATACTATCGTAGCAATTTTCAAAAGCTATTTACTCGAGTAAAGTGCACTTACTTGAGTAAATCCTATGGACAATTCAATGGCATATATTGTAGCAATTTTGAAAAGCCCACTTACTTGAGTAAAGTGTATTTACTCGAGCAAAAACCAGTTTTGCTCGAGTAAATGCTTTTTAAAATCTACCCCTATGAGTTTAGCGTATCCTTCCTTTATTTTTAAAGATATATGTTGTTTTAAGCTTAGTTCCATGTCAATTATTACTCCTAGGTTCCGTACTTTGTCTGCTAACTCTATTTTTTGGTTGTTTTTGAGTATAATTGGGTTTTGAACTATCTCAGTCTTTTTTCATTCTAAATGTATAAATACTGTTTTCTCAATATTAATTACTTGGTCCATTTGGTTTAGTAGTTTGATGATATCTAGATACATATTTGCTGTTTTTAATGTTTTTTCAATTGTGTCGTCAATGGGTAGTATTAATTGGATATCGTCAGCATAAATATAATGTGTGATGCCTAGACCAGCCAGTAGGTGACATAATGGTAAGAGATATATGTTGAAGAGTGTGGCCAATAGGACTGACCCCTGTGGTACTCCTGTTTGAAGGTTAATCTTTTCTGACTTTACGTCTTTGATTTGTACTTGAAAATATCTGTTGCTTAGATATGATCTAAACCATTTGATAGTTTTGCTACTTAATCCTATTTCATCTAGACTATTTAAAAATATGTCATGATTTATGGTATCAAAGGCTGCTGAGAGGTCTAGCATCACAAGGATGTAATAAATGATTGCTTCATGGAGCAATTGGTTCAGGAACCAACAAGAGAGGGAGCTATTTTAGATTTAATTCTTAGTGGAACGCAAGATTTGGTGAGAGAAGTAACGTGGTGGGGCCACCTGGCAACAGTGATCACAACATGATCAAATTTAAACTAATAACTGGAAGGGGGACAATAAGTAAATCTGCAGCTCTAACACTAAATTTTAAAAAGGGAAATTTTGATAAAATGAGGAAAATAATTAGAAAAAAACTGAAAAGTGCAGCTGCAAAGGTTAAAAGTGTTCAACAGGCTTGGACATTGTTTAAAAATACAATCCTAGAGGCGCAGTCCATATGTATTCCGCGCATTAAGAAAGGTGGAAGGAAGGCAAAGCGATTACCATCATGGTTAAAAGGTGAGGTGAAAGAGGCTATTTTAGCCAAAAAAACATCCTTCAAAAATTGGAAGAAGGATCCATCTGAAGAAAATAGGATAAAACATAAGCATTGTCAAGGTAAGTATAAAACATTGATAAGACAGGCGAAGAGAGAATTTGAAATGAAGTTGGCCATAGAGGCAAAAACTCATAATAAAAACTTTTTAAAATATATCCAAAGCAAGAAACCTGTGAGGGAGTCGGTTGGACCATTAGATGATAGAGGGGTTAAAGGGGCTCTTAGGGAAGATAAGGCCATTGCAGGAAGATTAAATGAATTCTTTGCCTCCGTGTTTACTAATGAAGATGTTGGGGAGATACCAGTTCAAGAGATGGTTTTCAGGGGTGATGAGTCAGGCAAACTGAACGAAATCACTGTGAACCTGGAAGATGTAGTAGGCCAGATTGACAAACTAAAGAGTAGCAAATCACCTGGACCAGATGGTATACATCCTAGGGTTCTGAAGGAACTAAAAAATGAAATTTCTGATCTATTAGTTAAAATTTGTAACCTATCATTAAAATCATCCATTGTACCTGAAGACTGGAGGGTGGCCAATGTAACCCCAATATTTAAAAAAGGCTCCAGGGGCGATCCGGGTAACTATAGACCAGTGAGCCTGACTTCTGTGCTGGGAAAAATAGTGGAAACGATCAAAATCGTAGAGCATATAGAAAGACATGATTTAATGGGACACAGTCAACATGGATTTACCCAAGGGAAGTCTTGCCTAACAAATCTGCTTCATTTTTTTGAAGGGGTTAATAAACATGTGGATAAAGGTGAACCGGTAGATGTAGTGTATTTGGATTTTCAGAAGGCGTTTGACAAAGTCTCTCATGAGAGGCTTCTACGAAAACTAAAAAGTCATGGGATAGGAGGCGATGTCCTTTCATGGATTACAAACTGGTTAAAAGACAGGAAACAGAGAGTAGGATTAAATGGTCAATTTTCTCAGTGGAAAAGGGTAAACAGTGGAGTTCCTCAGGGATCTGTAATTGGACCGGTGCTTTTCAATATATATATAAATGATCTGGAAAGGAATACGACGAGTGAGGTTATCAAATTTGCGGATGATACAAAATTATTCAGAGTAGTTAAATCACAAGCAGACTGTGATACATTACAGGAGGACCTTGCAAGACTGGAAGATTGGGCATCCAAATGGCAGATGAAATTTATTGTGGACAAGTGCAAGGTGTTGCATATAGGGAAAAATAACCATTTCTGTAGTTACACAATGTTAGGTTCCATATTAAGAGCTACCACCCAGGAAAAAGATCTAGGCATCATAGTGGATAATACTTTAAAATTGTCGGCTCAGTGTGCTACAGCAGTCAAAAAAGCAAATAGAATGTTAGGATTTATTAGGAAGGGAATGGTTAATAGAACGGAAAATGTCATAATGCCTCTGTATCGCTCCATGGTGAGACCGCACCTTGAATACTGTGTACATTTCTGGTCGCCGCATCTCAAAAAAGATATAGTTGTGATGGAGAAGGTACAGAAAAGGGCAACCAAAATGATAAAGGGGATGGAACAGCTCCCCTTTGAGGAAAGGCTGAAGAGGTTAGGGCTGTTCAGCTTGGAGAAGAGACGGCTAAGGGGGGATATGATAGAGGTCTTTAAGATCATGAGAGGTCTTGAATGAGTAGATGTGACTCAGTTATTTACACTTTCGAATAATAGAAGGACTAGGGGGCATTCCATGAAGTTAGCAAGTAGCACATTTAAGACTAATTGGAGAAAATTCTTTTTCACTCAATGCACAATAAAGCTCTGGAATTTGTTGCCAGAGGATGTGGTTAATGCAGTTAGTGTAGCTGGGTTCAAAAAAGGTTTGGATAAGTTCTTGGAGGAGAAGTCCATTAATGGCTATTAATCAATTATACTTAGGGAATAGCCACTGCTATTAATGGCATCAGTAGCATGGGTTCTTCTTAGTGTTTGGGTAATTGCCAGGTTCTTGTGGCCTGGTTTTGGCCTCTGTTGGAAACAGGATGCTGGGCTTGATGGACCCTTGGTCTGACCCAGCATGGCAATTTCTTATGTTCTTATGTTCTTAAGGATGTAATGTTTACCACTATCGAAACCTCTTATGATGCTATCTGTTAGCGCAAGTAGTAGCATCTCTGTGCTATAGTGTTTTCGAAAGCCATGTTGTGATGGATACAGGATATTATTGCTATCTAGGTGTTCTGCAAGTTGCTTTTGTATGTTTTTTTCTATTAATTTTGCGATTAGGGGAAGGTTTGATACTGGTCTGTAATTGTTTATGTTAAGTGGATCGCTGTTTTTTTTCTTTAAAATCGGTTTAACTATTGCCCCCTTTATTTATTTATTTATTTATTTATGGCTTTTTTTATACCGACATTCATGATACCAATCATATCATATCGGTTTACAAGAAACAATGGTGCAAAAACATTAACATCAACATGAACAATAGGCAAAGAGAGAACAAGTGAACAAAAGTTACAATAAAACAGGGGCACATGAACTGGGAGAAGGAAGAGCCAGAGACATGGCTAACTCAGAAATAAATAATATCTAGTCTCAGAAATAAATAATATCTAGTCAATTATTCAGGATTATAATAAAACATGTACTCAGGACTGGATTTTTTCAAATATGTAAATATCATATACTCAGGGCTGTAATAATATCATATGTTCCTGACTAAATAGTGTCAGTTCATAATACTCGGGACTAATTAATGTATAGTCAGAAGCCAAGTCAGGGATGTGGTACGTCGACTGGAAAACCATGGCGAGTTATTATAGTTGGGGCGGTTATAGATCAGGGAAGGCTTGTAGAAATAGTCATGTATTGAGTTTCTTTCTGAATGTCAGTATGCAAGGTTCTTGTCTAAGGTCTGGGGGGCATGGAGTTCCAGATGGTTGGAGCCGCTGTCGAGAAGGCTCGATCTTTGGTGGATGAGAGATGTGTGGATTTGGCTGGGGGGGGGGGGGGGGGGGTGTAGCGAGCAATTGTATGTGTCTCTGATGAAGTGCAGCATGAGTGGGTAGTGTAAATCGATGGGTGTTCTGTTCTTTTAGTGTCTCTGGCATAGTTCCTTCCTCTAATGCAATGCTGATCTCGAGAATAGCCCTCCGGCTATTCTTGATAGCCTTTCTGGACCCGTCGCTGGAGAACGACGAGTGAGTGAGGCCAGACGGAGGCTGAGGGCAGTAACATGAAGACTTGTATGAAGACTCAGGATACTCAGAGGATTCAGACGTAGACTTGGATACTCAGGAGAATCGGACGAAGACTTGGATACTCAAACAAGAACTCAGGAAACTCAGAAGACTCGGAAGACTCAGACAAGGATTCAAGAGATTCAGAAGTTTCAGGCAAGGATTCAAGAGGCAGGCAAAAGTACTGGGTGAGAACTGCATCGCAGCACACCCTACACAGCTACCCATGACTGGTCACGGACCACGCTGAATGTGAAGCAGACTCCAGGTGAAGACGTTGAACTTGAAACTGGAACACTGCGAAGATTCATGCCCTACACAGCCGCCTGTGGCCGGTCATGGACCAGGCTGGAGTGGAGCAGATTATGGCAGAGTCTTTGGCATGAACGGAAGTAGGCACAAAGGAACTCCGTAGACCGGGAACAAGATACTCAGGAACAAGGCTTTAAAAACAGACGTCTCCCGGAGGCTTGCGCTGCATGCGAGAAGAAGGCCTTGTCCCACGAGGTGCCCTACCAGCCATCCCGCAGGCTGGACTCAGACCCCGACATGGCACGCCAAGAGAGGTGGACAGACGAGGAACTGGGAACTGGACGAAGAGCTGAAGATGAGACGGATGGAGTCAAGACAGGAACATTGGACATCAGAAACATGGCACCTCAGGACACGGGACATCTGGAAAAGGAACATCAGGAACTGAAGACAGGCGACGAAGGAGCTCCGACGAAGGACGAGACCAGGGACATCAAGGAGACGAAGATCAGGAACATGAAGAACATGGAACAAAGATCCATCGAGGCACAGGAGACCATGGAAAACCTGGATCAGAAGGAAGAACATAGCCGATGTGCAAACCTGATCCGAATTCTCTGAAGGAAGGCAGGCAGGGCCCTTTTATAGGGCTGAAACAGGAACTGGCTGATGATGTCACTTCAAAGGGCCACGGGGCTTTACCAGCCGCTGGCCCTTTAAATCCCGAGAGGAAGCGTGCACGCGCGCCTAAGGTAAGGCAGGAAGAAAACAGGCACATCAGCGGTGTCCCTGCCACATGGGAGGCCCAAGGAACAGCGACGTTGTCGGCGGCAGCCCTGCCGCAAAGGAAGAGGAAGATGCAGGCTGCAGGAGCAGCTTCCTGCCGCAAGAGGAAATCCCAGCAGGGGCTTCCCCATCTCGGAGGCAGCGTCTGTACCGGCGGCTCCAGCTGTGAAGATGAGGGAAGACATCGGGCAGGCTCGGCGTGCCGCGAAGGACGGCGTCGGCAGCCTAGCTGGCCGCGTTCAGAGAGCAGGTAGGTAAGGGGGCTGCCCGCGCCTAGGCCCACAACATTCTTATGTTCTTATGAACACTGGAAGTAACTATTTGAAGACCCATCCAGTAAATCCTGCCTGGCTTGTAGGTGTAACTGTCCCAAAGAGCTACGGTAGCACACATACATGGGAGAACACTACTGCCTGGGTCAAGAAGGTTAGCTTTCACCCTCACCGAAAGGACCAACACCTTGAGAATACAGAAATGGGGAATGAGAAGTGTGAAGACAGCCTCAGTTATAAATTCTTTTGTGTGACCTTGGTAGAGATATGCCCGTCCAAAGAAAAGGGTTACAATATTAATGAAGGAAATGGGCTTAGGCAATTTTCAGTCATTTACTGTACATATGAAATAGCTATTTACACATGTAAACTGATTGTCGTAAAATTACCCTTCCTCAGTATGGCTCAACGTAACCGAAAAAGTCTGAATATCAGTACTTAGCCTAAGTTAACCAGATAAGAATCTCCTCTATGAAATGCCTATTTCCTGCCCACCACTTAGATGGCCAAGTACTTATCCAGATAAGTGGCGACCGCTAAAAGCGGCCAGATATTCAACCACCACTACGTAGCCAATTAAGTCCTTATTTATCTGGCTAAGTGGCACTGAATATCGACCTCCATGTGCATATTTTTATCCATATTTAAACACTAAGCAGTGTTAAAATGGCATATTAACTTGACATTTTAATGTAGATTATTTCCCATGGATTCATTAACCTGTGGTACAAGTATTGCAGGTTAGTAAAACCTGTGTTCTTGCAACGCAGAATGCATGGATATTACCTATAATAGTAACATCCACATGTTTCTGTCCATGGGAACTCATGTTTGTGGCCCCCCTGGGCCACGATACTTAAGGAGGCAGCTAATCACTATTTTCTATCCCTGCCCCTGTTGGCCTCTCTCCCTACCCTCTAGTCTAACCTCCTATAGCCCTACCAATAGAGACAGCAGGAATACCCACCCCATGGCACAACCACCACCCTCCAGGGCCGGTGGAAACATTAGATGGGGTAGGCGGTGGCCTAGGGCACCGGAAGTGGGCGGGACAGCAGAGTAGCTGTTAAGGGTGGCAGTTTTGAAAGGATGGATGAGATGAGAAGTGGCAGGGGTGAGGCATAGAGCAAGAGGGCGTTTTCTGTTTTGGGGCATTTATTTTATTGAGCAGCTGAGGTTGTTTGTCATGTGTGACAAGAGGGAGAGAGAGAGAGATCACATGATAACATTACCATCCAGGGCGGCTGGAAACCCTTCCACCGACACTGCCATCCTCCCCCACCCCACTTCTTCAGATACCCCCTTATCTCTGGGCAACCTTAGATTAATGATGCCCAATTGCTCCTGCCCTGCCAGCGCTGAAATTCAAAATAGTGCCAGCTGTCCTGAGTCGCCTCTTTGCCTAGTGTGTCTTAGTAAATAGGCCCCTTAAAGGAAATGTTCTCTTGGGCATATTTAGGTCAGGGAAGAAAAATAAAGCATGTAAATTGCATTTTCAAAACTGTATATGTTATTTTCCATGAAAAATAAAGTTGCAGAAAAAGCAGGTACAAACATCTTAGGTATTTTATACCTGTGGCAAATTTCAAAGCCACATTTCACACAAACCATCCCTTTGAAACGTGGTGCTGTCTTTGGGCGAAACCTACCTACAGACTTTGTCCTAATGTGGACAGTTTAAAAACTACCCCTAAACTCTAAACTCTCAACTTTTCTTCTCTGTGGTGCTTTCTTTCCCACAGTCTTTATTTGATATCATATTCTGTTTCCAAGACAGAAGTTGTGATTATTGAGGTTTTTTTCATTTACATTAACCACATAAACAAGTAAACCATGTATTTGTAAGGGCAATATTCTCTTAATACTAAAATGCAAAAGTCCATGCCAATATGCACAATTTATTTAAGTCAAATTTTAAAGTGAATACATACCTTTTTTAAAAGTTGATTGAAATTATTCATAGCTGTATCTGCATCTTTAAAAAAATTATCTAATGTCAGAGATGACCAAGTTAATATGGTAAGCCCCTGTCTCAAAACAGACTCCACCTAAAAAAATAATAAATGTAGTATTAGCTAAATACAGAGAACAAAAGTCAAAGAGTTCTTTTTGGAGTACAAATTGTATTTCTGCGCTGAGTTTTTTCATATTCTTATCTAGTCTTGCCAGCATAATTATTTACAGACAGAAACTGATGCATTTGCCTTGCAGCATTGTAGGATGATTTTTTTTTTAATTTATAAGACAATTCATCCATCAAATGGAAAAAGTTCTGATAATATTTCAGGATTGAATGCGAAATGGCCTTCCATCAGGAGACCCAATGGAAACAAAGAATATGAGAAAACTAGTCGTTAAGCCCGTAACAACGGGCTACATTTAAAAAAATTTTCGGTCCTTTCCTTCCCACCCCTCCCCCTCATTCGCCCTCCCTCCCCCCCCTCATTCTCCCTCCCCCCTCCCCTCACCTCAATCTCTCCTCCCTCCCTTCCTCCCACCTCTCCCCTCTATTCTCCCTCCCTCTCACCTTCCCCCTTCTCCCTCCCGCTCACCTTCCCTCCTCCCCTCCCCCCCACTCTCTCCTCCTCTCCCTCCCCCTCTCCTCACTCTCTCTCTCCCTCCCCCCACTCTCTCCTCCCTCCCCCCACTCCTCCTCCCCCTTCACTCTCTCCTCCCCTCCCTCATTCTCTCCTCCCCTCCCCTCAGCTCACTCTCTCCTCCCTCCCCTCACTCACTCCCCTCTTTCATTCCCCTCCCCTTTCAGCTCATCCACAACCGATAACAGGGGCTGTCCCTCCCTCCCTCCCTCGCACGCGCCGCTACTACTCCTCCCGCTCCTGCTCATCGTCGCCGCTGCCACCGCCGCCGCTACTCCTGCTCCTAGCGACCCAGCGCCATTTTTTTTTTTCGGGCACTCTGGCCGACGTGCTCGCCCGCGCATGCGCAGTAGAGCTGCTCTCTACTGCGCATTTGCGGCACGTCGGTCAGGGCTCTAGTAGATAAAATAGGATTTCATAGAGATGTATAATGTTCTTTCCAGTCAAGGAGAAAGCGTAGTTTTGCTATCTTTTCATACAAATGTATCAATCACTATCAATGAAGTGAAGAAAGATTTTCAGGGTAGATCATTTTAGTTGTTTTAGAGAACATTGTTTTTAAGTAACATATATTCTCCTAACAATTATGATCAATTTTTTCTCTAATCTAGAGCCCTGTTTAATAATATTTTCAAGTGAATTGGTAAACATCTAATACAGTGGTTCTCAACCCTGTCCTGGGGACCCCCCAGCCAGTCGGGATTTCAGGATATCCACAATGAATATGCATGAGAGGAAATTTGCATACACTGCCTCCATAACATGCAAATTTCCTCTCATGCACATTCATTGTGGATATCCTGAAAACCCGACTGGCTGGGGGGGTCCCCAGGACAGGGTTGAGAACCACTGATCTAATATGTATGGTAAAACACTACTTAACATTGTATGCAATGTTTCACTGATTGTACATGAAATTTCTGCCACACTAATATTGCCAGTCAGCGAGTGCACAGTAATACAAAATTATATCCCATGCATGCTACTAACAGTACCTTCCGAAATCCCCTGTGCTAAATGGCCCAATCTGAAAAGGCTAGTTAGGATGGGAGATTTCCTCTCCTCCAAAGAAAAAGTATTCCCCTCTTGATCTCCCCACTTGGTATAGCAGGAACCACCCCCCCCCCCCCCCCCCCCCACCAGAGTGGCATCATCCCCCAGTTCTGGGAGATATCTGCCTCTCTCTACCTGAGACATCTCCTTCCAGAAGCATTCCCCCTCTCCAAATTTAACATTTGATAATCACAGGACAGTTTCGTGATTAACCACACTTACCCTCCGACGCTAAGGGCCACTCAACAGCAAGGACCCCGCCATGCCATCATCTCCTTATCTTGCTCCAGCCTTACCCTGCCTCTCTGTTGTCTTGTGATGAATGCCCTATCTTGCCTTGGTTCCCTATGTCCATCCTGCTTTGTCCTGTCCTGATTCCTGGTTCTGATCCCTGCTTCGGACTAGACTACTCTCTTGCCTGCCATCTGGTGCTGATCTCTGCTACGAACAAGACTACTCCTTTGGACCTCCGCCTGCTCTGACCTCAGTTTGGACCCGGACTTGCCTACTTGCTGCAGCCCTGACCTCAGCCCGTATCCTGACTTAATTGACCATTCCACATGAGTCTTTCACCTAAGTTCTGCCAGGCCTTGGAACCAAAGGGCTCAGTCTGTGGGGAACAGGACTGGTATATCTAGAGCTCCAGGTCCAGTTCTAGTAAAAGCGAGTCCACCAGCTTTTGGTGTGGGCCTAGCAGGATCACTTGCTAGGCTGCATCTATGATGCCACAGCCAAGAGCTCAAATCCATGACAGTTTGCTCAGCCCAAGAACTTGGTGGACTCATCCCCATTTCAAGTTATCTCCAGCCCTCCAGGTCCAGCAGCAGCATCAGCCTCTTTCAAGGCTTGGAGGCCTGAATGGAGTCCATGCATGTTCAAGCTCCTGCACCTGCAATGGCACCTCTCCTAGCTGCCCTAATTTGGCTAGTGGGACCCATGCTACATCTCCTGCCACAGCTCAGGGATGAAGGCGACCTCAAAGGCTAATGAGGGCTCATCCACCAGTGCAGAATGCATTTTGAACTTCAGAACACCAGTTTCCCTACGGAAAATACCAAAGTGACTTTCATGTTGTCTCTACCGGGTGGTCCTGCAATAGTCTGGGTGACACCACTATGGGAGAGGAAGACGATCCCGTGATGAGAAACCTCTGACAGTTCCAACAGATTTTCAAAAATCCTGGTCGGGCCTCATCCATAGCTATGGAACTGCTCCACATCAGGCACAGGCAGGGTAGTCGCACTTTGGACGACTACGCCATTCAATTGTGCACCCTGGCTACAGAACTCCATTGAGGTGAAGACAGCCTGACTGCCATCTTCTAGCAAGACCTGGTGTGGAGCATATAAAATGTGGGATGGTGGGGTGGGATCTGCCGCCCACAATAGAAGACTTCTTTGCCTTGGCTATATGGATGGACCTCTGGTTCCAGGAGCGAGCCCATGAGAGGGAGGTGTCCCATTGACATTTCAGACTGGCACCCAAGTTCCAGCAGCCTTTGGTCATCACAATGGAAGCGCCAGCCGCCTCTTTCTCAGAAGAGCTCATATAACATAGGAGATTCTGCCTCTCCGAGGAAGAGAAATAGAGGCATAGATGAGAGTTGGAAAATCATTAGACCTTCTCTCATCTATGCCTCTGTTTCTCTTCCTCGGAGAGGCAGGATCTCCTATGTTATATGAGCTCTCTGAGAAAGAGGCGGCCGGCGCTTCCTGGCCTAGGGGCAGAGTCTATGCCAATCTCAGGTCCCAAAACCACAGCTATGGCTGCCTATATTCAGGAAAACCTGGAGTGGGGCTTTATCCATCCTTCGTATCCAGCAGGGACAGGATTCTTCTTTGTGGGAAAGAAAGATGGCTCTCTCTACTTGTGCATAGATTACTGAGCTCTCAACAGCATAACCTGGAAGAACAGGTGCTCACTATCCCTTATTACAGAAATATTGGATCAACTACAAGGAACAGAAATTTTCACAGCACTGGACCTCAGATGAAGCTATAATCTGATTCAAATACAAGTGGGAGATGAATGCAAGATGGCATTTAACACCCGTGATGGAAATTACAAGTATCTAGTCATGCCTTTTGGCCTGTACATCACCCTTGCTGGTCTTCTAAAATATGGTCAACTAGATCTTCAGGGACCTTCTGAATTCCCATGTCTTAGTCTACCTGGATGACATTCTCATCTTTTCTCGCACCTTGGCACAGCTCCACGAGCACATGAAACAAATATTGCAGAGGCTCCAGGAGAACCTCTTATATGCCAAATTCGAAATGTGCACTTTCAAGAAAGAGGAACTGCCCTCTCTGGGCTTTATCGTCTCTCAGCATGGTCTGAGGATGGACCCAGAGAAAGTAAAGGTTATTCAAGACTGGCCTCGACCCATAGAGCTAAAAGCGCTGCATTGATTTCTCAGCTTCTCCAGTTACTATAGATAGTTCATATATGGATACTCTTCTCTGGCAGCCCCACTCACAGTTCTTACTAAGAAGGAGTCAGAAGAAGCAGTACATGCTTCCCATTTCCTCAAGTAGGCACACGTTTGAGACCCTGGTCTCCAACATCCAGATCCCTCTAGGACCTTCATTGTGGAGGTAGATGCCTCTGCCATTGAGGTAGAGGCTGTCTTCTCTCAACAAGGTGATAAAGGGATCCTCATACCATGCTTTTTCTTTTCCAAAAGGTTCACCTCCACAGAAAGCATTTATATTACTGGTGACAGAGAACTCCTGGCCGTAAAATTGGCTCTGGAGGAGTGGGGCCATTTCCTGGAGAGGGCTAGACATCTAATTATGATCTACATGGACCATAAAAATCTGGAATATCTTTCACAGGCCCCATGCCTAAACCCACAGAGGCCCAATAGTCTTTATTTTTCAATCGCTTTGATTTTGAATTCAGATACCAACCGACAGAGAAAAATCAACAGGCCAATCTTTCATGGTCCTTTGAGACCAAGGACTCCCTGGAACCTCCTCACACATTATCGATCCAGCTAAGATCATGGTCAATATAAAAGTACCTTTTCACCTGGAGAAGATGGTGGTTCCCAACGCCTGAGAAAGTACTGAAATGGGTCCATGACTCCACCTTGCAGGTCACACACGAGTCGCTAGGACTTTAGTGTTACTTCTTCTCCACTACTGGTGGCCTCATCTAAAGTGGGATGTATAGCACAGGGATCTCCCTTCAGTCTCTTTTTTTCCATGCTGCAGTTTGCCTCGCAATTAGGAGCTCTGTGTGACTTCTCACAAAATTTTCCTCACGGAAAAATTTCAAAATTTCCTTGAGAAAAATATTCCTTCATAGGGGTCTCCCATCGGGATATATTTTAATTCTTTCTGTGAGTAAAATCACTATTCTCGGTCGGTACCGCTCCCACCATTTTCTCGATGTCCGCAGGCCGTCGACTGTTTTCAGCTACTCATGTGGCTGAACATCCACTGAAGCACACATGGCTGACTTAACAAGCATAATTCCCAAACAGGCTACTGAAAATGTATCTCTTTATGGTTTATATAGTTATTTTAATCAAGATCAAAATTTAGTTTATAAATATACAGGAATTAACTAAGTCTGGCAACATGTAAAGTATCTATACTATTCTTACTATTTCACTCTTGATTTTACATATCAGTTTTTTACTAACCTTTCGAAGTTTGCCTGCCATCAAATTCATAAACACTGGAGGAATTGTTTGACAAATATCTTCATATGAGTAAAGAAGATTCTGTTAATAATAAAAACAATATTAAAAAATTACAATATATTTTTGTTCACTCTAACAAAATACCTGTTTTACACTTGGCCAAAAAATGTTTTTCCCATTCTGGGGACAAATTTTTAAAAAGAAACAATGCAATTACTTAGAGATAGAGAAATCAGTGAGCAATCTTTGGAGGTAATTTTCAAGGAGCTATGGTTGTAAATGTAAAATACTATCATAGCAATTTTCAAAAGTCCACTTACTTGAGTAAAGTGCATTTACATGTGTAAAACCCAATTTTAAGCATGTACATGCTTTTTTTTTTGTTTTTGTTTTTTTAAATCAGCCCATTATGTGTATTATATAAACCAATGTATAAAAAAAGAGGACATAGGAAAGTACTTATAAATGGTATCTCATCATCGTATCCCCTTTCCTCTGTCCAACTTTTTAAATTTTTGAAAAATTTGCAGTGTAAAAGTGTTAACTATCTTTGTATAATCTTATTATTTACAATAAAAAAATAAGGTATCTCAATATTCACTATAAACCTTTGTGTGCAAAAAGTCCAATTCTTAATGTATTTGTATGTAACATGATGTCTATACCACATGAAGATTGAAAGTAGACCATACAGCGTTCATACAGAAATAATATACCCCTGATTATAGAATCAATATTTAGATCCAATACAGGCTGTATTTCAAAGGCACTTCTTTATCAGGGGTATATTATTTCTGTATGAATGCTGTAAATCTCATCTCTTTATGTCATGCATTAGGCACTGTCAGAATATTGATGGTAAAGGTGTCTGATGTCACTTCCATGTGGGACACCGCTCACATGCAGTGCTAAATTGTTATGGGCCTACCTGCGGTGAGCAGCGGGCAGCCCCTCCACCTTACCTGCTTTAGTATCGCGGCAGTCCACCGCTGCCGCTGTCCCCTGTGGCCCAGAGGCCGCAGCAGTTCCTGCCATGCTTGGCAGGGCCGGCCCCGCCGAGCAGCCGCCTCACCCAAGCGGCCAGGAGGAAGTGCCAGTCAGCGGGCTTCCTTGTGGCATGGTGCCGCCGCCGAAGACCTTTTCCAGTGGCAAGTGATAGTCGCCCCTGTGCCGACGCCATTTTGCAGCCTGGAGGCCGCCCCGAGGCCTGCCTGCTCCTCTCTGCCCCTGCGCGCAGCTTACTGCTGTCCATGGTGCTGCTTCCTCTTCCTGCTTCCTCTTAGGCGCCGGCGCACGCCTCTTCTCTTCATTTAAAGGGCCCACGGTCAGATATGCCCCGGGCTCCACCTGATGACAACTTCCTGCTTCTGCCCTATAAGAGGGCCTCTTCTTTAGTCACTCCGGGCCTTCGGATCGGGTTCCAAGGTCATCTGTATCTTCTGACCGGACCAGGTCCTCCGTGGTCTTCTTCTGCTTTGATGGCTTCGTCTTCATGTTCCTGATGGCCTTCGTCCAGGTCTCCAGATGTCTTCATGTTCCAGATGTTCTTTGTTCGTACCTCCTGATGTCCGATGTCCTTCCTGATGCCTTTGTCCTCGCCTCTGCCTCCACGCCTTGGCTCCTTGATGTCCACTTTCCTGGCGTGCTGTTGTCCTGGTCCACGACCAGCCCACAGGCGGGCTGTGTAGGGCGCCTCACGGTACTAGGCCATCCTCATCTCCGCAGTGCCACCCTCCAGAAGACTTCTGCTTCAGTCCGTTGTTAACCCTTGAGAATCGAATCCTGCTTCAGTTTTGTCCCGGTCTTCGGAGCCCATTGCAATTTGCGTCCGTCCATGTCAAGACTCTGTTCGAACCTGCTTCGAGTCCGGCATGGTCTGCAACCAGTCCCACGGGTGGACTGTGTAGGGTGCGCTGCGTCGCAGTTTTGACCCAGCGTCTTGATCCTTGCCTTTGTCTACAATGCCTTGATCCTTGTCTTCGTCTACAGTGTCCTCGCTTCAGTCCTCGTCTACAGTGTCCTCGCTTCAGTCCTTGTCTACAGTGTCTTTGCTTCAGTCCTCATCTACAGTGTCTTCGCCTGAGCCTTTGTCTACAGTGTCCTCGCTTCAGTCTTCATCCCAAGTCTTCTGTGTTCCAAGGACTCTGTCTGCCCTCGTCCTCTGTCCGGCCTGTCGCTTCTTGCCATACCCAGCGGCATGTCTGAAAGGGCTTGGAATGGTCGGAGGACTGTTCATCGATCATCATTGTGTTGTTGGTCATCCTGGGGCGTGCAGGTCGGTAGAGGGTCAGACCTTGTATCCTTGTCTCCACTTCAGCCTTGTCCTGTTCTTTGTTACCCTTGCTCGCACCAGCTCACCTCCCGCGGAGTGTCTTGGGGCTCCTCCCTGAGTCATGCCGTGGCCCGCTTCAGAAATGACTGCGCCTCCGCGCTCGTAATAGTAGCTGAAGGCCTCCAAGCCTTGGATCGTAATAGGATCCGAAGGCCCCAAGTCCTTGGTTTGTAACAGCTGCCGGAGGCCGAGCTCGTAACATAAATAGATGTCCATCTATCCTGCAAAATAACCAATCAGCTGTGATTAGGATTACAAGTCAACCAATCAAATCACACCAATGGATGCACATCATCCTCATTAGTTGATAAATCCAAGAAAAGTTGTGATAAGAGAATCCAAACAAACAATAGTGAAGAGCATTATAAATACCAGTGTCCCTCAAGGGTCTGCACTCTCTGCAGCCTTGTTTAATATTTATCTCTCACCTTTGTCTCAGCTTCTGGCCACTTTAGGAGTCTCATATCGAAAGTATGCAGACAATAAACAGTTCTTTTTCCCCACCCACCATGACTGGAACTCAACTGAACAATTTCTCACACTATGTTTATCATATATTAAAACCTGGCTAGTCCCTCATAAACTAAGTTTAAACTTAACCAAAACAGAAATCATGATTCTGGGAAGCCCTTCTTCACTCACATCCCGACACATGTTACAATTGACAACATTATTATTATTACTACTAAAGTATGGAACTTAGGTGTTTATTTTGACCCGAAACTTAATATGCAGTCACACATCCAATCAGTTTATACAAGATTCACTTGGTAAAACACATCAAATCGCTACTAGAACATGATGTTTTTTGAACTGTCCTGCAGTCTCTTGTATTAACTGGTCTGGATTATTGCAACACCCTCAACTTCCCTGCAACTTCCTTGCGTCCAATACAAAAACCGCAGGGGTCCTGTTCCCTCTCAATGTCTCATTTTGCTGGCTGTAATCATGAGTGCTTCCTCTTGCAGAACATTGGTAAAGCAAAATTGCTTACCTTGTAATAGGTGTTATCCCAGGACAGCAGGATGTAGTCCTCACATATGGGTGACATCGGTAATGGAGCCCTATGTACGGAAAACTTCTGTAAAAGTTTCTATGAAACTTTTGACTGGCACCAGAGTGCCTACTGAGCATGCCCAGCATGTCATGATATTCCCTGCCACAGGGGTCTCCCTTTAGTCTTTGTTTGTAGCAAATAGCGTTAGCCAAAAATAAAACAATAAAACGTATCGGACCCAACTCCGCGGGGTGGCGGGTGGGTTTCGTGAGGACTACATCCTGCTGTCCTGGGATAACACCTATTACAAGGTAAGCAATTTTGCTTTATCCCAGGACAAGCAGGATGCTAGTCCTCACATATGGGTGATTAGCGAGCTAGAGGCTGATTCATTCGGTGCTGAAACGACTGTAAGGTATTGTTATTGGAATGAATCAGTCGAAATCCCAGCAGGTTGGATGAAGAAGGAGTTGGGGTTAAACTGGAAACAAGTTCTTTAAGACAGATTGTCCATATGCTGAATCTTGTCTTCCCTCTTTGTCTAGACAGTAGTGAGCTGCAAAGGTGTGAAGAGAACTCCATGTTGCTGCTTTACAAATGTCCAGAATAGGTACAGAGCGAAGGTGTGCTACTGAGGTTGACATTGCTCTGACTGAATGTGCGTTTACTCGCCCTTGGAGAGTAAGGCCTGCTTTTTCATAACAAAATTGTATGCAATCTGCTAGCCAGGTTGACAGAGTATGCTTACCCACTGCTTTACCTGGTTTGTTTGGATCATAGGACACAAACAGCTGATTTGATTTTCTTTGGGCTGCAGTGCGGTTTAAATAGAAAGATAACGCACGCTTACAGTCCAAAGTGTGTAAGGCTCTCTCTCCCTGGTGAGAGTGAGGCCTAGGAAAAAATGTAGGTAAAACTATGGTTTGGTTTAAATGAAATTCCGTGACAACCTTAGGAAGGAATTTTGGATGTGTACGGAGGACTACTCTGTCATGAAGGAACTTCGTGAAGGGTTCGTAAGTTACTAGGGCCTGCAGTTCACTGACCCTTCTAGCTGATGTAATGGCTATAAGAAATACCGTTTTCCAAGTAAGGAATTTAAGGTCACAGGTATTTATGGGTTCAAATGGAGAACGCATAAGCTTGGTTAAAACTACGTTCAGGTCCCATTGAATGCTTGGGGAATGAATTGGAGGTTTAATGTGAGTTAGGCCTCTCATGAATTTACTGACGAGAGGCTGCGTGGAGATCGATGCATCTCCTAGCTTGTTATGATAAGCTGAGATTGCACTTAAGTGTACCCTTACAGATGACGTCTTAAGACCAGAGTCTGAGAGATGGTAAAGGTAATCTAGTAGCGAGGTAGTGGGGCAAGTGAAAGGATCTAAATCTTTCTGAGTGCACCATAAAGTAAACCTTTTCCATTTGTAGGAATAATTCTTTCTAGTGGAAGGTTTACGTGCAGCTATAAGTACCTGAGATATATTAGTTGAAAGGTTGAATGGTTGTAAGATCAGGCTTTCAACATCCATGCTGTCAGGGACAGGGATTGAAGGTTGGGATGGCGCAACTGACCCTGTTCCTGAGTTATGAGATTGGGAGCTACTCCCAGGCGAATTGGATCCCTGACTGAGAGATCTAGCAGTGTGGGGAACCATACTTGTCGAGGCCAATATGGGGCTATGAGTATCATTGTCCCCTTGTCCTGTTGTAGCTTTACTAAGGTTTTGGTTATGAGCGGTATTGGTGGATACGCGTATAACAGGCCTGAGTTCCAATGGCGGGCAAACGCGTCCTTTGGTAAGCTGTTCTGCCGGAAGAGGAGAGAGCAGTAATTGTTCACCTTGTAGTTCAGATGTGACGCAAAGAGATCTATTGTTGGTTGACCCCAGCGTTGAAATATCTTGATTGCTAACGCTGGGTCGAGGGACCACTCGTGTGGTTGAAAGTGACGGCTGAGGCGATCCGCTACTGTGTTGTGGATGCCTGCTAGGTAGGTGGCCCGTAGTAGAATTGAGTGTGCTAGGGCCCAGTCCCATATTTGAGCCGCTTCCTGGCAAAGGAGGTACGAGCCCGTACCACCCTGTTTGTTGATGTACCACATGGCTACTGTATTGTCCGTTTGGATCAGAACAGTCTTGTGTGAAAGGCAGTCCTTGAATGCATATAGAGCATAGCGTATAGCTCGAAGCTCCAGGAAATTTATCTGAAAGGAAGCTTCTTGCTTTGTCCACTTGCCCTGTGTTTTCAGATGAGCAATGTGCGCTCCCCATCCCAAGGTGGACGCATCTGTAGTTAAAGTCACTTGTGAAACTGGTTGTTGAAAAGGTAGGCCTTTGAGCAAGTTGAGTGGTGATGTCCACCAGAGAAGGGAATACTTCAGCTCTGGTGTTATCTGGATGTGAGTGGACAGTGGTTGAATGGCTTGAATCCATTGAGATTTGAGTGTCCATTGCATTAGTCGCATGGTCAGTCTGGCCATGGGAGTGACGTGAACTGTTGAGGCCATGTGTCCGAGTAGGATGAGGCACTGATGAGCTGTGACTGTATATTGATTGCGAATAGAATGTACTAGGAGAACGAGCGATTGAGCCCGGTCTTTCGGAAGAAAAGCCTTTGCTGTGATGGTGTTGAGATCTGCACCTATGAACTGCAACTGGTGAGATGGTGTGAGATGGGATTTGTCGTAATTGATGAGAAATCCCAAGGAGTGAAGCAATCTTATTGTGAGATGGAGAGAAGTGACAGCTCCGCTCTGTGTATGACTCTTGATGAGCCAATCGTCCAAGTAGGGGAACACATGTACTTGTTGCTTGTGAAGATGTGCCACCGCTACTGCTAGACACTTTGTGAACACTCGAGGTGCTGAGGCAAGGCCGAAAGGTAGCACCCTGTATTGGAAGTGTTGACCTTGTACCAGAAATCGTAGGAACTGTCGATGAGGTGGAAATATGGGAATGTGAGCGTAAGCGTCTTGAAGATCCAGAGAGCAGAGCCAATCTCCTTTTTGAAGAAGAGGTAGCATGGTGCCTAAGGACACCATCCTGAATTTTTCCTTCTTTAAAAATTTGTTGAGATTTCTTAGGTCCAGGATAGGACGTAGACCCCCGGTTTTCTTTGGAATGAGGAAATATCGGGAGTAGAATCCTGTGCCCCACTGAGGCCTGGGAACTCTTTCGATGGCCCTGGCAGTCAGGAGGGTAGATAATTCTGCTTGCAGGATTGTGTAATGATGAGACACTGTCCAAGACGGAATAGGGGGATTGTCTTTTGGTACAGTGAGGAAGTCCAAGTGGTACCCCTGAGATATGATTGAGAGTACCCATTGGTCTGTAGTGATGGAGGTCCAAGTTTGAAGATGGTGAGCAACTCGGCCTCCAACCGGTACTTGTGGATAGGGATTTTGATAATGACTCATGCCCTCTGGTTGAACTTCAAAATCCGGAAGTGGACGCCGCAGGCGGAGGTTGTTGAGGCCTAGCAGGTCTTTGGCGAGGCTGAGGCCGTTGAGCAGGTCTTTGTTGTCTGGGCCTGGCTACTGGCGGATAATACCGCCTAGGGCGGTAATATGGCTTTCTTTGTTCCCTTCTTGGAGGCCTCCTAGAAGGTTGATGTACCTCTTGTGGCAGCTGAGAAAGCTGTTTGAGGGTTTCTGTATGGTCCTTGATGGTGGCTACTGCCTCCTTGACCTTATCGCCAAAGAGGTTCTCTCCTAAGCAAGGCAGGTCCGCCAAGCGCTCCTGTACTTCTGGTCTGAGCTCTGATGATTTAAGCCAGGCCCATCTTCTCGCCGTTATTCCAGCTGCAGACAATCTGGAGGTTGTCTCGAATGAATCATACGTGGTCCGAACCTCGTGTTTCCCTGCCTCTAGGCCCTTATGCACTAGGTTTTGAAAACCTTCCTGAAGATGGTCAGGTAACTGCTGAGACAGGGATTCAACTTGCTTCCATAGGTCACGCTGGTACTGGTTCATAAAAAGCTGGTATGAATTTATTCTAGCTACCAGCATAGCAGCTTGGAAGATTTTTCGACCAAGATTGTCCAAGAACCTATTATCCTTTCCAGGAGGTATGGAGGCGTGTTGCTTTAATCTTTTGGCCTTCTTTTGGGCCGACTCGACCACCACTGACTGATGCGGTAGTTGAGTTTTTTGGAACCCCGGGATGGGTTGTACTAGGTAAGTGGCATCCGCCCGCTTATTAACAGCTGCCACCGACCCAGGGTGTTCCCATATCCTGTACATAAGTTCTTGTAAAACTTCATGAACAGGAATAGCAAGAATTTCCTTGGGAGGGTCTACGAATTGAAGCACCTCCAAGGTTTTTTGTCTGCTGTCCACTTCAGAGATGAGAGAAAAGGGAATTGTTTGAGACATCTCCTTAATAAAGTTGGAGAAAGAGAGATCCTCCGGTGGTGACTTTCTTCTATCTTCTGGGGGAGAAGGCTCAGAAAGGAGGTCTTCATCCGAGGAGAATTCTTCGTCACTATCATCCAGAGGGAGCTCCAACGGCCTAGTAGGCTTAGTTGGCATTTCAGAAAGTGGAGTATGAGGTCTGAGGGGTGGTGGGACACCCGAAGGACCTGGTATTGGCTCTTGACTGTCATCTACATCTATAGGATGTGGTAGAGATGAGAAGCAATGTATTAGTGAGTCCAGCTTGTCCATCAATGGTTGAAAAATGGACTCTTGAGAAGGCATCGAAGGTGCCATCGGGATCGATGGCCGTGGTGGAATCGATGGTACTCGGGGAATCGGCAATGCTGAATCCGGTGGCTGCGGCCTAGGTAGAACCGGCAATGGAATCGGCGCCATCGAGGAGAGCGGTGATTTCCTTGGCATCGGTAGTGAAGGAATCGGTGATGGAACCGGAGATCCTCCTATGACCGGTGTCGATGGCAGAACCGGAGTGGCAGGCCGTGGCATCGCCTCGATAAAGGCATCCTTAACCGCTTGACGTATGTAACTGTCAAGTTCCGCCCGCATGGATGATGTGAACAGAGCACCCATGGGGGGAGGCGGTGGTGGCGACAGTAGTACGACCTCAGGGCCCTGAGGAGGTACGATTCCTTCCGCCGGAATCGGCGAGGGTTGGCCTGTCGGTGGCTCGGAAGCCTTACTTTGGAGCCGGGCTTTCTTACTCGGTGCCCCGTCTTCCGCCGATGGCTCGCCGGGTATCGGAGCGATGGTTGCTGGTTGCGGCCTGCGATGCCGATGGCGATGTTTATCTTTTTCGCGCCCTTTTTCGCTACTCGATGTGGACGCTCTGGACGATGGTGAGGGGGAGGAAAAAGGAGCGTCTCCCGAGTCACCGGAGTGACGTTTCTTCAAGACCACTTTCCTAATCGCCCCAGCCGGAGACGATTGTGTGGAAGTAGATGGAGCAGTAATCAGTTGAATTTTGAATAATTGCTCCATCTTGTCCATCCGTAGACGTCGACCTTTCGAGGTCATCGTAGCGCATAAGGGGACAATTTTTTACATCATGACCTTCACCAAGGCAAAGTACACAGTCTTGGTGAGGGTCTGTAATAGACATATTTCTCGCGCATTTCGGACATTTTTTAAAACCTGTAGCCATTTTGTGGCCGGGCAGCCGTCGACGGCCTAAGGCTCAGGTAAATTTTGTTTTTAGTCAAAAAACGGCACGGAACCGCGAGAACGGGAAAAAACTCACCGCGATGATCAAACTAAGGGAGACCCTCTGCGTTTGAAGTTTTTTAAAGCTTTCCGTAAGGAAAATATGTGGAGAATCCCACAGGACTCCTGATAACCGCGAGGCTAATTGCTTCGCGGAAAAAAGAAGACTAAAGGGAGACCCCTGTGGCAGGGAATATCATGACATGCTGGGCATGCTCAGTAGGCACTCTGGTGCCAGTCAAAAGTTTCATAGAAACTTTTACAGAAGTTTTCCGTACATAGGGCTCCATTACCGATGTCACCCATATGTGAGGACTAGCATCCTGCTTGTCCTGGGATAAACAATGCTACAACATCAATAGTTGCTATAGATAAAGTTTTACTCGGAAAGAAAGTACCTGCTAGGTTTTCCAGAGTCAAAATTACATCAGAGAAATCTTTAACAAAAGACGGTAAAAGTTTTACAAAAGGTGGCAGAAATTTGTCAATAAAAATAGACAAAGGCTCTAATAGGGAACCCCAGGAAGAGATAATAGGTCACCATGGAGGTTTATCCAAAGTTTTATGGATCTTCGACAACACATATAGAACAGGCATCTTAGGGAAATCAACCATCAAAAAACAATGTTCCTAGGAGGTTATCCACATTTTATTATAGAAACAGAAATGACGGCAGAAGACCAAACGGCCTATCCAGTCTGCCCAGTAAGATTTCACTTATTTTTTTTCTCATACTTCTGTTAGTCTTGGCTCTTAGTAACCTTTTGGTTCTATTTCTCTTCCACCCCCACCATTAATGTAGAGAGCAGTGTTGGAACTGCATCTAAGTGAATATCTAGCTTAATTAGTTAGGGGTAGTAACCGCCGCAATAAGCAAGCTACACCCATGCTTATTTGTTGACCCAGACTATGTAATTCAGTCCTTGTTGGTTGTTGTCTGTATATAGATCCAATTTTCTTCATTCCCCCTGCCGTTGAAGCAGAGAGCTATGCTGGATATGCGTGAAGTATCGGACTTTCTCCCCTGCCGTTGAAGCAGAGAGCTATGCTGGATATGCGTGAATTATTGGTCTTTCTCCCCTGCCGTTGAAGCAGAGAGCTATGCTGGGTATGCGTGAAGTATTAGTCTTTCTCCCCTGCCGTTGAAGCAGAGAGCTATGCTGGGTATGCGTGAAGTATCGGTCTTTCTCCACTGCCGTTGAAGCAGAGAGCTATGCTGGGTATGCGTGAAGTATCGGTCTTTCTCCCCTGCCGTTGAAGCAGAGAGCTATGCTGGGTATGCATGAAGCATCGGTCTTTCTCCCCTGCCGTTGAAGCAGAGAGCTAGGCTGGGTATGTTTTGAAAGTTAAGTATCAGGCTTATTTGGTTTGGGATATTAACCGCCGTAACAAGCAAGCTACTCCCTGCTTTTTGTGAATGCAAATCTTTTTCCACATTTCCTCTTGCCATTGAAGCTTAGAGCATTGTTGGAGTCGCATTAACCATGTGTATGTTTATTGAATAAGGATATTATCTCCAGGCAGTAGACGTCATTCCCGCGAGTCACCCACTCTTCATTCACGTCCTCTAGACTTTATGGATCCACATTGTTTATCCCATGCCCCTTTGAAGTCCTTCACAGTTCTGGTCTTCACCACTTCCTCCGGAAGGGCATTCCAGGCATCCACTACCCTCTCCATGAAGAAATACTTCCTGACATTGGTTCTGAGTCTTCCTTCCTGGAGTTTCAAATCGTGACCCCTGGTTCTGCTGATTTTTTTCCAACGGAAAAGGTTTGTCGTTGTCTTTGGATCATTAAAACCTTTCAAGTATCTGAAAGTCTGTATCATATCACCTCTGCTTCTCCTTTCCTCCAGGGTATACATATTTAGATTCTTCAATCTCTCCTCATAAGTCATTTGATGAAGACCCTCCACCTTTCAGGTCGCCCTTCTCTGGACCGCCTCCATCTTGTCTCTATCTCAGAACTGAACATAGTACTCCAGGTGAGGCCTCACCAAGGACCTGTACAAGGGGATAATCACTTCCCTTTTCCTACTCGATATTCCTCTCTCTATGCAGCCCAGCATTCTTCTGGCTTTTGCTATCGCCTTCTCACATTGTTTCGCCGACTTCTGATCATTAGACACTATCACCCCAAGGTTCTCTCCTGTTCCGTGCACATCAACCTTCCCCCCCCATCGAATACAGTTCATTCGGATTTCCACTCCCCATATGCATGACTCTGCACTTCTTGGCATTGAATCTCAGCTGCCATATCTTCAACCACTCTTCCAGCTTCCTTAAATCCCGTCTCATTCTCTCCACTCCTTCCGGCGTGTCCACTCTGTTGCAGATCTTAGTGTCGTCTGCAAAAAGACAAATCTTACCTTCTATCCCATCCGCAATGTCGCTCACAAATATATTGAACAGGACCGGTCCCAACACCGATCCTTGCGGTACACCACTTAAAACCGCTCTCTCTTCAGAGAGAGTTCCATTTACCATCACACATTGTCTTCTGTCCTTCAACCAGTTTGCAATCCAGGCCACCACCTCGGCACTCACTCCTAAGCTTTTTATTTTATTCACCAGTCTCCTGTGCGGGACCGTATCAAAGGCTTTGCTGAAATCCAAGTAGATGACATCGAGTGTTCTTCCTTGATCCAATTCCCTGGTTACCCAGTCAAAAAAGTCAATCAGATTTGTCTGACAGGACCTTCCCCTGGTGAATCCATGCTGCCTGTGGTCCAGCAATTGTCCCGACTGTAGATATTTCACTATTCTCTCTTTCAACAGCGACTCCATTACTTTTCCCACCACCGAAGTGAGGCTAACCAGTCTGTAGTTAGCAGCCTCTTCTCTGTTCCCACTCTTGTGAAGCGGGACCACCACCGCTCTTCTCCAATCACTCGGCCCCACTCCCGTTTCTAGGGATCTATTGAACAGGTCACACAGCGGACCTGCCAGCTCATCTCTGAGCTCCCTCAGTATCCTGGGATGAACCTCATCAGGCCCCATGGCTTTGTTCACTTTCAGTTTCTCCAGCTCTTCCCATACATTTTCTACTGTAAATGGAGTAACATCTAATCCACTCCTCTCCAGTTCCTTGTTAAGCAGCGACGGTCCTTTACCAGGGTCCTCTTTAGTGAACACCGAACTGAAGTATTCGTTTAATATTTCTGCCATTTCTTTGTCTCTCTTCACACATTGATCCTTTCCTCCTTTCAATTTCACTATACCACTTTGAACTTTTCTCTTTTCCCTGATGTATCTGAAAAATGTTTTGTCACCTCTCTTTATCTCCTTGGCAATCCTCTCTTCCGCTTGACTTTTTGCCCATCTTGATTAATTTCTTTGTCTCCCTCAGTTGTACCAGATATTCTTCTTTGTGCTCCTCCCTTTGGGATCTTTTATATTTCTTTAACGCTGTTCTTTTAGCCTTTATTTTGTCAGCCACCTCCTTTGAGAACCAGATAGGTTTCATTTTTCTTTTGCTTTTCTTTACTTTTCTAACATATAGATTAGTTGCCTTGGTAATTGCTCTTTTTAGATTGGTCCACTGTTGAGCCACATCTCTTTCATTCTCCCAGCCTTTTAGTTCTTCCTCCAGGTACTTCCCCATTTCATCAAAGTCCGTGTTTTTGAACTGCAAAACTTGGGTCTTTGTGCTTCTTTTCTGTATTCTTTCTGTGATATTAAACCATACCATTTGATGATCACTGGTGCTGAGATGGGCGCCCATCTGGACATCAGAGACGTTATCTCCATTAGTGAGCACTAAGTCGAGTATAGTTCCTTCTCTCATGGGTTCCATTACCATTTGTTTGAACAAAGCGACTTGTAGGGCATCCACTATTTCTCTATTATTATTAGATTCTGCAGATGGGATTCTCCAGTCCTCATCTGGCATATTAAAGTCTCCAACGATCACCACTTCTCCCTTCTTTCCTATCTTTTGTATGTCTTAATATGACAGTCTTCAATAAGCTGATCGATAATAGATTTTAAATGTAGAGTGGGATCCTCTGATAAAGATCTATAATATATAGAGTCATCAACTGTCATATGACATCTTGTCTGTAATCAACCTTATTCATTATGACTACTGCACCTCCTTTGTCAGCCAATTTGATTACCAATTCAGAGTTTCCAGAAAGATCAGTGAGGGCATCTCGTTCTGCACTAGTTAAATTGAGAACCGCTCTCGATGAAACTGTGCTTAGTGTTTTAAGATCTTTCACAACTAATGGGTAGATTTTTAAAAAATATGCATGCGCCTCCATGTGCGCTCGCTACTGGTGCGCGCACATGGACACGCAATTTTATAACATGCGAGCGCCAGTGCGCACATTTTATAAAATTTGGCTGCCATGCGCAAGGGGGGTAGATTTGGCCAATTTACGTGCAGTGACGAGATCGAGTCTCCCCCAGTTCCCTCCCAGTCCACTCCAATTAAGGAGCAGACTGGAAGGGAACTTTCCTACCCCCCTACCTACCCTTCCTCCCTCTTCCCCGACCCCTTTGAAGGCCTTACCTTTTTGTTTTTTTCTTGTTTTCAAACTTACACCAGCTCCTGAGTTGGCATAAGTTGCGCGCGCCGGCAGGCTACTGGCGAGCGATCCCCCTGCACAGCAGAAAATAGCAGCTGTACCGGTGGCCTCCAGCTCCTCTCCACCTCCTGGACCACCCCCTTCCCGCCCCCAGGACTGCCCCCTGGAAGAGGCTTGGTTCTTGTGTGCATAATGGGGGTTATGTGTGCGGTCGGACCTCTTCTAAAATGCGCACAGGACGCACAAGGCCCACCCACACGCATAACCCCCATTTTCCCCATGCGCAGGGGATTAAAAATCAGGCCTTAAGTCTCTAAAAGTAGCTATTGCAGAATCTAAAGTGCCAGGTGGAATCCAGGTAGATCTAGGAGATACTATAGAGGTGTCTAACATAGAGGTCTCAATATTAGAAAAATACAACGTCAGCCATAATGATCTAATAAAATGCTGAAAGCATTTCTCTACCTCAAAACAAACAAACTTAATAGTTCGAACGAAGGATAAGCCCTTTTCCAAAACACTGACCTGAGCCGGCGTCAAAATAGATGAAGATAAATTAATTACTGAAGATGACTCCCTTGTTGAATCGAGTTACTGGCCGCTGATGTTGTTGAAAAAACCTGTCTGGGCTGTCTCTCGGGCTCCCGAATTCTAACTCTTCACATCCTGAAATCTGACATGCTTGTTACGCTTTTGGGATAAAAAAAGACCTCTGCTCTTTCACAACATCAGTTTCTTCGCCTGAAGAATCTGAAGAAGAACTCAACAACTCAAAGGTCTGGGTCTTTCTATTTTTATTCTTAACATAATTAGGGTTCATCCAAAAATAAACTGATCCTTGTTAGTCTTTTTCGTCTCCCAAAAATTTGTCATATTTGGCCTGTTTCACCTGTGTAGAAAATGATATAATCACACTATTCATCTCTTTCAACTTGTTATCAAATTCATCTACTGGGTTGCATGCTTTCAAGCCTTCCATCAATTCGACCGCTTATAATAGCTAGAGAAGAGGTCTGTGTATGGTCTATGATGAAATGCATTAGATCAAGTTGTTGCGACTGTCGTTGCCCGACGTCTCCAGTCTGCCCATCTTACCTCTTTGGCGACTCCCTCTTTGGTTGATGGAAATTTGGCTGCCGCAGCATCATCTTGCCAACCTCCTCCGGTGATCCCGGACCGGCTAAATGCTGCCTTCCACCATGTTCTCCTGAAGCCTAAGGGCGCGCGCGTGCAGCGCAGCCCCAACTCAAGTACCAGCTCTGGTGCGAACCTCAGGGGTGTCCCTTGAGATGACGTCATCATCGCCAGATATTTAAGGTCTCTTGTTTTGCTAGCTATTCGAGTTAGCAAAGGGTTTCCTACCTAGCTGCCTCCAGGTATCGCTGCGGATGGGATTCGCTCTCCACTTATCTTGCTACTCTGTCTCCTCGGACTTTACCAGGGGTACCCGCTCCTTGGGGGCCTCAATCTCTCTCTTGCTTTTCAGGTCGCAGTCTGGAACCGGTACTCGCTCCTCGAGGGCCCACGTTCCCGGACCTGCTACTGAATATAACTTCTGACAGGAAGTCACCGCTGCCTACAACACCACTGAGTTACCATCTCTCTCTCAGAGCTTTCCCTGGAACCAGGTACTCGCTCCTCGAAGGCCTAATTCATTCCAGCTCCTGGGCTGTTCCAAGAGACTATTGTGTGAGTGTTACCATCAAGGTTCTGTTCCTGAACTCTGCATACTCTGCCTACTCACTATCTCAGTTTCTCTACAGCTCAGCCATCCTGGGATCGCTGTTCCAGTACCTGAGGGACCTCTGGTGGTTCTCTAAAACAGTTTAATAAAAGAACTAGTGTGTGTCTGTCTCCCAATTCTAAGCCTGACTGGTAGTCCCTCTCGGGATCTTCCCCCGTGGACGTGGTCATCTGCCACCGGCACAAGGATCCACCCACAATTATCACAAATAATAACACAAGTGAACACATTTAAAATCTGGTTCCATTTCTGTAAGAAAATGTTGCGTCAGAGGTGGACCCTTGGGCTGAGGTGGGGTTGACGCAACCTGTAGACAAGGGCTGAATTGGTGGAATGGGCTGAAGCTAGAGGCCACTGAAGCTTCACTTATACCAGCCCTCATTCCCCTCAGGTTGAGCCTTTGGGTGCAGGGGCCAGTTGGACTTAGGTGGGCCTCGAGGTTAGCTAGAGAAGAAAGGTGATTCAGCACAGAGACAGCAGTCGGTAGATAGCGCAGTCCTATCCTGGACCGGATTCGGTACTGGAACTCAGGCACCAAAGGAACAAGGAGATACTGAAGGCACTAAAGCAAAGGAAGGCCGAAGCCTTGAAAGTCCATGTCCAGAGAATAGGCGAGGAGAGGCGTCACTGACAGGCTAGGCATAGAGCCGGCGATGAGTAGAAGTTGTGGCAAGCAACGTAGAATTCTGGACACTGAATAGTCTGTAGCGTAGTCATTCAAGACCGTAGTCAGAGCACGGAGAAGGCAAGCGTAGTCAAGCGTAGCGAAGGTCCAGGGTTGGAGAGAAGCAGAAAAGTAGTCAGGCATAGCGGAGATCCGGGGCTGGAGAGAAGCAAACAGTAGTCAGGCATAGCGGAGGTCTGGGGCTGGAGAGAAGATGAAGAGTAGTCAGGCGTAGCGGAGGTAAAATCCAATAAGTCAGTCCAACACATAGACGAACAGGAACTAGGAGAGCAGGAACCAGGAACCACAGGGAAAAAAGAACACACGATAAGAAGAATCTAGGATCAGCAATGAGTACGAGGAGACCTGTTGCAAAGGTAATGCTATGGATCAAGGCCTGGGCTTTTATACGCTGAAGAGTCTGACATCAGCATCCGGGTCCGTGGCCAAGTTCCTGCCACGGGCCTTTTAAAAGAATCACTGATATGCGCGTGCGCGCCTAGGAAGAGGTGAGGCGCTGATGGCAGCGTCTCTCCACGGGCCAAGCGGAGAGGCCCAATGAACAGGGACATCTTGACTAGCAACACTGGGTGGCATGGCAGGGCCGGAGGCACTGGAAGGAACCCGAGGTCAGAGCTGGTGGCCCAATGCCGCCAGCGAAGAGGAGCCAGGATCTGGAGTCCGTCTGAGAAGGTGAGAGGGCCGCACCATAGGTGGCACGCGTAACAGTACCCCCCCCCCCTTTACGCCCCTCTCCTGGAGGTTGGGCTTTGCCCAGATGGGCATGGTAGAAGTTCAAGAGAAGGTTGTTATCCAGGAGTTTCAAGCTGGCTCCTATGAATTCTCTTCGGGTCCATATCTCTCCCAAGAAAGGAGGTACTCCAAACGGCGGCCCCTACGACGGACGTCCAAGACTTCGTGGACTTTATACCTTGTGTTGGTTTCTGCTACCAGAGGAGATGGCTCAGGAGCTTTCCGGGCAGGCCAGGACAGAATCACAGGCTTTAGAAGCGATACATGGAATGTATTATGTATCTGTTGCTTTCGTGCCTCTTCTCGCCCCTCGCTCCACCCTCTCTACCTGGGATGCGACTCCCTTCGGCTCTGACGGACAGTGCAGCCGTGGCTTCTCTCCGCCTCTTGGTCCCGGTTCCTCCAGGCTGGCCTGACGCTACGGATCCGCCATGTTCTTGATGGCGTAAGGGCGCGCGCGTGCTCCAGACTTTGTACCAGCAAGGGCGCGAACTTCAGGGATGTCCCCCCGTAGTGACGTCATCCAAATGCACTTTAAAAGGTCTTTGTTTGCTAACCTCTAACGAGTTAGCAAGGAACTCCAACGGGACGTGCTTCGGCAGTCCACGATACTTGCAACAACGATCTGAATCAACCGGGGAACCCATTCCCACTGCTCGGCCTTTTCAAACTTACCAGGAGTACCCGCTCCACGGGGGCTCCGCGCTCTCTTCTTGATTTCAGATTGCCAGAACACTCGGAAGACTCCTCATTGCCTGGAAGCGATCGCGGAAGTGAACACAGTGAATTCTATTACATAGGAATCGGTACTCGCTCCACAAGGGCCTACATTTCTATTGCTCTGAAGACTCCCTCCGTCCAAAACGTTATCGCAGGTACAGAGATCAAGAGTTACATTGGCAAGATTACAGATAGGAACCGGTACTCGCTCCACGAGGGCCCACAGACTCTCTTCTACTCTAGAAGCCATTTCATATTCAGCAATTGTGAGTTCATATTACAGACTGTTTGTGGGAACCAGTGCTCGCCTACGGCTCCTGTTCCTAAATGTACTGAAGATTCTCTGTGGCATAGAGACCATTGCAGACCACTAACTCCGCTCACGGAAGTATTATATAGACAGCTACTCCTCTTTCTCTGAGACTTGCCAGCAGCTTATATATATATATATATAGATATATATATATACAAGCCGTTAAGCCCGTTAAAACGGGCTACATCCCTCTGTCTCTCACCTCCCCCTCATTCTTTCTCCCCTCACTCTTCACCACCCCCTACCTCCCTCCCCTCCCTCACCCACTCCTCCCCACCCCTCCCTCTCCTCTCCCCCCTCCCTCTCCTCTCACTCAGTCCCTCCCTCCCACTCAGTCTCACTCCCTCCCCCCTCTCTCCCTCCCTCTCACTCACTCAGTCCCACTCACTCTCACTCAGTCCCCACTCCCTCCATCCTCTCCCTCAGTCCCACTCCCTCCCTCCCTCTCTCTCCCTCAGTCCCACTCCCTCCCTCAGTCCCACTCACTCCCTCTCACTCAGTCCCCCCTCCCTCTCACTCAGTCCCTCCCCCCAGTCCCTCCCCCCTCACTCAGTCCCTCCCTCCCACTCAGTCTCACTCACTCCCTCCCCCTTCTCTCCCTCCCTCTCACTCACTCAGTCCCACTCACTCTCACTCAGTCCCCACTCCCTCCGTCCTCTCCCTCAGTCCCACTCCCTCCCTCCCTCTCTCTCCCTCAGTCCCACTCCCTCCCTCTCACTCAGTCCCCCCTCCCTCTCACTCAGTCCCTCCCCCCCAGTCCCTCCCCCCTCACTCAATCCCTCCCTCCCACTCAGTCCCTCCCTCCCCCCTCTCTCCCTCCCTCTCTCACTCACTCAGTCCCACTCACTCTCCCTCAGTCCCACTGCCTCCCTCTCTCTCCCAGTCCCACTCCCTCCCTCAGTCCCACTCCCTCTCACTCAGTCCCCCCTCTCCCTCTCACTCAGTCCCACTCACTCCCTCCCTCTCACTCAGTCCCACTCACTCCCTCCCTCTCACTCAGTCCCACTCCCTCACTCAATCCCCTCCCTCCCACTCAGTCCCTCCCTCCCACTCTCTCTCTCCGTCCCTCCCTCCCACTCAGTCCGTCCCTCCCTCTCTCTCTCTTCTCCCCTCCTCGCTACTGGCCGCTACCGCCGCCCGCTACCGCTGTCGCCCGCTACCGGCGTCGCCGCCGCTCACTACCGCCGCCGCCGCTACCGCCGCCCGCTGCCGGTACCGCCGCCGCTCGCTACCGCCGTCGCCGCCCGCTGCTGCCACTGGGCGCCGCCATTTTTTTTCTGACGCTGGCTCAGATCGACGTGCTCGCCCGCACATGCGCGGTAGAGCTGGTCTCTACTGCGCATTTGCGGGCCGTCGGTCAGAGCCCATTTATAAGGTAGATATATATATAGATATAGATGTATATATATATATATATATATAGATATAGATATAGATATACAGATTGCTACTCTGTAGCGGGGGCATGATAGATTGCTATCTCAGTAGCGAAGTACAATATACCTATTGTTATTCCTCTCCTCAGAAGAGCATCATTATACAAGTTTGCCAACTCCTCTTCCTTGGAGAGTTGATCCATAACAGATTGCTACTTCTTAGCAGATTGGTAACCGATTGCTGCTTCCTTTTCTTACAGGAGCATCTAACAGCAGTTTGCTAACAGATCTACAGATAGCTAACTCCTCCCCTCTGGAGGAGCAGGTCAAGTCATATCGGTACTCCTTCCCCTTTCAGGAGAACAGCAGAACAGCTTGCTAACTCCGCCCTCCTGGCGGAGTGAGCAACAGCAGATAGCTAACTCCTCCCTCTGGAGAAGGAGAGCGTAACAGATTGCTAATGCCAGTGAATCCAGCTGAAAATATTGAAACACAATTAACTCCAGTGAATTCTGCTTTCAAGAAAAGAATTGGAGAAGCCTAAAATTGAAGCCAGCTATCAACGAAAGATTTGGAGAAGCAGTACTCCTGAGGATTCAGCTTAAGGTATTGGATGTTTATAGCCCATGGACCCGGCTCACCTTTCTGCCTTGCAGGCTATACCAGGCCTGGCTCAATGCCTTTCAGAACAGCAAGAAACCCTGGAGAAAATTACTGCAGCCTTTCACCAGCTTCATACATAAAACGCACAAAGCACAGCTTCTATACAAGAAAACCAGTTACCAGAGATAACTTTAAAATCAGCTGTTCCACTGGCGACGCCTGTTCGATTCTCTGGAGAACTCCAGAAGACTCGAGGCTTCCTGAACCAGTGCAGCTTACACTTCACTCTACAACCTTCAATGTTTCCCACAAGTCTCTCCAAGACCAGCTAAATTCTGTCTTATTTGGATGGGAGAGCCTTGTCGTGAGCTTCTACCTTGTGGGAACAAAAGGACACTATCTTGCAGGATATAGAAGGATTTATGGACTTGTTTAAATCCGTTTTTGATGACTCTGCTCGTATGTCTGTTGCTGGATTTGCTTTGATGGACTTAAAGCAAGGCAACAGATCCCTGGCGGAATTTGCCATTGAATTTAAAACTCTAGCAGCCGAGTTCCGCTGGGACCCCAGATGTCTGAAGACACTCTTTTGCAGAGGCCTGGACACTCGCATAAAAGATGAGCTGGCTGCTTGTCAGACACCTGACTCGCTGGAAGAATTGATATCCTTAGCCACTTGGATTGACTGGCGGCTTCGAGACAAGGTGAAGGAACTCCAGCCTAAGGTGTTACCTGGGTTAAAATCAACCAGTGCTCCTGCACTAACAAGGGGAACAGCACCTCCTGCTGTGGAAAAGAAAGAACCGAAGAAATCTGGCCATGGTCACTTGATGTCCAAAGAGAGAAGATATAGAAGGAAGAATGGCCTGCGCATGTACGGTGGTCAGCCAAACCATGATATTTCTGTCTGCCCTAGTCGTCCGGAAAACGGACAAGCCTGAGTCCCGCGGGAGGACTGTTCTTGGGCTATACAACAATATCTCCTCCACTTTCTCATCCAGTCTCGATGAACCCTGAACCAGTGACGGTTCGAACCTCTGCCCTGAAGGACTCAAGGGCAAGAGACGACTATCATCTCAGATGTTTTGTGGAACACCTGAGGAGTCCATGTGGTAAAGCAAATGTTGCTTACCTGATGTAACAGGTGTTCTCACAGGACAGCAGGATGTTAGTCCTCACAAATGGGTGACATCGAGGATGGAGCCCACCACGGAAAACTTCTGTCAAAGTTTAACAGAACTTTGACTGGCCCCTACTGGGCATGCCCAGCACGGCACTGACCCTGCAGCCAGCAGGGGTCTCCCTTCAGACTGATTTTCAAAGCTACAGGCAGTGCCTAAAAAGTAAAAATAAAACGATCCCAACACCGCGGGGTGGCGGGCGGGTTTCGTGAGGATTAACATCCTGCTGTCCTGTGAGAACACCTGTTACATCAGGTAAGCAACATTTGCTTTCTCACAGGACAAGCAGGATGGTTGTCCTCACAAATGGGTGAGTACCGAGCTGAGGATGTCCTGACTTGCACCAAAGGCACCCAACAGCGTGCAAAAGGCACAACAACTGGGGTGTAATTTGGGAAAGGGCATCCGCACCCTACCGGGCAGGTGGAAGGGTGTTGGTACATCACGTTGGAAAAAGGTTACGCAAGACAGATTGGCCGAAGATGGAGTCCTGTCTTCCAGCTTTGTCCAAACAATAGTGGGCTGCAAAGGTATGGAGAGAACTCCAGGTTGCAGCTTTACAGATGTCAGGAAGCGGCACCGATCGAAGGTGTGCTACTGAAGTCGCCATGGCCCTCACAGAGTGTGCTTTAACACGGTCTTGAAAAGGAATGCCAGCTTGCTGATAGCAAAAAGAAATGCAGTCCGCCAACCAGGAGGAAAGAGCCTGCTTACCCACAGGTTGTCCTAGCTTGTTAGGATGGAAAGAGACAAATAATTGAGTGCTCTTCCTGTGAGCAACTGTACGGTCTAGATAAAAAGCTAGAGCTCGTTTACAGTCTAGGGTATGCAGAGTCTGTTCCCCGGAGTTGGAGTGGGGCCTGGGAAAAAAGATAGGTAGTATTATGGATTGATTGATATGAAACTCAGAAACTACCTTAGGTAAAAATTTAGGGTGGGTGCGGAGTACCGCCCGGTCCTGCAGGAGTTTAGTGTAAGGCGGATAGGTAACTAGGGCCTGTAATTCACTAACCCTGCGAGCTGAAGTGATAGCCAAAAGGAATAACACTTTCCAAGTGAGGTATTTCAAGTCACAGGAGTGCAGAGGTTCGAAAGGTGGTTTCATTAGACGACCAAGAACCAGATTAAGGTCCCAAGATGGGGCCGGAGGACGTAAGGGTGGCTTCAGATGGAGCAAGCCTTTAAGAAAGCGTGTTACCAGGGGTTGTACTGAAATAGGGACACCCTCTATACCTTTATGGAAGGCGGCTACCGCACTGACATGCATCCTTATGGAAGAGGTTTTAAGACCTGATTCTGATAGATGCCATAAATAGTCCAAGAATTTAGAGATTGGACAGGAAAGGGGATCAAGGGACTGAGAAGTGCACCATGATGTGTACCTTTTCCATTTATATGAATAGGATCTTCTGGTGGAGGGCTTTCGCGAAGCTATCAGGACACGAGA
Source organism: Rhinatrema bivittatum (assembly GCF_901001135.1). Classification (NCBI taxonomy): domain Eukaryota; kingdom Metazoa; phylum Chordata; class Amphibia; order Gymnophiona; family Rhinatrematidae; genus Rhinatrema; species Rhinatrema bivittatum. The sequence goes on along the minus strand of NC_042617.1, from coordinate 14,650,084 downwards.
AACCGAATCCGAAAGGTTAAAAGGCTGCAGGACTAACCTTTCAACATCCATGCCGTCAGGGACAAGGCCTGGAGGTTGGGATGGAGGAGGCATCCGTCGTTTTGAGTGAGTAGATGCGGGTCCTTTCCCAAGGGAATGTGCCTGCAGATGGAGAGATCCTGGAGTATGGGAAAACACACTTGGCGTGGCCAGTGCGGTGCTATCAGGATCATGGTTCCTCCGTCCTGGCGTAGCTTCACGAGAGTCCTTGACAGAAGAGGAAGTGGAGGGAATGCATAAAGCAGACCGGTCGCCCACTTGAGGGAGAAGGCATCCCTCGGCCGAGAGTGCTGGCTCCGAAGGAGAGAGCAGTAATTGTCCACTTTGTGGTTCTGAGGAGACGCAAAGAGGTCTATGTCGGGATAACCCCACTTGTGAAACAGAGAGGTCTCTACGAGAGGATTGAGTGACCACTCGTGTGGTTGGAAGACACGGCTCAGCTGGTCTGCCAATACATTGTCTACTCCCGGCAGGTAGGTGGCCCTGAGGTACATGGAGTGGGAGAGGGCTTCTGCCCAAATCTGCGCAGCTTCCTGACACAGAAGGAAGGAGCCTGTGCCTCCCTGCTTGTTTATGTACCACATGGCCACCTGGTTGTCTGTCTGGATCAAGATTATCTGATTCGATAGGTGAGCGTGGAAAGTTCTGAGTGCGTAGCGAATTGCTCGCAGTTCCAAGAAATTTATCTGGTGCTCGGCTTCTTCTCGAGACCAGAGTCCCTGAGTTTGTAACTTGTCCACATGGGCTCCCCAACCGGTGTGGGAAGCATCGGTGGTTAGGATTACTTGGGGATCTGGTAGAAGAAAAGGTAAGCCCTGCAGGAGGTTGACTTGAGTCGTCCACCAGGTTAAGGACAGGCGTAGCGCTTGTGTAATTGTGACAATGGTGGACAGAGGCTGAAGAGCCTGAATCCATTGATGTCGCAGAGTCCATTGGGTAACTCTCATGGCTAGTCGCGTCATGGGAGTGACTTGAACCGAGGATGCCATGTGTCCTAGGAGAACGAGGAATTGGCGAGCCGTGGCAGTGTTTTGAGACTGGAGCTGGCGAGCTAGGGATATTAGAGTCTGGACCCTTTGATGAGGAAGGTAGGCTTTTGCCTGTAAGGTGTCCAAGTCCGCCCCAATGAAAGATAAGGTTTGAGATGGGACTAAGCAACATTTCTCGTAATTGACAAGAAACCCTAAGGAAAGGAGTGTTTGAATTGTCAATTTTAGGGAGGATTGAGTAATCTGTTGGGTGGAGGCCCTGATTAACCAATCGTCCAGATAGGGGTAGACGTGGACACCTTCCTTTCTGAGGAATGCTGCTACCACGACGAGACATTTGGTAAAGACCCGTGGTGCAGACACCAGGCCGAAAGGTAGTACTCGATATTGGTAATGGTTTCGGCCCACCAGAAAACGCAGGTACTTGCGATGGGATTGGGTTATCGCAATGTGGGTATAAGCGTCTTTGAGGTCGAGAGAGCATAGCCAATCCCCTCTTTGCAGCAGAGGGAGAAGCGAGCCCAGGGTTACCATCTTGAACTTCTCTTTTTGAAGGTACTTGTTGAGGGCTCGAAGGTCTAAGATGGGACGAAGCCCCCCTGATTTCTTTGGTATCAGGAAGTACCTGGAGTAGAATCCCTTTCCTTGCTGAGAGGGAGGGACGGGTTCTATAGCATTTGATTGCAGAAGAAGGGATACTTCTTGTTGTAAGTGAGCCAAGTGGCTGGTCAGACTCCATGCTTGTAGAGGCGGGGAGTCTGCAGGAAGAGTAGTGAAGTTGAGGTGGTAACCCTGTGCTATAATTGCTAGTACCCACTGATCTGAGGTGATCTGTATCCAGCGGTCTAAAAAGTGGCACAGTCGACCTCCCACAGGGATGGCTGGAAGAGGGGTCTGGCACGTGCTCTCTACAGGGAAGTCAAAGGCCCGCCGCAGGCCCAGGGGGTGGGGCTACAGTAGGTCTTTGCTTCCGAGGCTGGCGTGGCTGAGCTCTGTTGGAAGACCGTGCAGGTCGAGGCTTAGCCGATGGAGGATAATATCGACGTGGCCTAAAGAACGACTTTTTAGAGTCCTTCTTAGATGGTTGTTTGGAGGTCACATCAGATGGAGTGGATGAGAGTTGTTTCAACGTCTCGTGGTGATCTTTTAATTCAGCTACAATTTGCTGAATTTGTTCTCCAAACAAATTGTCCCCTAGGCAGGGTAAATCAGATAGACGATCCTGGACCTCTGGGCGAAGGTTGGATGATTTTAACCAAGCCCAACGTCTGGCTGAGATGGCTGTGGCTGAAACTTTTGTGGAAGCATCGAAGATGTCATATGCCGTCCTAATTTCATGCTTCCCGGCTTCAAACCCTTTGTTAAGAAGGGCTTGAAGCTGTGGTTGATATTGGTCAGGCAAGGTGTCCGCATATTCTTGCATCTGTTTGAGGATGGCTCTGTTATATTGAGTCATGTAAAGCTGATACGAAGCTATGCGTGAAATCAACATAGCTCCGTGATACACCTTTCTTCCTACACTATCCAGGAATTTGTTGTCCTTGGTAGGTGGTGTGGAAGAGTGTGGCTTTAGACGCTTTGCTTTCTTTTGCGCTGACTCAACAACGACAGAGCAATGATCCAGTTGAGGCTTCTGAAATCCCGGTGCTGACTGGACAAGATATGTGGAGTCAGCTTTCTTATTGACTGGAGAAACAGATGAAGGAGATTCCCAGTTTTTCTTTAGAAGATCCAGAAACACCTGGTGAATAGGGATGGAAGCGATGATTTTAGGAGCATCCAGAAATTGGAGCAGTTCCATCACCTGGTGCCTGTCATCTTTTTCAGATTGTAGCTGAAAAGGTACTATTTCTGACATCTCCTTCACAAAATTAATAAACGAGAGATCCTCAGGAGGAGAACGCTTTCTACTCTCTGTAGGAGACGGTGGTGAAGGTAAATCCGTGTCAGAAGATGTATCATCACCCCAGGTATCATAGGGATCATGTGGGGCTTGAAGCCCTGAAGGTCCTGGTTGAGGATTTGGGATATTAGGAGGAACCACCGAGGGCATCGAGTGAAATCTCGATGGCATCGGTGCTGAAGGCGGAACTGGGAACGGCATCGAGGGCTTCGGTGCTGTCGATGGAATCGGTGCCGGCCTTGGAATCGATGGAGCCGAAGGATATATCGGTGGTGAGAGACGAGAAGGCACCGATGGGACCACCCCTGAAGGGGGAATTATGAACGGTGTTTCCCCTCCCGATGATAATCCTGTCGGAGACGGTGGTGTTGTCGGTGCTACTGAAATCACCGATGGAAGGGCCGTTATAAGCGCCTCCATGCGGTGCAGTAGCGGTGCTAGAGCTTCTACCAGTGGCTCGGTGGTCGGTTCCCTCCTCGGTGGCGGAGTCGGTGCCGGAGTCGGTGCCGGAGTCGGTGCCGGAGTCGGTGCCGGAATCGGTGCCGGAGACGGTGCCGGTGGAGGTTGGAACTTCTGCATCGCTTTTTCGATGGCCTCCTGGACCAGCCGGTCCAGTTCTGCCCGGAGACCAGGGGTAACGATACCCGGCTCAACGGGAGAGGGAGGCTGAGGCTGAGCCGGAGGGACCACCGTAACCGGTGGGATCACGGCTCCCACACCCCGAGGGGGTGAGGGTTTCCTCAGTGCCTGCGAACGAGACGTGGACGGTGCCAGGTCTGATCGAGGCTTTTTAGTCGGTGGCTCGGTCTGTACGGAGGTCGATGGTTCTGGATCCTCGACGGGCCGAGACTTGTGCCATCTATGGCGATGTTTTTCCTTCCGATCTCCTCGCCCATCCGGGGAGGGGACAGGAGTCGACGGCCGAGAAGTCATCGACGGTGGATGGTCACCGGAGGGTTGACGATGATGGTGCAACTTCGACGGTGCCGGTTCCGATGACGTCGATGCTATCGATGGCGCTGGGGTGCGAGCATGGAAGAGGAGCCCAATCTTCTCCATCCTGGCTTTGCGACCTTTGGGTGTCATTAAGGCACATTTGGTGCAAGTCAGGACATCATGCTCGCTGCCTATGGGGGTCTGTGATTGACATAGTCCGGGTGCAATCCGGACATCGACGGAACCCCGTCGCCATGGCCTTGGGCCAAAAATTTAGTCGCGGGATCGGTGATTGTCGACAGGCCTCAAGGGCCAAAATCGACATAAGTCGATCAAAATCGGCAAAAAACTTACCGGATTTCCGCGAGGTTGAAAAAGTTTGTCGAAGGGAGACCCCTGAGGGGCAAATTTTCTTCAGAAATAAAGTACCGAATTCCTGTCAGGAACGTGGTTAAGAGCTCCTTTCGCCGCGTGGCAACTGCTGCGCGGAAAAAAGAAGACTGAAGGGAGACCCCTGCTGGCTGCAGGGTCAGTGCCGTGCTGGGCATGCCCAGTAGGGGCCAGTCAAAGTTCTGTTAAACTTTGACAGAAGTTTTCCGTGGTGGGCTCCATCCTCGATGTCACCCATTTGTGAGGACAACCATCCTGCTTGTCCTGTGAGAAATTTGAAGATCCAATATTCTATCACACTATGAAGTGTGCCTTGGACAATTCTTTTCACCACCACTTCTTTTGAGGATCTTATCAATATCACCAGCAGTTTTTCAAGTTCTTGCTGGTAGTCATAGCGGTTGCTATGCATGCCATAAGCTAGGTGGTGCTCTTCATCTACAATGTCTTCTTGGATTACAAATTGAGAATACTACTACATTCTACCTACTTGGAAGTCATGCTGAAGGATTACAGCACTGTTGATTCCGAAGTAGAAGTCATCTCTACCTCTCAATTTTGTGATGATCCACTCGGAGGTCGTGCTGGAGGTTTACAGCACTGCTGAATCTGACGTAAGAAGACATTCCTAGCTTCCAATATTTCAATTCGCCTACTCGGAGGTCATGCTGGGGTACAGCACTGTTTGATTCCAAAGAAGGAATAGAAGATATCGCTATTCATCAACTTTACTTAAGGACTATTTGGAAGTCGTGCCCATAACCTATGGCACTGGTTGATTCCGAGGAAAGAAGAAAAGGTTTTTACTCATCAACTTTGTTGGATCATTCGGAAGTCGTGCTGGGGTACAGCACTGTTTGATTCCAAGGATGAAGATTATCCATCCATCAGCCTGTTCGTATTGCTGGTATTATCAACATCTCTCTTCCAGCATCCTGCGGAAGAGCTACATCAAAAGTGGATATTGGACCATTTCTACATCACCACTTCCACTGAAACCTCAGTGATGTCCATGGCAGCCCATCTCATTGCTGCTGACGTCAGTATACATTCTACTAGATTCTGCAAATCTACATCTATCCGTGTCATACAAACTTGAACTCAAGACTTTGAGACCTTGGATGTTTGAACAGAGACTGCATTTGTTGGCCTGATAAGGCTTTGACCCCAAGAACCATCTTTGGGATCCTTAGACCTATTGGATAAGAGATGCTCATCAGTTCCACCTCTCGCATCTCTGGAACTTAACCTGGTACTCGAAGAGGAGATCGCCCTTTGAAAGGGGGTACTGTTGCGTTCGTGCCTCTTCTCGCCCCTCGCTCCACCCTCTCTACCTGGGATGCGACTCCCTTTGGCTCTGACGGACAGTGCAGGCGCGGCTTCTCTCCGCCTCTTGGACCCGGTTCCCCCGAGCTGTCCTGATGCTACGGATCCGCCATGTTCCTGATGACGTAAGGGCACGCACGCTCCAGACTTTGTACCAGCAAGTGCATGAACCTCGGGGACGTCCCCCCTTAGTGATGTCATCCAATTGCACTTTAAAAGGTCTTTGTTTGCTAACCTCTAACGAGTTAGCAAGGAACTCCAACGGGACTTGCTTCGGCAGTCCACGATACTTGCAACAGCAATCCGAATCAACCAGGGAACCCATCCCCACTGCTCAGCCTTTTCAAACTTACCAGGAGTACCTGCTCCATGGGGGCTTCGCTCTCTCTTCTTGATTTCAGATTGCCAGAACACTCGGAAGACTCCTCATTGCCTGGAAGCAATCACGGATGTGAACACAGTGAGTTCTATTACACAGGAATCGGTACTCGCTCCAGGAGGGCCTACATTCCTATTTCTCTGAAGACTCCCTTCCTCCAAGACGTTATTGCAGGTAAACAGATCAAGAGTTAAATTGGCACGATTACAGATAGGAACCGGTATTCGCTTCATGAGGGCCCATGTTCCTAGAATCTTATACAGACTCTCTTCTACTCTAGAAGCCATTTCATATACAGCAATTGTGAGTTCATATTACAGACTGTTTGTGGGAGCCAGTGGGAGCCTACGGCTCTGTGGCATAGAGACCATTGCAGACATCTACTATTGTGAGTGTACCATCTTGTATCCAGTAAGCAAATGTTGCTTACCTGTAACAGGTGTTCTCACAGGACAGCAGGATGTTAGTCCTCACATATGGGTGACATCATCAGGATGGAGCCCAATCACAGAAAACTTCTGTCAAAGTTTCCAGAACTTTGACTGGCCCCTACTGTTATGACCGCCGGCTGCGGCAGACCGCAACCGGAGCCGGTCACTCACCATGGCAGCAGGGCCAACCGCGGACGCTGAGGCTGGAGTCGGCAGGCCATCTCCGCAGCGGTGCTGCTGCCTTCCAAGATGGCCGTGGCGTTCTCTTTGCACGGTAGCCCCGCCCCCTGAAGCTTCCTAGGGGCGCGCGGGCAGCAGGAGCCTGGCCTTAAAGGAACCCCTACAGGAAGTTAGGAGGGTTCCTTCCTGCAGGCTCCATCTTCTGAAAACTATTTAAGGCAAGGTCTGAGCCTTCAGACCTTGCCTTGGCTTCGTGGCTCTGGTGGTATTCCTGCTCGTGGTTCCTGATTTGTTCCTCCGTGTTGTGATCCCTGGATTGGCTGTCGTTCCTGCTTGGCTCTCGACCTCTGGACTGGTTATGGAATATTCTGGCTCTTGATCCCTGGACTGGCTGTGGTACTTTCTGGCTCTCGGCCCCTGGACTGGCTGCGGAGTGTTCTGGCTCTTGATCCCTGGACTGGCTGTGGTACTTTCTGGCTCTTGACCCCTGGATTGGCTGTGGAGTGTTCTGGCTCTTGTTCCCTGGACTGGCTTTGGTTTCCTCTGCTCTCTCGACCTGCTGGAGGCGCCAGCTTCTGTTTCCACGACCTGCTGGAGGCACCAGCTGCTGTTCTCACGACCCGCTGGAGGCGCCAGCGCTTGTTCTCACGACCTGCTGGAGTCACCAGCTATCTGGATTAAACGACCTGCAGGAGGCGCCTGCTTCCAGATCTTCATCAATCACCTCCAACGATCCTCGTGACTGGCCTCGCCTTCCGACGATAGAACTACGTTCATCGTCAGACCAAGGGTCCGCCTTCCAAGTTAGAACAGTAAGCCAAGGCCATGGACCCGGCCGAGGCCTCCGCCCTAAGAGCAGTTCCTGGTTTGGCTCAGAAGGGCTGGAAAAAGAGCATGTTACCAGTTAAGTGAACTGCAGCACACACAGATCGATACTCTAAGGCCGCGGTAGAAACAGTGCGGCAGTGCCAGGCGTACCCTCGTTCCCCACACGCACAGTTCTCTTCACCTACCGCTCGATACTCTCTTCTAATTGCATGCAAATGCATGCCGCGGCTGCGAAGCGTTAGGCAAGCGTTAGGCCCGCGCAACCCATTTTACTGTATAGAGCGCCTATACAGTATCCTGGGTGCGCGGGCCTAACGCTTCACGGCCACGCTGGTATCTGTCATTTCAAATGTCATTTCAAATGACATTTGAAATGACAGGTACCAGGAAGTGGACAGTTATGTTCTCCGATGCTCGGCAAACTTTCCCCCAGCCCCCACTCACCTGCCCTGGCCGCGTCCGGTCTCCGGTGCAGCCCCAGTCCTGTCCCCTCCTCCCGAAGCAAAAAAAAAACCCCGAAAAAGTAGCAAGAGAGCGAGGGGAGAGACGGGCAATCCTAGGCTCGGGCCTGCTAATCCCTTCTCCTCTCCTCCCGAAGCAGGGCGCGAAAAGCAGCCTTGCTCCGGGAGGAGGGGGGGCAGTTTAAAGCGACGAAGCGACTTACTTTTGCAGCCCCCCCCCCCTCCGGACATCGGCGACGACCGCGGCTCCAGCCTCCAGCTGTCAGACAGACGCATCGCACGTGGGAAAGCGGCCCCTATGCGTGCAATTGGCTGCTCAAGACGTGACGTCACGACGTTTGGCGTCACGGCATGTGACGTCACGTCTTGAGCAGCCAATTGCACGCATAGGGGCCGCTTTCCCACGTGCGATGCGTCTGTCTGACAGCTGGAGGCAGGAGCCGCGGTCGTCGCCGATGTCCGGAGGGGGGGGGGCTGCGGCGCAAGGAGAGAAGATGCAACTTACTCCAGCCAGCCCCCACTTCGGCAGCTCCCCTTCAGCAGCCCCCCTACGGCGGAGACGGCAGTGTAAAGCGAGACGGACCTTCGGCGGAGACGGCACTGTAAAGCGAGACAGACCACGGCGCAAGGAGAGGAGGAGAGAGAAGACGCAACTTACTCCAGCCAGCCCTCCTCCGGACAGCAGCTCCTCTGCCTCCCAGCTGCCGGTGAAGATAGACGCCCGAACGGGTAGGCCCCTCGTGCAATTTGACCTCAAGGCGTGACGTTGCATGCCGTGACGCCAAACGTCGTGACGTCACGCCTTGAGGTCAAATTGCACGAGGGGCCTACCCGTTCGGGCGTCTATCTTCGCCGGCAGCTGGGAGGCAGAGGAGCCGCTGTCCGGAGGAGGGCTGGCTGGAGTAAGTTGCGTTTTCTCTCTCCTCGCGTCACGGTCTGTCTCGCTTTACAGTGCTGTCTCCGCCGAAGGTCCGCCGTGGTCCATCTCGCTTTACACTGCCTTCTCCACCGAAGAGGGGCTGCCGAAGGGGAGCTGCCGAAGTGGGGCCGCATTGGATTTTTTTTTTTCGCTTTTTTTTTGCTTCGGGAGGAGGGAGAGGACTGGGGCTACCCCGGAGACCGGCACCCATGGACGTGACCAGGGCAGGTGAGCGGGGGCTGGGGGAAAGTTTGCCGCTTACCCTTACTCCTGCCTCTAACGCAGGGGTAGGGGTAGGCGGTAAACTAACAGGTTAAACGTGCGGCAAATCGGCAGGGAAAAAAAGTGATAGTCGGAGCGCGCGTCACAGAATCGGAGGGGAATAGCTAATTCTTTCATTATACAGCTAATTCGTTCATTTATATATCATATACATGCTGCGTGCGGAAAGGGTTATGCGTCTGTTTTAAGAAGCGCTAAGGACGCGTGAAACTGGAGACTGTATCGCTGGATTGCCTTATGCGTCCGAATTGTGCGCTCCCAGCACTTTACAGATGGGAAATCTTCAACCGCACGTTACAGTATCGACCTGACAGAGAGAAAAAAAAGGTGCAAAGCAGCTGTGTAACATGAGCCACCAGTCTGGAAGACTGAAAAGGTTGCCAGAAAACTCACTGTAAAGGTGCTTGAATGACTTTTGAATAGATGAGTCAAAGATTCAGGTAGGGGATTTACATTTCACAGCCCGCTGGTAAGTTACAGTGAAACATCACTTTAAAAACAACAGATGGCAAAATCCTAAATTATAGAACTTCAATTGAAAGTCTTAAATTGCAGAATTTTGACTGTGAGAGGGATCCATGAGAGAAATGAACTGAAAAACAGTCCTATCAAATGAACAGATTCTCACTCTGACTGACAAGGGGAGTCAGAACCTTTGGCTACCTAGTTATTAGATAGAGAAGAAAAAGGAAGAACTTGCCCTTATTTTCTTTCCATAGACCTACCTTTTTGACTGAGAGGAGACTGTCCCTCCAGGCTGAGGAATAGCAAATTACTGATCATGAACTTAGCTGGTGCATGGCCCTCATACGCATGTGTGGGGCTGTTTTTACACAAGCAACGCAAATTTAGAAGCCAGGAAGTACACACGTACTAACCTGTGCACGTGTCAAGAATAAGGAGGCAGAAAAGGGGTGCGGTATGGGGGGAAGGAAGAGAGAGAGAGAGACAGCGTGCACCTATAGAAACATAGAAACATAGAAATGACGGCAGAAGAAGACCAAACGGCCCATCCAGTCTGCCCAGCAAGCTTCACATTTTTTTCTCACACTTATATGTTTCTCTTAGCTCTTTGGTTCTATTTCCCTTCCACCCCCACCATTAATGTAGAGAGCAGTGATGGAGCTGCAACCAAGTGAAATATCAAGCTTGATTAGTTACGGGTAGTAGGGGAAGTAACCGCCGCAATAAGCAAGCTACACCCATGCTTATTTGTTTTACCCAGACTGTGTTATTCAGCCCTTATTGGTTGTTTTTCTTCTCCCCTGCTGTTGAAGCAGGGAGCTATGCTGGATATGCTTGTAGTATCAGTTTTTCTTCTCCCCTGCCGTTGAAGCAGGATATGCATTGAAAGTGAAGTATCAGGCTTATTTGGTTTGGGGTAGTAACCGCCGTAACAAGCCAGCTACTCCCCGCTTTGTGAGTGCGAATCCTTTTTTCTTCTCCCCTGCTGTTGAAGCAGAGAGCTATGCTGGATATGCGTAAAGTATCAGTTTTTCTTCTCCCCTGCCGTTGAAGCAGAGAGCTATGCTGGATATGCGTGAAGTATCAGTTTTTCTTCTCCCCTGCTGTTGAAGCAGGGAGCTATGCTGGATATGCGTGAAGTATCAGGTTTTCTTCTCCCCTGCCGTTGAAGCAGAGAGCTATGCTGGATATGCATTGAAAGTGAAGTATCAGGCTTATTTGGTTTGGGGTAGTAACCGCCGTAACAAGCCAGCTACTCCCCACTTTGTGAGTGCAAATCCTTTTTTCCACATTTCCTCTTGCTGTTGTAGCTTAGAGCGATGTTGGAGTCACAGTAACCATGTGTATGTTTATTGAATAAGGGTATTGTCTCCAGGCAGTAGCCGTCATTCTGGCTAGCCACCCACTCTTTATTGATGGCCTCTTGATTTTATGGATCCACAGTGTTTATCCCACGCCCCTTTGAAGTCCTTCACAGTTCTGGTCTTCACCACTTCCTCTGGAAGGGCATTCCAGGCATCCACCACCCTCTCCGTGAAGAAATACTTCCTGACATTGGTTCTGAATCTTCCTCCCTGGAGCTTCAAATCGTGACCCCTGGTTCTGCTGATTTTTTTCCTATGGAAAAGGTTTGTCGTTGTCTTTGGATCATTAAAACCTTTCAAGTATCTTAAAGTCTGTATCATATCACCTCTGCTCCTCCTTTCCTCCAGGGTGTACATATTTAGATTCTTCAATCTCTCCTCATAAGTCATTTGATGAAGACCTTCCACCTTTTTGGTCACCCTTCTCTGGACCGCCTCCATCTTGTCTCTGTCTCTTCGGAGATACGGTCTCCAGAACTGAACACAATACTCCAGGTGAGGTCTCACCAAGGACCTGTACAAGGGGATAATCACTTCCCTTTTCTTACTCGATATTCCTCTCTCTATGCAGCCCAGCATTCTTCTGGCTTTAGCTATCGCCTTGTCACATTGTTTCGCCGACTTCAGATCATTAGACACCATCACCCCAAGGTCTCTCTCCTGCTCCGTGCACATCAGCCTTTCTCCCCCCATCGAATACAGTTCATTCGGATTTCCATTCCCCATATGCATGACTTTGCACTTCTTGGCATTGAATGTCAGCTGCCATGTCTTCGACCACTCTTCCATCTTCCTTAAATCCCGTCTCATTCTCTCCACTCCTTCCGGCGAGTCCACTCTGTTGCAGATCTTAGTGTCATCCGCAAAAAGACATACCTTACCTTCTATCCCTTCTGCAATGTCGCTCACAAAGATATTGAAAAGGACCGGTCCCAACACCGATCCCTGCGGTACACCGCTTAAAACCGCTCTCTCTTCAGAGAGAGTTCCATTTACCATCACACATTGTCTTCTGTCCGTCAACCAGTTTGCAATCCAGGCCACCACCTCGGCACTCACTCCTAAGCTTTTCATTTTATTCACCAGTCTCCTGTGCGGGACAGTGTCAAAAGCTTTGCTGAAATCCAAGTAGATGACATCGAGTGCTCTTCCTCGATCCAATTCCTTGGTTACCCAGTCAAAAAAGTCAATCAGATTTGTCTGACAGGATCTTCCAATGGTGAATCCATGCTGCCTCTGGTCCAGCAATTCTCCCGACTGTAGATAGTTCACTATTCTCTCTTTCAACAGTGACTCCATTACTTTTCCCACCACCGAAGTGAGGCTAACCGGTCTGTAGTTACCAGCCTCTTCTCTGTTCCCACTCTTGTGAAGCGGGACCACCACCGCTCTCCTCCAATCATTCGGCACCACTCCCGTTTCTAGGGATCTATTGAATAGGTCACACAGCGGACCCGCCAGCACATCTCTGAGCTCCCTCAGTATTCTGGGATGAACTTCATCAGGCCCCATGGCTTTGTCCACTTTCAGTTTCACCAGCTCTTCCCATACATTTTCTACTGTGAATGGAGTTACATCTACTCCATTCCCCTCCAGTTTCTTGTTAACTAGTGTCGGTCCTTCTCCAGGGTCCTCTTTAGTGAACACAGAACTGAAGTATTCATTTAATATTTCTGCCATTTCTTCGTCTCTCTCCACACATTGATCCTTTCCACCTTTCAATTTCACTATACCACTTTGAACTTTTCTCTTTTCACTGATGTATCTGAAAAATGTTTTGTTACCACTCTTTACCTCTTTGGCAATCCTCTCTTCCGTTTGACTTTTTGCCATCTTGATTAATTTCTTCGTCTCCCTCAGTTCTACCAGATATTCTTCTTTGTGTTCCTCCTTTTGGGATCTTTTATATTTCTTGAACGCTGTTCTTTTAGCCTTTATTTTGTCAGCCACCTCCTTTGAGAACCAGATAGGTTTCTTTTTTTCTTTTGCTTTTCTTTACTTTTCTAACATATAGATTAGTTGCCTTGGTGATTGCTCCTTTTAGATTGGTCCACTGTTGATCCACATCTCTCTCGTTTTCCCAGCCTTTTAGTTCTTCCTCCAGGTACTTCCCCATTTCATCAAAGTCTGTGTTTTTGAACATCAAAACTTGGGTTTTTGTGCTTCTTTTCCGTGTCCTTTTTGTGATATTAAACCATACCGTTTGATGATCACTGGTGCTGAGGTGGGCACCCACCTGGACGTCTGAGACATTATCTCCATTAGTGAGCACTAAGTCGAGTATAGCTCCTTCTCTCGTGGGTTCCATTACCATTTGTTTGAACAAAGCTAATTGCAGGGCATCTACTATTTCTCTACTATTATTAGATTCTGCAGATGGGATTCTCCAGTCTACATCTGGCATATTAAAGTCTCCAACGATCACCACTTCTCCTTTCTTTGCTATCCTGTGGATGTCTTCAATCAGATCTCTGTCCAGCTCTTCCTTTTGGTTTGGAGGCCTGTAAACCACTCCAATAAAAATGGATGCCCCATCTTTTTTTAAGTCGGCCCATAGTGCTTCTTCTTTGCCCCATCTTCCTTGCAGCTCAGATGCTTGGATATTGTTTCTGACATATAGAGCCACTCCTCCCCCTTTCCTATCCTCTCTGTCCTTCCTTAACAAGTTATAGCCTGGTATTGCCGTATCCCAGTCATGATATTCTGTAAACCATGTTTCCGTGACAGCAACAACGTCCAAGTCTGCCTCCACCATTAGGGCTTGCAGCTCTGGGATTTTATTACCCAAACTACGAGCATTTGTGCTCATAGCTTTCCAGCTTTCTTTGCTCAGGTTACTGCTGTTCCTGGACTCCTTTTGTGACCTATTTAGTTGAGTTTTGTTATCCACTTTTCTCTTTGCATTTGTGCAAGGGAAGATATTAATGCCTCTGATGACAGAGTCATCCATCACTGTGAGCTTTTTCCTTTGGTTTCTGATTTGGAATTTCTGTATGGATTGGGTTTTTCTCTCTTTTCCGATAACATTTCAATCTTTTTCTCAAGGACTTCTTCAGAATTTAATACAGAGAAGGCATTTTGTACTTGTTGCACTTGATACAGTGTGTGTCTACGGAACACAGGTCTTATTCTTCCAGAGCCCACTGTAATACTTTTTAAGTTCATTAATGGCCTGTGTGAGTGGTGGGATAGAGTTGTGGGTTGCACAGCTTTCAATAATGGGTGTCTGTGGGTTACAGGTCTTATCCTACCTGAGCCCACGGTAAATCTCTTTTTTCTTGAGTTTTGGTTATTCAGTGGTAAGTGGAAATTATTTCCTGAATAATGTACCGTGGCTGAGACTCTCTTTATTGAAGCTAATTTAGCTTTAAAGTCATCCAGCTCCTTTTCCAAGGTAGAGAGTTTTGAACAAAAGGGGCAAGCCTTAAGTTTCCATATGATTACCCTCAATATAAAGGCTCCACAGCAGTTGCATTGAATAGTACTCATTTAGGTAAGTTATTTGATTGGTGCACCTAAGGAATAATCAATTTACTAATTTATCTGGTTGCCTATTATGAAGTTAGGATGACTACATTAGAAATACAAACCTAGGGGTGCGTGGGCAGAGGGGTAGGGTGGGAGGGAGTTAAACAGTTTATACCTAGGTCAAGCTGGGTAGGGCAAGACACTTTCTTGTCCTTTAGCTAGTAAAAGATCCCACAGCACTTATATCCCAATTTGGAACAGATTATATGACAGCTATACAATTAGAGGGATACTGGGAATTTTTTTTTCTTTTTTTTTGGCTTTTTTGAATCTTACAACAATCTAATATCAAGAAACCAAACAGATTAGTATACAATATAATCAAGAAACCAAACTGATTAGTATACAACACTGGAATAGAAAGGGATTTGAAATCACAGAGCAGTTTTCTATACAGAATCAAACCAATATCAAGGAACCACAGATTATAATACTAGAATAAAAAGGGATTATGAAACACAGAGCAGTATTTCCAGAAACTAGTATCTTATCTGCACTGGAACAGTTGGCTCCTCTCCTGGGCTGTGCACAGTCTGTATTGTTTCTGCTGGCTCACAAGTTAGCTACCTCTAGCCACTGAGTGAGCCACACCCAAACTGGCTATACCTGGACTCTTCTGGATCTGGTCCTCTAGCTAGTAAATGTAAAGATCCTGGATCTGGTCCTCTAGCTAGTAAATGTATAGGATGCCACAGCACTTATAATCCCAAAATGAAACAGTTTATACCTAGGTCAAGCTGGGTAGGGCAAGACACTTTCTTGTCCTTTAGCTAGTAAAAGATCACACAGCACTTATATCCCAATTTGGAACAGATTATATGACAGCTATACAATTAGAGGGATACTGGGAATTTTTTTTTCTTTTTTTTTTGGCTTTTTTTGAATCTTACAACAATCTAATATCAAGAAACCAAACAGATTAGTATACAATATAATCAAGAAACCAAACTGATTAGTATACAACACTGGAATAGAAAGGGATTTGAAATCACAGAGCAGTTTTCTATACAGAATCAAACCAATATCAAGGAACCACAGATTATAATACTAGAATAAAAAGGGATTATGAAACACAGAGCAGTATTTCCAGAAACTAGTATCTTATCTGCACTGGAACAGTTGGCTCCTCTCCTGGGCTGTGCACAGTCTGTATTGTTTCTGCTGGCTCACAAGTTAGCTACCTCTAGCCACTGAGTGAGCCACACCCAAACTGGCTATACCTGGACTCTTCTGGATCTGGTCCTCTAGCTAGTAAATGTAAAGATCCTGGATCTGGTCCTCTAGCTAGTAAATGTATAGGATGCCACAGCACTTATAATCCCAAAATGAAACAGTTTATACCTAGGTCAAGCTGGGTAGGGCAAGACACTTTGTCCTTTAGCTAGTAAAAGATCCCACAGCACTTATATCCCAATTTGGAACAGATTATATGACAGCTATACAATTAGAGGGATACTGGGAATTTTTTTTTATTTTTTTTTGGCTTTTTTGAATCTTACAACAATCTAATATCAAGAAACCAAACAGATTAGTATACAATATAATCAAGAAACCAAACTGATTAGTATACAACACTGGAATAGAAAGGGATTTGAAATCACAGAGCAGTTTTCTATACAGAATCAAACCAATATCAAGGAACCACAGATTATAATACTAGAATAAAAAGGGATTATGAAACACAGAGCAGTATTTCCAGAAACTAGTATCTTATCTGCACTGGAACAGTTGGCTCCTCTCCTGGGCTGTGCACAGTCTGTATTGTTTCTGCTGGCTCACAAGTTAGCTACCTCTAGCCACTGAGTGAGCCACACCCAAACTGGCTATACCTGGACTCTTCTGGATCTGGTCCTCTAGCTAGTAAATGTAAAGATCCTGGATCTGGTCTCTCTGTTAGAGAGAGACAATCTGACACTCTAAATATCTCCCACTATAAGAGGGGCACTTTCAACTCATGGTGGGTTGGGGGGGGGGGGGGGGGTGATGTTACATTGGTCTGCCTAGGAAGGAAGGGTCTGTAGACCCTTGTAACACCACCCTTCCCAAACCTACCCTGAGTTGAAAGTGCCCCTCTTACAATGGGAGATATATAGTGTCAGATTGTCTCCCTCCAACAGAAGTACTATCTCTCTTTCATGTGTGTAAAGGTTGGATACATATGCACAGCAGGTATATTTTAAATTATATGCGTGTATTTGCATGCACGATATAACATTAAGCGTATCTTTTGATTGGAAGGTATCTGGGTATGACAGAAGGCCAGGAACCCAGTGGCAGATCCAAATTGGGTCCCCCAGGAGAGCACGGACCCCAGCGGCAGACTAGGAGGTGAAATTCAGTCTCCCAGGAGGGCACGTACCCCAGTGGCAGGCCAGGAGGTGAAGTCAGTTTTCCCAGGAAAGCACGAACCTGTCAGTGAAGTGGAAAATAGGAGATGGCAGCTGTTTAAGCACCATAGACCCCCCTCTCTCACCCCCACCATTGACCAGCAATGCCCACCAGCACAGTTGTATCTTTTCACATGGGTGAGACTTGGGAAAAAGGGGGAGGACAATGATACTTGATTAAGTATCATTAAGTATTAATTAAGTATCAGACACTACCACATGGGTAGTGACACTACTCACATGGGTGAGACTTGGGAAAAAGGGGGAGGACAATGATACTTGATTAAGTATCATTAAGTATTAATTAAGTATCATTAAGTATTAATTAAGTATCAGACACTACCAATCAATCACTACAATGTTTTACTTCTTGTTAAACTGTTTATCTTTCCTTTAACTCTAATCCCAGTTAGAATAACCCCTGTTTTATTGTAACTTTTTCTTCCGTGCACTTGTTATACTCCTGTAATGTATACTCTTATGTTTTAGTTATGTACATTATAATGTATTGATCACCCCTTGTTTTATGTAAACCGACATGATACGAACTCCCGTGAATGCCGGTATAGAAAAACACAAATAAATAAATAAATAAATAAATAAATAAATAAATAAATAAATAAGTGGGAACTCAGGAGGTCCCCTCCTATTCTATATGCTAGCATACTGTGGGGACCAGCAACCCCAAACAACTACCGTATTTTTCTCTCCATAAGACGCCCTTTTTTTACTCCAAAAGTGGGGGGAAAATATCTGTGTGTTCTATAGAGCGAATGTAGCATCTCTCCCTCTCGCACGCCGTCCCACTCCTCCTCCTCCTCCCAACTCAGCTCAATCAGCATGGTGGAGCAGGTCAAACGCAAGAAACATTTTATCATAAACCACTGAACTATACCATGACCTAAAAAAGTAAAGGTTTGTGTCATTGTCCTCTATCCCAGGCAGTATATTACCCTCATGATTTTCTAATATATCTAAACAAAAGAGAAGGAAATGGCCTGTACTAACCATAAACTTTGATGCCATGTATCATCTTCTGCCGACAGAGCTTGAGCTCCCTGCCGGTCTCCTGTTCTCGGGGTGCATCTTACTGTGAAGGTCGGCGTGGTGCTGGTCAAATGCCAGCTGTTTGAACTGGAGGGGCCTCCGTAGCCAACGCGTGCCATTTTTGGAAAACATACAATGTACAAGGAAGCGTAGAGAAAAGAACACAAAACTTATAACAAAATGGCGATCGTTCCCGTGCTCAAGCATCGGTGGGAAAAGTGAAGCATGCCAAAAATGAATGCATGTGCCCTATGTGTGTCTGATGTCATCATAGCGTATGCAGCTTACGACCAATAAAGTACTATAAAAGCGGTGGCACATTCAGATCATTATCTTCAGCACAAAGGACTGTGTGCTACGGGCATGATTCCAAACAGATTTGCAGGCATAGGCCGCAATTCCAATATCTGAAGCGAGTAATCTACTTTCTCCTCAAATACTACTATTTATTATATATCTACGGACATTCCAACCTTGACCACAACCTTGCAACTACTAACTCCTTGAGTGAGGTGGCAAAAAAAGCAGCAACACTTTCTCCAGATAGCATGGCTGAAAAGTCTACCCCAAGCTTTCTGGCTTTAATGAGGGCAATCTTCCAAGTCACCTACTGAAGAGGCCTACGCTGTGCAAACAGTTGGTGGACAGTGGGGAAGTGAGGCAGTCATCCCTGTATGTGGTCCAGGTACTTGGGCCTTACGCAAGCGGCTAGACCACTGCAGTACCACACCGGATTACAAATATCCTTTGCCAGAATGGGAATGATATTTTTGGTCAAATGCATCGACTGCAGAGCAGTACAATATCCGGATTATGTCTTTACACACTGCTATTGCTATAAAGGCCCATTATTCCAAAACCTTGGAGTAGGCCTTGGTATTATCGTGAGGTGGCAGGCTGGTCCATCTGCTTCCAGCACTTTCCGCTGCTTGGCAATTCAGCAACAGGAAGGCCACGTTTCCCCCGAGGGGTTGGATGAAAGCAACAGCAGTACCATAAGAAACAAAGCAGGGGCAACTGAGAAGCTCCCTTCACCAAAGGTGTCGGTCTTGAGGTGACTCATGCAACAAAATCCAAGACCAGGTGGCGTCAGCCCTGATGTGATGATGAAGGCCACCAAAGAAGATTCCCTTGTGGGTGGAGCCAGAGGGAATCCTGGTAAACTCTCCTGTGCTGAGTAGAAGGAGCAACAAGAACTGAAAACAGCAATGATTCTCTCCATCATTGGGTGAGGTTAGCGGACAGAGAAACCTGTGGATTTGGATAACGTATGGCCATTGACCCCAATGCGAATCCCTCCGGGGCAACTCAAAGCGACGTCTGCCCCTCATCTGGTTCAGGGCAGAGTGAGATCACTGGGCACTGGATCCAGCAGCTCAGTGTCTTCCAAACATCAGATGCCTGCATTGGTTCATGGACATTCCAATTGTAGAGAGTGGTGCATGGCCATCACTTAGTTTTAGGCTGAGGAGATGTATGGGATGGTTACCTTGAAGTTTAACCTCATGGTCTGAGTGTTGCGATTCCCCCCTGCTGCTGCGCTGCAGGAGGTCTCTTACCTTCCTCCAGAGGCCGCTCTGAAGCCAGGGCCTCGCCTGCGCATCATCCAGGACTTGCTCCAGGGCCTGAGAGGCCTAGCTGCTCCTGAGGCATGCCGGTGGCTTGCAGCCTCAGTGTTTGGACTTCCTGTTGGGCGACGCCCTTCCCTAGGGGCTGGCCCGCAGCTCTCTACCCTAGTTATAGGACCAGCGGTGGGTGGTCCTGGCAAGCTCCTCCCAGGGAGTTGCCTTCTACCTCCAGTATTTAAGGACTTTCTGTTCACTGTGTCTTTGCCTTTGATCGGGCTCTACAGTAGTCTGTAACCCTGCCGATCCAGGTCCTTCGTGGCTCCGACTCCTGCTTGTTGTCAGCCTGCCTTAACTCCGGTCCGTGACTCTGACTCCTGCTTGTCTTCAGCCTGCCTTGACTCCGGTCCGTGACTCTGACTCCTGCTTGTCTTCAGCCTGCCTTGACTCCGGTCCGTGACTCCGTCTCCTGCTTGTCTTCAGCCTGCCTTGACTCCGGTCCGTGACTCTGACTCCTGCTTGTCTTCGGCCTTCGATCAGTTACAGTTGACCTGGATCAGCACGGTTACAGTTGGCTGTAACCGTGCTGATCCAGGTCTTCCATGGTTCCTTGTCCAGTGTCTTTACCTGATGTCCGCTCCTGTTTCTGCCAGCCGTATGGACTTCGGATGTGAGTATCCCAGCATCGGAGTTCCTGTGCGCCTGGGTCTTCCCCGCACCCTCCTTCTCTGCGTGGTCCGCGACCAGCCTTCCTGGGCTGTGTAGGGCGCGTCTGGGACAGGGTGGTCCGCGACTCAGTCCCACGGGCGGGCTGGGTAGGGCGCCCTGATGGACAGTGCAATGTTCCCATCCAGCCTTGTCTACAGTGTCTGCTTCAGCCCTTGTCTGGATGTCTTCCTGTCTCTGCCTTGACCTGGTTCCTGAGCCTTCTGTCCTGTTGGGCCCTGGAGTGGCCAACAGGAGGGATTCGTCCCACGGGCTCTTGAGCTTCTGCCAGCCGAGGGGGCTTCAGATGTGAGTATCCCAGCATCGGAGTTCCTGCTCGCCTGGACCTTTCCTGTGTCTCGCTTCAGCCCTTGTCCTGATGTCTCCGTCTTGCTTCAGCCTGCTTCTGCCCCGTTTGATGTCTTCTGTTTAAGGACTCTGTCTGCCCTCGCCTCTGTCTGGCCTGCTGCCCATTGCCGTTCCCTGCGGCAGGTCCGAAAGGGCCGGGAACAGTCGGAGGACCGTTCATTAGTCAACTGCCCCGTGTTGGCTACCATGGGCGTGCAGGTCCGGCTGAGGGCCGGACTTCCTGCTTCTGTTCCTGCCTGCCTGGCTCACCATGCCTGCTCAGCTCACCTCCCACGGTGTGGCCTTGGGCTCCTCCTGGGGTCCTGCCGTGGCCCAAGGGCTCACCACCCGCCCGAGACGACCGCGCCCGCGCGCGCTCGTAACACTGAGGGCCAAATACTTTCAGAGAATTGTGCTGGATGGCATTGCAGCTACCTGCTTTACCATCCAGTTTGGGTGTCTCTTCCGGAGCGGAGACTGTGCTATCAAGCGGTTCACTATATGCTTCAGGAAGAAGGATGGCGATTTCAGAGGATATGTTCCCCTCGGGAGCCTCTGACTTTTCCAGCGAAGAGGATTTCCTTGACCAACCTTTACTCCCTGAGGTGAGAGATCACTCCTGGGTGGTGCCCAGTCTCCTGGGTGAGAGACCAAATCTTTATAAGTTTTCTCAAGGACAGCTAAGGTTGTCCGAAAGGTGCAGGATATTTTCATCCTTCAATACCCCTATGTCCCAGTTCATGTAATGAACTTTGTGGAGGAGAACAGGGATGCCTGGCTGGCCGAGCACACCAATTGAACCAGTAAGGATTCCACTGACCCTCAAGGAATGAGGGAATATCATGACTACAGGAGAGCTTTGGACTGTAAGCTGTCTGACAGATGCCTAGGGCAGAACATATACAAACATGCTATACAGTACAGTGGTTCTCGACCTTTTGTCTGTCGGGACACACCTGATAGATAGTTCTCACATGCGTTACACACTGAAACATGACAGTCACAAGTCACAAGACTAAATGTTAATGTACACTTTGCATCCACAGGGACCTTACCCCCACTGCCCTGCTCCTCAGCAATAGGTTTAAAGCAGAACGAGAATATTCCTTGTGTAACTCATCATACAAAAAAAGATATTCTGGTGTTATCTCAATAACAGCAATGCAAACTTTCTCTACTACCAGGCACAATAGACCTGCTTATAAATAGACAGCATTTCACCACCAATGCATGTCCTATTTATTTATTTATTTTATTTAAAATATTTTAAATACCATCATTCGTAATTACATCATAACAGTGTACAATAACCTTAAAACTTAAAATGCATCAACAGAAAACAATCATCTAAATACAATGCTAAAGGAATAAAACATTAAAAAAAACATTCACATATACAGTGCAATCAGCATACGCAATTAAATCTTAATAAGAAACTAAGCTTGAATTCTATCTATGAAGGCTTGCTCAAAGAGCCAGGTTATCAACCCTTCTTGAATTTTTTTGACTCTGTTTCATGTCGTAACTCAGCTGGCAAGGTGTTCCAGATGCTTGGGCCTGCTATAAAGATTACTCTATCTCGAACTAATGCCAAATGCGCAGTATTTATTGAGGGCACATGAAGCAGCCCTTTATTGGCGGATCTTAGAGATCTATGTTCTATGTAATCGCCACTCGCGACAGTTATGTTACACTGTAAACCGGTATGATCTGTATACTTTACAGGAATGTCGGTATATAAGAATTCAAAATAAATAAATAAATAAATATGTGGGGTATGCATGCGAATAGAAAAATTTTACCAATCTGTCTTCTGGGCATAAATAGCCTTGTGAAGGATACAGCAAGTTTTATACAGGATCCTTTGGGCTATGGGGAGTCAATGAAGGCTAATCAAAATTGGAGTAATATGTTCTCACTTGCTGCAATTCGTTGAGAAAACACAAAATATAAGGTGAGGTATTTTACTTGCCTACAGATAAATACCTCACTTTGGACACACACACACACACACACACAGAACTGACCTTCAGCAAGTTCAGAAACACAGCAAAATTGCTTACCTTGTAATAGGTGTTATCCCAGGACAGCAGGATGTAGTCCTCACATATGGGTGACATCAGTAATGGAGCCCTATGTACGGAAAAACTTCTTTCAAAGTTTCTAAGAAACTTTTGACTGGCACCAGAGTGCCTACTGAGCATGCCCAGCATGCCATGATATTCCCTGCCACAGGGGTCTCCCTTCAGTCTGTTTTGTAGCAATTACCGTGTTTCCCCGAAAATAAGACATCCCCCAAAAATAAGACCTAGTAGGGATTTTGCCGAATTCTTAAATATAAGACCTCCCCCGAAAGTAAGACATCCCTTGTAAACAGGGGCGGATTGACCTATCGGGGGATCGGGCTTCCCCCGGTGGGCCGGTCAATCCTGTGACATCATTTTTTTTTTTTAAATAAAGTTTCCAAAGTATTAGGGGCAGACGCGAGCAGTGGTATCCGGAGGGGAGCCGATGCGCCCGGGCGCAAGGAGGCTCATGCGGCCGCTGAGCCTCCTTGCCCGAAGAAAAAGATCGCGTTCGAATGCGCTGATGCTCTTTCTCCTTCCTGCCTGTGCGGCCCCGGAAGTAAACGTTGCCGGAGCCGCGTGGGCAGGAAGGAGAAAGAGCATCAGCGCGTGAAGAAGAGGAGCCGCCGCGGGCTGCTGCGAATCCCAAGTCGCAGCGGCCCAAGAAGAGGAAGAGGCCCAGTAGCGAGGAAGAGGCCCGAGAAGTTCAGGGCCGCTGCAGAGCCCATCCTGCGGCGACCCGCGAAGAGGAGGCCCAGAGGTGAGAGAGAGGCTGAGGGTCTGTAGAGGGTGTGTGTGTGCGTGTATGAGATGAGTTGAGAGATTGTGTGTGGGAGTGAGGATCTGAATGTTTGCAGAGGCAGCATGTGAGAGCCTCTGTGTGTGTGAGAGAGACAGCATGTGCCAGTGAGAGACTGTGTGTATGAATGATTGTATGAGAGACAGCATGTGACAGTGAGGGTCTCTGTGTGTGAGAGAGAGAGAAATGCATGTGAGAATGAGAACCTGACTGTGTTTGAGGGAAGAAGACGGAGAGAAAAGAAATACGGAAGAAAAAAGGACAATATAAAAGGAATTGGCAAAAAAATAAGAAAGGGAAGGTGGAAAAAAAAAAAAAGCCTGTGACCAACCGATTAGAAAACTAACATCAGCCAGCAAAGGTAAAAAAAAAATAAATTACTTTTTAGTGATTGGCACATGTAATCTTTGGGAATGTGCAAGAATAGCACTTTCTCTATGCAGATCTCACAATGTACGAGATCAGCATGGAGAAAGTGGAAGCCCACGGGGCCTGCACAGAGGAGGCAGCAGAATGGGCTTCAGTGTCATTAGCAGCAATCGGCGCCTCCCCAATAGCCATGTGGCAGCAGTGACAGTGGCAGCAAGATTACTGACATCTGGGGATGGTGGCAGTACCATCGGGGGACCCCTTCCAAGCAGTGTGCAGAGGTTCAAAAGCAGCAGAGTCAGCCCAAGCTGACTCCCATGAATGCTGCACACTCTTACCTCTCTCTGACAGCACACTGGTGAGGCATGGCTGACGCAGGGGCAGCCAGCAGCTCTACGGTATTAGACATCCCCTGAAAATAAGGCCTAGTGCATCTTTGGTAGCAAAAATTAATATAAGACACTGTCTTATTTTCGGGGAAACAGGGTAGCATTAGCAAAAAATAAAAATAATAAAACGTATCGGACCCAACTCCGCAGGGTGGCGGGTGGGTTTCGTGAGGACTACATCCTGCTGTCCTGGGATAACACCTATTACAAGGTAAGCAATTTTGCTTTATCCCAGGACAAGCAGGATGCTAGTCCTCACATATGGGTGATTAGCAAGCTAGAGGCTGAGTCATTTTGTAGTGAAGCAACAGTGAAGTATTGTTGTTGAAATGAATCAGCCGAAGATCACAGCAGGTTGGATGTAGAAGGGGTTGGGGTTAAACTGGAAACAAGTTCTTTAAGACGGATTGTCCATATGATGAATCTTGTCTTCCTTCTTTGTCTAAGCAATAGTGACCTGCAAAGGTGTGAAGAGAACTCCATGTTGCTGCTTTACAAATGTCCAGAATAGGTACAGAGCGAAGGTGTGCTACTGAAGTTGACATTGCTCTGACTGAATGTGCCTTTACTCACCCTTGAAGAGTAAGGCCTGCTTTCTCATAACAAAACTGTATGCAATCTGCTAGCCAGTTTGACAAAGTATGCTTACCCACTGCT
The DNA here is from genome assembly GCF_901001135.1 of Rhinatrema bivittatum. Lineage (NCBI taxonomy): Eukaryota > Metazoa > Chordata > Amphibia > Gymnophiona > Rhinatrematidae > Rhinatrema > Rhinatrema bivittatum. Next base: position 14,625,332 of record NC_042617.1, on the reverse strand, counting down.
TTACCTGGTTTGTTTGGATCATAGGATACAAATAGTTGACTGGATTTCCTTTGGACTGTAGTGCGGTTTAAGTAGAAGGATAGTGCACACTTACAGTCCAAGGTATGTAAGGATCTTTCTCCTTGGTGAGAGTGAGGCCTTGGAAAGAAGGTTGGTAAAACTATAGATTGGTTTAGGTGGAATTCCGTGACTACTCATTCTTAAAAAATTCCGTGACACTCATTCTTAAAAAATAGAGGCTTCAAGGTAAAAATACACAGCAAAGAATCTAAACGCTACCCTTCATCACAAGGAGTTCCCCAGGGTTCATCCCTCTCACCTACCCTCTTTAACATCTACCTCCTCCCTCTCTGCCAGCTTTTAACCAATTTGAACCTTAAACACTACCTGTATGCCGACGATATCCAAATTGTAATACCAATCAAAGAATCCATTAAAAAAACCCTCGAGCTTTGGGATTATTGTCTACAAGAAATCAACTCCCTCCTTTCCAGTATGAATTTAATCCTAAATTCCTCAAAAACGGAACTCCTTCTCATATCCTCTGAGATCTGCCACACACCCACAATTCCTCAAACTAATTTACAAACAACAAAAGTAAGAGATTTGGGCGCAATCATCGATAATAGACTTAATTTAAAAGCTTTCATAAACCAAACTACTAAAGACTGCTTTCATAAACTGCATGTTCTAAAAAGAATAAGACCACTGTTCCACAACCATGACTACAGGACTATCCTACAAGCAATAATCTTCTCCAAGTTAGACTATTGCAATTCTTTATTATTAGGTACCCCATCAGCACACACCAAACCACTACAAATGGTTCAAAATACTGCAGCCAGAATCCTAACTAATACAAAGAGAAGAGAGCACATTTCCCCAATCCTTAAAGAATTACACTGGCTACCAATTCATTTCAGAATTCTTTATAAGTCAATCACCATAATCTACAAATCCATCCAACAAATCGCCCCTCTCAACCTACAAATCCCTTTCATAAAACATACTTCCTCCAGACCCATAAGAGAGTACTACAAAGAGTCACTACAAGTACCGCCTTCCAAAACTTCCCTCCACATAACTTACAGAGATAGGGCTTTCTCCACAGCAGGACCCACGCTTTGGAACTCCATACCAACGGAACTTAGACAGGAACCCTGCTTACTGACTTTCAGAAAAAGACTTAAAACATGGCTTTTCAAACAAGCCTTCCCAGACGCAGATTAAAAACTATTCTATCCGATTTTCAACCTCCAATCAACATATTTTATTATTATAACCATCCTGGTATCCTACCCCTAAGTATTATCATCCAGAATCTTCATTACTTATGATTTCGCCTTTATTGTTAAACTACATACTTGTACGGAACAATTCATTGTAATTCTCAAACATCCATTTTTGGAAATTCCTCCATTCTACAGGTTTATACACTTTGTTAAAGTTTCTATCTTGTCTTCTTCTTGCTCCTAGTTGTACGTCTCCCTGTTTATTGTAACTGCATCTATATTATTTATAGTTCATATTATTTCGTTCTCTGTTCCGGTTATCACCCATTGTTTATTGTAAACCGGCTTGATGTGATATTTTCACGAATGCCGGTATAGAAAAAATTAAAATAAATAAATAAATACTTTTGGAAGGAATTTAGGATGAGTTCGGAGGACCACCCTGTCATGTAGGAACTTTGTAAAAGGTTCGTATGTGACAAGTGCTTGTAGTTCACTGACTCTTCTAGCTGATGTAATGGCTATGAGGAATACAGTTTTCCATGTAAGATATTTAAGGTCACAGGTATCTATGGGTTCGAATGGAGAACGCATGAGCCTGGCTAAGACTACGTTCAGGTCCCATTGTATGCTTGGGGAATGAACTGGAGGTTTTAAGTGAGTTAAACCTCTCATAAATTTACTTACTAGAGGTTGTGTAGAAATAGGTGCATCTCCCAGCTTGTTATGGTAAGCTGAGATTGCACTCAAATGTACTCTTACAGATGAAGTCCTAAGACCAGAGTCTGAAAGATGATATAGGCAGTCCAGTAGTGAGGTAGTGGGGCAAGTGAAAGGATCCAAAGATTTCTGAGTGCACCACAAAGTAAACCTTTTCCATTTGTAGGAATAATTCTTTCTAGTGGAAGGTTTATGTGAAGCTATCAGCACTTGAGAGATAGTGGTTGGAAGGTTGAGTGGTTGTAAGATCAAGCTTTCAACATCCATGCTGTCAGGGACAGGGATTGAAGGTTGGGATGGCGCAGCCGACCCTGATCCTGAGTTATCAGATTGGGAGCTACTCCCAGGTGAATTGGTTCCCTGATTGAGAGGTCTAGAAGTGTGGGAAACCATACTTGTCGAGGCCAGTATGGGGCTATGAGTATCATGGTCCCTTTGTCCTATTGCAGCTTCACTAGAGTTTTGGTTATGAGTGGTATCGGTGGATACGCATATAACAGGCCTGAGCTCCAAAGGTGAGCAAAGGCGTCCTTTGGTAGGCTGTTCTCCTGTTGTAACAGGGAGCAGTAATTGTTCACTTTGTAGTTCAGATGGGATGCAAAGAGATCTATTGTTGGTTGACCCCAGCGTTGGAAGATCTTGGTTGCTATCATTGGATCCAAGGACCACTCGTGTGGTTGGAACTGACGACTGAGGCGATCTGCTATTATGTTGCGGATGCCCGCCAGGTAAGTGGCTCGTAGAAGAATGGAGTGTGCTAGAGCCCAGTCCCAAATCTGAGCTGCTTCTTGGCAAAGGAGGTAGGAACCTGTCCCACCTTGTTTGTTGATGTACCACATGGCTACTGTGTTGTCCATCTGAATCAGCACAGTCTTGTGTGAAAGGCAGTCCTTGAACGCATGCAGCGCATAATGTATAGCTTGAAGCTCCAGGAAATTTATCTGAAAAGAAGCTTCATGTTTTGTCCACTTGCCCTGAGTCTTCAGAAGACCAATGTGTGCTCCCCAGCCTAAGGTGGACGCATCTGTAGTTAAAGTCACTTGTGGAACTGGTTGCTGGAAAGGTAGACCTTTGAGCAAGTTGTTCATTGATGTCCACCAGAGGAGGGAGGAACGTAGTTCGTGCGTTATTTGAATGAGAGTGGACAGTGGTTGAATGGCTTGAATCCACTGAGATTTGAGTGTCCATTAGGGATGTGAATCGGGTGATCGATCGTCTTAACGATCGATTTTGGCTGGGGGGGGAGGGAAATCTGATCGTCATGGTTTTTGTTTTTTTTAAATCGTAAAAAATCGTAAATCGGGGGAGGGCGGGAAAACCGGCACCCTAAAACCCACCTCGACCCTTTAAAATAAATCCCCCACCCTCCTGAAGCCCCCCAAAATGTTTTAAATTACCTGGGGTCCAGTGGGGGGGGGAGGTCCCGGCGCGATCTCCCGCTCTCGGGCCACGGCTGCGTTAAAAGAAATGGCGCCGGTGGCCCTTTGCCCTTACCATATGACAGGGCAAAGGTAGCGCCGGCGCCATTTTGGTTCCTGTCTCCCGACGTCACGAGTGCAGGAGATCGCTCCCGGACCCTGGCTGGACCCCCAGGGACTTTTGGCCAGCTTAGGGGGCCTCCTGACCCCCACAAGACTTGCCAAAAGTCCAGCGGGGGTCCGGGAGCGACCTCCTGCACGCGGGCTGTATTGCCAATATTCAAAATGGCGCCGGCGCCATTTTGAATATTGGCAATACGGCCGGCGCCATTTTGTCCTCACTATGTCGACATAGTGAGGGCAAAAGTAGCGCCAGCGCCATTTTGAATATTGGCAATACGGCCGGCGCTACTTTTGCCCTCACTATGTCGACATAGTGAGGGCAAAAGTAGCGCCGGCGCCATTTTGAATATTGGCAATACGGCCCACATGCAGGAGGTCGCTCCCGGGGGTCCGGGAGCGATGATCTCCTGCACTCGTGACATCGGATGACAGGAACCAAAATGGCGCCGGCGCTACCTTTCCCTGTCATATGGTAAGGGCAAAGGGCCACCGGCGCCATTTCTTTTAACGCAGCCGTGGCCCGAGAGCGGGAGATCGTGCCGGGACACACACACACACACACACACACACCGAACCCCAGGTAATTTAAAACATTTTGGGGGGCTTCGGGAGGGTGGGGGATTTATTTTAAAGGGTCGGGGTGGGTTTTAGGGTGCCGGTTTTCCCGCCCTCCCCCGATTTATCGGGGGAATTGTTATTGTATCGTGGCTCTAACGATTTAAAATATATTTTTATTTATTTATTTTTATATACCAACATTCATCTCAATGGAGATATCACACCAGTTTACATTCAGGTACTGTAGGTATTTCTCTACCCCCAGAGGGCTTACAATCTAAGTTTTGTACCTGAGGCAATGGAGGGTAAAGTGACTTGCCCAAGGTCACAAGGAGTGATAGCAGGACTTGAACCTTGGTCTCCTGGTTCATAGTCCACTGCTCTAACCACTAGGCTATTCCTATCCCTAGTGTCCAGTGCACATCCCTAGTGTCCATTGCATTAGGCGCATGGTCAGTCTGGCCATGGGAGTGACATGAACTGTGGAGGCCATGTGTCCGAGTAGGGTGAGGCACTGATGAGCTGTAACTTGAGATTGATTTAGAAAAGAATGTGCCAGGAGAACGAGTGTTTGAGCACGGTCTCTTGGGAGAAAAGCTTTTGCTATGATGGTGTTTAGATCTGCACCTATGAAGTGTAGCAGGTGAGATGGTGTGAATTGGGATTTTTGGTAGTTGATGAGAAATCCCAAGGAGTGAAGCAAGTTGACTGTGAGCTTGAGGAAATTGAGAGCTCCTTCTTGTGTCTGACTCCTGATGAGCAAATTGTCTAGATAAGGGAATACATGCACCCTTTGTTTGTGAAAATGTGCCACCGCCACTGCCAGACACTTTGTGAACACTCGAAGTGCTGAGGCTAGGCCGAATGGAAGCACTTGGTATTGAAAATGTTGTCCTTCGACCAGAAATCGCAGGTACTGGCGATGAGGAGGAAAGATGGGAATGTGAGCGTAGGCGTCTTGAAGATCCAGAGAGCAGAGCCAATCTCCTTTTTGAAGAAGAGGTAGCATGGTGCCTAACGATACCATCCTGAATTTTTCTTTCTTGAGAAATTTGTTGAGATTTCTGAGGTCTAGGATGGGACGCAGTCCTCCGGTTTTCTTTGGAATGAGGAAATAGCGGGAGTAGAATCCTCTGCCCTGCTGAGGCCCGGGAACTGGTTCTATGGTCCCGGCTCTCAGTAGGGTGGATAATTCTGCTTTTAGTATGTTGGAGTGGTGATTCACTGTCCAAGATGAGAGAGGTGGATTTTCGTTTGGTACAGTGAGAAAATCCAATCGGTACCCATGAGCTGTAATTGAGAGTACCCATTGGTCCGTTGTGATGGAGGTCCAGGTGTGATGGTAATAGGTTATGCGACCGCCAACTGGTAATTGTGAAGAAGATTTTGAAAGAGGCTTCTGCTCTCTGGTTGAATTTCAAAAGCCTGATGTAGATGCAGTCTGAGCAGGTGGTTGGGGCCTAGCAGGCCTTTGCCGAGCCTGAGGACGCTGAGTGGGATGTGCTTGTCTAGTCCGGCTTGTTGGAGGGTAGTATCGTCGTGGATGGTAGTAAGGTCTCCTAATTTCTCTTCTAGGAGGTCTTCTAGAAGGTTGATGTGTCTCCTGAGGAATCAGTGACAGCTGTTTGAGGGTTTCTGTGTGGTCCTTTATGGTCGCCACTGCTTCTTTGGCCTTGTCTCCAAATAGGTTTTCACCCAAACAAGGAAGGTCGGCTAATCTCTCCTGGACTTCTGGCCTGAGCTCAGAAGATTTTAGCCAAGCCCATCGACGAGCCATGATTCCTGAGGCTGATAATCTAGAAGCCGTCTCGAATCTGTCATATGTGGCTCTGACCTCGTGCTTGCCTGCCTCTAGGCCCTTATGCACGAGTCGTGAGAAACCCTCCTGAAATTGTTCTGGAAGATCTTGGGTAAGGCCTTCTACCTGTTTCCATAGGTTGCGTTGGTATTGGTTCATGAATAATTGATAAGAATTTATCCTTGAAACCAATATTGCACCCTGAAAGATTTTTCTTCCTAAACTGTCTAGGAACCGACTGTCCTTTCCTGGTGGTGTGGAAGCGTGTGTCTTAAGCCTTTTAGCTTTCTTCTGGGCTGACTCAACTACCACCGACTGGTGTGGTAGTTGAGATTTTTGAAAGCCAGGTATGGGTTGGACAAGATATGTAGCATCTGCCCGTTTGTTAACTGATGCTACTGAACCAGGGTGCTCCCACAATCTGTACATGAGCTCTTGGAGGACTTCATGTACTGGTATAGCCAGTATTTCCTTAGGTGGATCTACGAACTGTAGCACCTCTAAGGTTTTCTGTCTGGTATCAAGTTCTGAAAGGAGTGAAAAAGGTATGGTCTCTGACATTTCTTTGATGAAATTAGAGAAAGAAAGATCTTCCGGAGGTGATTTTCTCCTATCCTCTGGAGGTGAAGGTTGGGACAACATACCTTCATCTGAAGAGACATCTGCATCAGACTCAGTTCCAGTATCCACTGGGTGACCTGATGGCCTGAGAAGTCTGAATGGGATCTCAGGAATTGTTGGAGATTGTGGCCTCCGAGGTTGGAGAATGCCAGAAGGACCAGGTAGTGGTTCTGGAAGTACATCTGGATCCACATCCTGAGGTGTGTGTGAAAAAACTTGGATTAAGGTGTCCAACTTGTCCATGAGAGGCTGGAACATGGAGACTTCTGTCGGCATCGATGGTTTCATCTGTGCTGGCACCGGGATCAGCATCGGCGATCCTGGTGTTGGAATGGCCGGAATCGGCAACGACGGCATCGATGGACCTGGTGTTGGAATGGCCGGAATCGGCATCGAGGGTACCGGTGCCGGAACAGGTGTGGTCATCGGTATCAAGGGCGAGACCCCAGTCGGTACCGGAATCGGTGTCGATGGCATTGCCGGTGTAGAAGGTTGAGGCCTCAGTAACGCTTCGAGGAATGCGTCCCGTACCGCTTGACGTATGTATGCATCAAGTTCCGCCCGCATGGATGGTGATAACAGAGCACCCATGGGGGGAGGCGGTAGTGGCGATGCCAGTACTTCCTCAGAGCCCTGAGAAGGTATGGTTCCCTGCGCCGGAATCAGCAGGGATCGCCCTGTCGATGGCTCGGAAGCCTGAACGTCGAGCCGGGGTTTCTTAGTCGTCAATTCGATTTCTGTCGATGGCTTCCCGGGAATCGGGTCGGTGGTCGCCGTATGCGGCCTACGATGCCGATGTCGATGCTTTTCTTTTTCCCGGGCTTTTTCACTACCCGATATCGATGCCTTTGACGATGGTGAGAGGGAGGAAAGACAAGCATCTCCCGACTCACCTGGGACTCGTTTTTTCAACACCACCTTCCGAATCGACCCAGCCGGAGACGATTGTGCTGAGGATGACGGTGCCGGTAAGAGCTGTATTTTGAACAGTTGTTCCATCTTCTCCAGCCGGAGACGACGTCCCTTCGATGTCATGGTGGCACACAAGGGGCAAGCCCTAATATCGTGGTTCTCACCAAGGCAGAGAACGCAGTCTTGGTGGGGGTTGGTAATCGACATGTTTCTAGTGCACTTAGGGCACTTTTTGAATCCCGAAGCCATTTTAGGCCGGACAGCCGTTGACGACCAATGACCAGGGACAAAAATTCTGTCAAAAAGCGGAATGTAACCGCGAGAGAAGTAGAAAAACTTACCGCGATGGTATACTAAGGGGAGACCCTTGCGGCTGAAGTTTTTCAAAACTTTTTAAAATTTTAAAGTTGAGAATTCTCCACAGGACTCCTAGGAACCGCGAGGCTAACTGCTCCACGGAAAAAAAAAGACTGAAGGGAGACCCCTGTGGCAGGGAATATCATGGCATGCTGGGCATGCTCAGTAGGCACTCTGGTGCCAGTCAAAAGTTTCTTAGAAACTCTGAAAGAAGTTTTTCCGTACATAGGGCTCCATTACTGATGTCACCCATATGTGAGGACTAGCATCCTGCTTGTCCTGGGATAACACAAATTACAAACAGAGACAGAAATTGGAATGGAAACCCAAAAAAGCCACTCTGCATGCAGTGCAAATCTGGAGATATGGAAAGAGAAATATAGCACCTTACATAGTCCCAGGATCTGCAATAATGCACATAAACTAACCTGCACAATGTTACACCTGTATTATGGGAAACTCTCAAACAGTAACAACCCTCTCTATGAAATGGCAACACTACAAATATTTAACCAGGCCCTAAACACTAATACACCTCCTATTAAGAATACAGAATAACCCAAGCTGCTATAGAACCCCACACAGAAATAATTGCAAAGCTATACTAATAAATGTTTCAAAAGAGCTGATGAACAGAACATCTAACAATTAAAAACTCTTAAAATGATTAAAAATTATCCAAACTCTAATAAAATATTTCAAAACAGCAGACATCACACAATACTCAATAATTAAAATAACAGTCAAGCAAGACAAATTAACTTAAAAAGCCACCTTCACTTACCTTCTCCAGCAGCTTCCCTACTCCTTTCCTTGCAGGCCAATAGCACACACCAGAAGCAGCAGTGGCTGCTGAAGCTCTGTTCTCACGGTCCTCTTCCTTAGGGACCACAACTTGTCTCTCACACACACATACCCCAGTCACACCTTCAGGACCAGTTTCTGTATCTCACAGACCAATCATCTTCCCAACCACACACACACATACATACATGTCACCTTCCTCACCAGTCTCTCAATCACACAATACTCTCTCTCTCTTACTTACACACAGCCTTTCAATCACATGCATGTTCTCTCTTTCTTACTTACACACAAGCTCTCAATCGCACACATACTCTCTCTCTCTCTCACTTATACACTGGCTGTTTTATTCTCATAAAAAGATGGTTAATGTCTTTTACAGCAGTTGCACTGGACTGTAGCATGTTAAGTTTAAGTCTGAGGTATCTCTCAACAGAACAGGTATTATCAAATAAATGTTCACTTTCAAATTCTTCAGCAAAGCAAAATTGCTTACCTTGTAATAGGTGTTATCCCAGGACAGCAGGATGTAGTCCTCACATATGGGTGACGTCATTCACGGAGCCCTTAAGCGGGAAAAACTTCTGGCAAGTTTCTAGAAGCTTTTAACTGGCTGCCTGAGGCTACTGAGCATGCCCAGCATGCCATGATATTCCCTGCCACAGGGGTCTCACTCCAGTCTTGTATGTAGCAATAAGCATTAGCAAAAATATATTAATAAAGTCTGATGCCCAACTCCGCGGGGTGGCGGGTGGGTTCCGTGAGGACTACATCCTGCTGTCCTGGGATAACACCTATTACAAGGTAAGCAATTTTGCTTTATCCCAGGACAAGCAGGATGCTAGTCCTCACATATGGGTGATTAGCAAGCTAGAGGCTGAGTCATTGTCCATGCAGGTAACTGGAATGCCTTGTTGAAGAAATGAGTCAGCCAAAGATCACAGCAAGATGGATGTAGAAGGAGTTGGGATTATACTGGAAACAAGTTCTTTAAGACAGATTGTCCATAGGCTGAATCCTGTCGTCCTTCCTTGTCCAAACAGTAATGAGCTGCAAAGGTGTGAAGAGAACTCCATGTTGCTGCTTTACAAATGTCAATGATTGGCACTGAACGAAAATGTGCTACTGAGGTTGACATTGCTCTTACTGAATGTGCCTTTACTCGCCCTTGGAGAGGAAGGCCTGCTTTCTCATAGCAAAATTGTATGCAATCTGCTAACCAATTGGATAGAGTATGTTTACCCACTGCTTTACCTGGCTTATTTGGGTCATAAGAGACAAAAAGCTGATTGGATTTTCTGAGGGACGCAGTGCGATTTAAATAAAAAGATAATGCACGTTTACAGTCCAAAGTGTGTAGAGCTCTTTCACCTTGGTGAGAGTGAGGTCTTGGAAAGAATGTGGGTAAAACTATTGTTTGATTTAAGTGGAATTCCGTAACTACTTTAGGAAGGAATTTTGGGTGTGTTCGGAGAACCACTCTGTCATGTAGAAACTTTGTATAAGGTTCATACGTGACAAGTGCCTGTAACTCACTAACCCTTCTAGCAGATGTGATGGCTATAAGGAAAATAGTTTTCCATGTGAGCAATTTAAGATCACAGGAATCTATGGGTTCGAAAGGAGAACGCATTAGTCCTGTTAAGACCAGATTTAGGTCCCATTGTGTAGCTGGAGGCCGAATTGGTGGTCTTAGGTGTGTTAGACCTCTCATGAATCTACTGACGAGAGGTTGTGTAGATATAGGTGCATCTCCTATTTTGTTATGATAAGCGGAGATTGCACTCAAATGTACTCTGATTGACGATGTTTGGAGACCAGAGTCTGATAGATGGTACAAATAGTCTAGAAGAGAAGTTGTGGGGCAAGTGAAGGGATCAATATTGTTTTGCTTGCACCAGAAAGTAAACCGTTTCCATTTGAAAGAATAATTCTTTCTTGTGGAAGGTTTGCGTGAAGCTATAAGCACTTGAGAAACATTAGTTGAAAGATTGAGTGGTTGTAAGATTAGGCTTTCAACATCCATGCTGTCAGGGATAGGGATTGAAGGTTGGGATGCCGTAACCGACCCTGATCCTGAGTGATGAGATTGGGAGCTACTCCCAGGCGTATTGGATCCCTGACTGACAGGTCTAGCAGTGTGGGAAACCATACTTGTCGAGGCCAATATGGGGCTATGAGAATCATGGACCCCTTGTCCTGTTGTAGCTTCACCAGTGTCTTGGTGATGAGCGGTATTGGAGGATAAGCATATAGTAGGCCTGAGTTCCAAGGGCGAGCAAAAGCGTCCTTGGCTGGTTGGTTCTTCTGTTTGCGCAGAGAACAGAAGTTGTCCACCTTGTGGTTCAGATGCGACGCAAAGAGGTCTGTTGATGGTTGTCCCCAACGTTGGAATATTTTGGTCGCAATAGAGGGATTTAGAGACCATTCGTGTGGTTGGAATTGGGTACTGAGCCGGTCCGCTAGTACATTTTGAATCCCTGCTAGATAAGTGGCCTGTAGGAACATTGAGTGGTTCAAGGCCCAGTCCCAAATTTGTGCAGCTTCCTGACAGAGGAGATACGAGCCCGTACCTCCCTGTTTGTTGATGTACCACATGGCTACAGTATTGTCTGTCTGGATTAGCACATTTTTGTGAGAAAGGCAGTCTTTGAATGCATGCAGTGCATAACGTATTGCTCGAAGTTCCAGAAAATTGATTTGATATGTGCCTTCGAGTTTTGTCCAAGTTCCTTGAGTCTGAAGAGAGTTTACATGAGCTCCCCATCCCAAGGTGGATGCATCTGTAGTTAATGTTATCTGAGGGATCGGTTTTTGAAAGGGTAGGCCCTTGCGCAAATTGTCCTTGATTGTCCACCATTGTAGCGAGGAGCGTAGTTGGTGGGTTACTTGGATTCGATAATGTAGTGGTTGAATGGCTTGGATCCACTGTGATCGAAGAGTCCATTGGGTTAGTCGCATGGCAAGTCTTGCCATAGGAGTGACGTGAACCGTTGAAGCCATGTGGCCTAGTAAGATGAGAAACTGATGCGCTGTCACTTGTGGTTGTGAGGACATGGAGTACGCCAACTGGGCCAGAGATTGTGCACGGTCTGCTGGAAGGAAAGCTCGTGCAAGGTTTGTGTCCAATTCTGCTCCTATGTATTGGAGGAGATGAGACGGTTGCAGGTGGGATTTTTGATAATTGATGAGAAAACCCAGTCTGTGAAGTAACTGTATTGTGTAATGTAGAGAAGTTAGTGCTCCTTGTTGCGACTGACTTTTTATTAGCCAATCGTCTAGGTAAGGAAAGACATGAACACCTTGTTTGTGCAAATGTCCTGCTATTACTGCTAGGCATTTGGTGAATACTCTGGGAGCTGAGGCGAGGCCGAATGGTAGGACTCTGTATTGGAAATGCTGGTGTCCCACCTTGAATCTTAGGTACTTGCGATGAGGTGGGAATATAGGTATGTGAGTATAAGCGTCTTGGAGATCCAGAGAACAAAGCCAATCCCCGCTTTGTATGAGTGGAAGCATGGTGCCTAAGGATACCATTCTGAATTTTTCTTTCCTTAGAAATTTGTTGAGATTTCTGAGATCTAGAATGGGACGAAGGCCTCCGGTTTTCTTTGGAATGAGGAAATACCGGGAATAGAATCCTCTTCCCTTCTGAGAGTGTGGTACATGCTCCACAGCTTTTGCTTTCAGAAGAGTAGATAATTCCGTTTGTAATTGAGGAATGTGTTTGAGATAGGAGTTTTGTGATGGAAACTCCTGAGGGGGAGCTGTGAAGTCTAGGTGGTAACCCTGATGAACTATGGATAAGACCCACTGATCTGTGGTAATGCTTTCCCATTCGTTGTAAAATTGGGAAATCCTTCCCCCTACTGGTAATTCTGGAAAAGGGTTTGGTTGGCTCTGCTCTCTGGGATGGCTTTCAAAAACCAGAGGTGGAAGCTGTTTGGGGCGTAGGCTGCGGCCTTGCAGCTCGTTGCTGTCTTTGCTGAGGCCGTTGTTGAGGTCTTGTAGACCGTGGTCTAGAGGCCTGAGGGTAATATCTCCTCGGCCTGTAGAAAGGACGTCTTGTGTCTCTACGTGGCGGCTTGCGGGTAGGGTGAGGTGCAGTTTCATGTGACAAAGTGGAGAGCTGCTTTAATGTTTCAGAGTGTTCTCTAAGCTGTGCCACGGCATCTTGCACTTTTGTGCCGAACAAATTATCACCTTGGCAAGGCAAGTCCACTAGTTTGTCCTGTACTTCCGGACGTAAGTCCGAAGCCTTCAGCCAGGCCCATCTTCGTGCACTGATGCCAGATGCTGCAGTTCTAGAAGAAGTCTCAAAGCATCATACGCCGCTCGCACCTTGTGTTTTCCAGCATCTAGAACTTTTTGCACAATTTGTTGTGCTGCCTCCTGTTGTTGTTGAGGTAGGGATGGGAGAAATTCCTCTATCTGTTTCCAGAGATTTCTCTGATGCTGCGTCATATACAGCTGATACGCAGCAATTTTGGAATTCAACATGGCTCCCTGGTAAATTTTTCTTCCCATAAGGTCTAGGAATCTGTTATCTTTCCCTGGAGGAATAGAGGCGTGCGTCCTGGATCTGCGTGATTTCTTTTGAGCAGATTCTACGACTAATGAGTTGTGTGGCAGTTGTGGTTTTTCAAAACCTGGGGCTGCTTGAACTAAATACGTGGAGTCCACTCTCCGATTTACGCCAGGTGTTGTACACGGGTGTTCCCAAATCCTTTGTTGAAGGTGCAGCAGCACTTCATGCACTGGGATAGCCAAGTTATGTTTTGGGGGATCTACAAATTGTAGTATCTCCAGTGTCTGTTGTCTTTCATCCTTTTCAGCTTGGAGCTGAAAAGGGATGGATTCTGACATTTCCTGGATGAAGGAGGCAAATGATAAGTCCTCAGGAGGGGATTGTTTCTTGGCCTGAGGCGGAGTACCTTCTGATAAAAAATCCTCTGAAGAATGCTCCGATTGTGTATCCGACCATGTGTCTGTTGGGGGCTGGTATTGATGATGTTCCAGCCTTCTAGATGGTGACACCCCAGATGGGCCTTGTAAAGGATCTTGATTGTCAGGTGCACCATCACTGACTTCACTTTCCTTTTCAGGCTGTGTAGGCAAGGAAGCTAAAAGGTCCTGATACCTTTTTGTAAGTATGGCATGCAACCTTTTCTCAGAAGAAACTTCTGGAGCATGCATGGAAGTGTGCTTAGACTTTCCTGATGCCTTCTTCCCTTGTACAGGAGCTCTGGATGGAGCTAGGGTGTAATGAGGTGTTACTTGCGAAGTAGTTGGCATTGCTGAAGTTAGGAAAGAAAACATGGAAATGGGAATCATTGAGGAGATGGGCCTGGAAGCCATTGTGGACATCGAGGTTTGTAAAATATTCGATTCCATCGATGGCTCCGGCATTTGTATCGACGATGAGGCTGCTGATATCGGCTGAGTAGCGGGCATCGCTGAAGAGCAGCTGGGCACATCTATCGGCATAGACAGAGTTGTTAATGCAGACGCTGCAGCCGTCATCGGCATCGAGAGCGACGATGGCACTGGCATCGATATCGAGGACGGCATCGACTCGATAGTCGGCATCGACTGGTCCATCGGCATCGGCCCGGTGGCCGGCATCGACTGAGAAGTCGGCATCGACCCGGTGGTCGGCATCGACCCTAGGGTCGGCATCGGCGATGACGCCGGTATCTTCTCCTTAAGGGCATCAGTGACAATTTGCTTAATCAAAGCGGTTAAGTCTGTCACAGAAGTCGATGGTATCGATTCCCCTGTAGGTGTTACGGAGGTCGATGATAGCTTTCGTTGTTTAGGTACCGGTTCCTCTGGCGGTGGCAATGGAGGAATTGAATGGTGCCTACGGTGTTTATGTTTTGTGCGAACCTCAGATACAGATTTTGACGATGCCACGGATGGTGTTGGCGAAGAAGCATCCCCCGAACCCTCCGGGATCCTTTTCTTTATCAATATCTTTTTCGATATGCCCACCGGTGAAGATTTAGTCGAAGTCGTGGGCGACGGCGACGTCTGGATTTGAAAAATCTGAGCCATCTTTTCATGGCGAAGTTTCCTACCTTTCACCGTCATTTCTTGGCATTGGGCACAAGAGGCGATGTCATGGTCTCCACCCAAACAGCGAACGCACTCGACGTGCGGGTCCGTGATCGACATAGTCCGGTTGCAGGCCGGACATTTTTTGAATCCTGAAGTTTTCTCCGTCGACATCCGTCGATGAATTCGGATTCCCTTTTTTAGCGAAAAAGTATATGGTGTTTGTCACCAGCCGGTGACAAACCGAGCGAGACCCGTAAGGGGCAAAAATTTGGAAAATGAACTTTATCGTTGTGAGGTAACTCACAGGGCTCCTATAACCCGCGATGCAGCTAGCAGCACGGAAAAAAGAAGACTGGAGTGAGACCCCTGTGGCAGGGAATATCATGGCATGCCGGGCATGCTCAGTAGCCTCAGGCAACCAGTTAAAAGCTTCTAGAAACTTGCCAGAAGTTTTTCCCGCTTAAGGGCTCCGTGAATGACGTCACCCATATGTGAGGACTAGCATCCTGCTTGTCCTGGGATAATAAAGATTATACAGTCCTGTCTTAGATGAACTTGAATAATCATGCTTCTTCAGCTGGGAAATTACCATTAAATAACTCTTGTTTTTTTTTTATCTTCTGGACTCAGCATAAGCAGTAAACCAAATATACTTTTTTGTAGTATCTTCTTTTTGGCAGTGGAGCAGGTCCAGTGGAATGTTACAGCTATTTTTTCCTTCTTTACTTTCTTTCTCTCTTTTATGCAGTTTCTTTCTCTCTGTAGCTTTTTTTCTCTAGCCTGCTTCTTTCTTTCTCAGTTGCTGCCTTGCTTCTCAGATGCTACCTTCTTACTGGCAAAAGCATGTGTAGCCAGACCATTTTTTCTGACCTGGGTTACCCATCATCTGCTGAAAATTGCTAGAGAAATAGTAACCAGGGGTCCTCAGAAGTAACATTTACAATTACAAACAAAAGTTCCTTTTTCTAGCCAGCAGGAAAGCAGAGTTGCATACCTGTAGCAGGTGTTCTCCCAGGACAGCAGGATGTTAGTCCTCACACATAAGGGTTACATCATCGGATGGAGCCCTGTCACGGAATACTGTTGTCAGTACACTGAGCTGCCCAGCATACCACTAACCCTGTGGCCACACGGGGTCCCCCTTCAGTCTCGTTTGAGCGAAAAATAAAATAAGAAAACGGTATCGAACCCAACTCCGTGGGGTGGCGGGTGGGTTTTGTGAGGACTAACATCCTGCTGTCCTAGGAGAACACCTGTTACAGGTAAGCAATTCTGCTTTCTCCCAGGACATGCAGGATGGTAGTCCTCACATATGGGTGAATAGCAAGCTACAGGCTGGCTCATAATGAAGCAGGCCAAGCAGCACACAATATGTGCAACAGGCACAACAATTGGGGTGCTGTTGGCAATGAGGTAGCCTGAAATTCACAGCAGGTTGAAGTGGGTCGAATTGGGTTTCTACACTGGGAATAAGTTCCATAGGCAGACTGGCCAAAGACGGAGTCCTGTCGTTCAGCCTTGTCAACACAGTAGTGGGCTGTGAAGGTGTGGAGAGAGTTCGACGTCACGGCCCTGCAGATGTCGCCAATTGGTACTGAACAGTAGTGTGCTACTGATGTTGCCATGGCTCTTACTGAATGCGCCTTCACTCGTCCCTCAAGTGGAAGGCCTGCTTTCTGGTAGCAGAATGTAATGCAGTCTGCCAACTAGCTGGAGAGAGTCTGCTTGCCCACCTCAACTCCAAGCTTGTTTTTGTCAAAAGAAACAAAGAGTTGGATAGACTTTCTGTGGACTGAGGTGCAGTCTAAGTAAAAAGCAACGGCACATTTTCAGTCCAAGGTGTGCAGAACTCGCTCGCCCGAGTGAGTGTGAGGCCTTGGAAAGAAAGTGGGCAAGACAATAGATTGGTTTAAGTGGAAATCAGTTACCACTGAGGTCTGAAGCTGCTATCTTGTGGCCACAGGGACAGTGTTTAAAGCCAGCCAGAATGTAGATAATATCTACTAGTGTTAAAATCAATTTTGAAATTTTTTTTTTCCTTAGGAAGGAACTTATAGGAAAAAAAGCTTTAGAAACAAAACTTTCATAAAGCAGTAAGAATGAAAGCAAGCGATGTGAAAAAGTGACAAGAGATCAAAAACACATTTGGTATGCTAGGGCAGACTAAAAAGACTAAGGGAGCTTGCAAGAAGGCAGCAGCACAGAGAGAGCTAGCCATGTCAGCATGTCAGGATGATGTCACCCACTTGTGTGGCTGATTTGCCCTGCCCATTAATGGAGAAATAAAGCTCAGAATGAAGAAATAAAATCTCTTACCATACATATCTAGGTTGTACAGTGCATAAAATATGTATATTAAGAGAAAATTATCAAGGTGTTCAACAGTATTGATGCTTATCACTCACCTCTAAACGAAGTCTATTTGCTTTCAAGATATTTTCTGTTTTGACCAGCTTCTTTGCTTGCTCTGGTATTTCCAGACCCATCTTTATCATACATTTAGCCTCACGTACTATCTCTAAAATTTTGGGATCAAAGTTTACAAGCATTTTTCCAGTTTCTGGATGCCGTATTAGCAATGTAGCTTGAAGAGCTATATGTAAATTAAACAAGCAATTATTCTTGGCATAACATTTCTTTTATAGCTTAGCAGACTACCATAATCAACTTTATTGTATGCTCTTTATGTTTTTTCTTTTAAGCTTATGTTTTACAAAAAATGTGTTATCCACTTTATATTTATAAAAAATATATTTCAAATTGTTTTTGTACTATCAATGTACAGACATCAATAATCTCTAGGGGTAATTTTCAAAGCCGTATATGTGAAAAACATGAATTTATGCATGTGAATGGCTTATAAGAAAATTGCATGGGGGCTTGTGCACAAAAATGTATGCATGTAACCCATTTTTGTACATTCTTTTATGAGCATTCCAGGGGCAAAGTTGGGATGCAGCTCAGATTTATGTGCATATTTTGATCTTAAAAAGTATGCAACAAAAAGTCAAGCCCTGCAAAAAGCAGTTAGACTTTGTGCAGGTTGGTTTGTGTGTGTTCCTAGGTATAATTTTCAAAGCAAACTCATGAATGTATAAATGTATCTTTCCTCTAATGTAAATGTCATGCAGGTATATATAAAAATCCATATTAAATCACCACATTTATATAGAGTATTTATACTTTATAAATACTAATGTTCATTCACTTACCATATTGAAGTTGTGATATCTCTTTCACCCAGGCTCTGTGATAGAGTATCTCAAATTCCACCAGTGCATAAGCAATTTTATTAACAATCGCACCACTCCTTTACCTTCGGCACTTTCCAAAATATCTGAATTTTTCTATTCAAAAAAATAATTACAAGTAAAAATCAAATAATGATCTAATGGAGATTAAGGGGCCTTCGCATTAAACGTTTATGCGTACATTAACATGATTTTTCATGCAGTAAAAATAGCGTGCTGTATAATAAAGTCCTAACATGCATGTTAAAAGGGTCAGAAGTGATGTTAGCATGAATGCATTAAAATTTGTGTCCATGTATGCAAATTGATTTCATATGCAATGAGGTATTACCATTTGCGGTAAATAACATGGTATGCTCATATTACATACTATTTACCCAGCTGAAAATTTAGCACCTGCCTCAGCCATGGTGTTAATGGGCTTCCCGTCACATTAGTAAAAAAAACTGGCACTTCTGCACGTAAAGGGAGTTATATGCGCGGTGTGCACAAGGCCCGACTACATGCATAATCCCTGGTTTTTATACGTGCGGCCCTTTTAAAATCAGGCCTTTAGGGGGTAATTTTGAAAGGGGTTACATGCGTAAATGTAGCACACTATTGTAGCAATTTTCAAAAGCCAATTTATTCAAGTAAAGTGCACTTACTCGAGTAAATTCTATGGACAGTTCAATGGCATATATCATAGCAATTTTCAAAAGCCCACTTACTCAAGTAAAGTGCATTTATTCAAGTAAACATAGAAACATAGAAATGATGGCAGAAGAAGACCAAACGGCCCATCCAGTCTGCCCAGCAAGCCATGTACTTTTTTTTTTTTTTTCACATATTTGTTACTCTTGGCTTCTAGTACCCCTTAGTTCTATTTCCCCTCCACCCCACCATTAATGCAGAGAGCACTGCCGGAACCGCATCCAAGCGAATATCCAGCTCAATTAGGGGTAGCAACCGCCGCAACAAGCAAGCCACACCCATGCCTCTGTCCACCCAGACTACGCAACTTGGACCCCGCTGGCTGCTGTCCACATACAGATCCTCCCCTCCACATTCCCCCCGCCGTTGTATCAGAAAGCTATGCGTTGAAAGAGAAGTTTTAGACTTTCTCCCCTGCCATTGAAGCAGAGTGCTATGCTGGACATGCATTGAAAGCAAAGTATGGGCCTATTTGGTTCTGGGGAAGCAACCGCCGTAACAAGCAAGCCACAACTCGCTTTTTTGTGAATGCAAAACCTTTTTTCTTTTTTTTTCCACATTTCCTCCTGCTGTTGAAGCCCAGTGCAACGCTGGAATCTCACCAACCGCGTGCATGTACATCAAACAAGGGCATTATCTCCAGGTAGTAGCCCTCATTCCCGCGAGCCACATTAACAATCAACAAATATTGAACAAGCCTAATAATTGGCATTACCTATAGCCTACGTCCTAACCGGTAAATTTACAAATTCTTACACACCCCTCTATTTTTTGTTTTTTTTTGAGACGGCAGCCCTCCATCCTTCCGCTCCGTGAAGGTGGTATACCATTAGCATCCCGCTCCGTGAATGCCACTCCAGCCTTCCGCTCCATGAAGGTGGAACACCGACCACTGGCATCCCGCTCCGTGAATGCCTCTGTGGCTACTGCCGCTCCGTGCAGCATTCTGCCGCCTCCTCCCACCCCTGGCCTTGCGGGCCAGGTTATTTCTTATGCCAGGCCTTCATTGGGCCACCCCCCATGCTTAGCATATATCCATCCCCATGCTTTCCCCCTATGCAAAGTCCTTGGTGCTCCGCTCCTCCCTTTCCCCCGACACCAAAACTTCCCTCCTATGCAGCGACAAATCTCCTTATGCACTGGTGAGGACCCTGCGTCCGCTACTTTTCGTGGCTGTGACAACTCCCCCCCCCCCCCCCCCCACAACAAGTCCTATAATTTGGGCTTCAAGGGCTGCTGCTTCTCCCTTTTGCTGCAACAGGTCTAAGGCGATCTCTAGCTCAGCCTTTCTGCGCACTTCTGCGGCGGCTGTGGCAGCAGCGGCTTACTGTTGTTCTTCTATTCTGAGCCCTTCTATCTTGAGGTCTGCTGCTTGTTAGGCATAGTGTATGCGAGCCTCTTCATTCACGACCTCTAGACTTGATGGATCCACAGTGTTTATCCCACGCCCCTTTGAAGTCCTTCACAGTTCTGGTCTTCACCACTTCCTCCGGAAGGGCATTCCAGGCATCCACCACGCTCTCCGTGAAGAAATACTTCCTGACATTGGTTCTTAGTCTTCCTCCCTGGAGCCTCAGCTCGTGACCTCTGGTTCTTCTGATATTTTTCTGACGGAAAAGGTTTGTCGTTGTCTTTGGATCGTTAAAACCTTTCAAGTATCTGAAAGTCTGAATCATATCACCCCTGCTCCTCCTTTCTTCCAGGGTGTACATATTTAGATTCTTCAATCTCTCCTCATGTGTCATTCGAGGAAGACCCTCCACCTTTCTGGTCGCCCTTCTTTGTACCGCTTTCAACTTGTCTCTGTCTCTTGGTAGATACGGTCTCCAGAACTGAACACAGTACTCCAGGTGAGACCTCACCAAGGACCTGTACAAGGGGATAATCACTTCCCTTTTCTTACTCGATATTCCTCTCTCTATGCAGCCCAGCATTCTTCTGGCTTTTGCTATCGCCTTCTCACATTGTTTCGCAGACTTCATATCATTAGACACTATCACCCCCAAGGTCTCTCTCCTGCTCCTTGCACATCAACCTTCCCCCCCATCGAATACAGTTCATTCGGATTTCCACTCCCCATATGCATGACTTGGCACTTCTTGGCATTGAATCTCAGCTGTCATATCTTTGACCACTCTTCCAGCTTCCTTAAATCCCGTCTCATTCTCTCCACTCCTTCCGGCGTGTCTACTCTGTTGCAGATCTTAGTGTCGTCTGCAAAAAGACAAACCTTACCTTCTATCCTGTCCGCAATGTCGCTCACAAATATATTGAACAGGACCGGTCCCAACACCGATCCTTGCGGTACACCGCTTAAAACCGCTCTCTCTTCAGGGAGAGTTCCATTTACCATCACACATTAGTAGTATAATGGGTACACGATCAATCAAACTGATTGACAGGTGAGATAAGGATGACAGCAGCCAATCAGCGTTCACTTCCAGTCTAAGCCCCGCCCACGCCCCACTCCCCATAGAAGTGAAGGGCGTAGCCACGCCCCCTCCTGCCTCATCCCGCCCTCGACCACGCCCCACAGACCCCACCACTTCCGCCACAGGCCCCACCCCTTCTGCCCCGGCCCCGCCCAGACCCCACCCCTGACCCCATCGATGCCCCTCCCCTCCCAATAGAAGTGAATGGGGAGCCCCTCCCACACCCCACCCCCAAACCGCCCCCCATGATGTCACGGATGGCCCCGCCCACACACCAACCCCAAGCCACACCCCCTGTGACGTAGCGGGTATGACATCACCGGAAGTCCACCCCACACCCGCCCCCCAAAAACACACCCCCTAAAACGTCATCAGAAAGGGTCCTGTCGCTTTTTTAATGATGTCAGAATTAATGGACTCTGGTTGTTTTTGATGATTTCACCGGAAGTACAATACAAAAGTCCTGAAATATGCGCTCCTAGAACCTCCTGATTCCTTTTAATGATGTCGGAGCCGGAAGTATGCTTTTAGGAGGCAGGAAAACTGCAGGAAATATGCTTTTTTCTAGCCACTCTGTTTTTAAAAAAAACAAACAAAATACAAGCTGTTAGGAGGCAGAAAAACTGTGGCTCATTCTGTTGACAAGGATTTGGTTTTTTTAAAACAAGTGATTGAAGCTACCTGTGGTGAATTGCATGAACTGCAGGATCAAACTTTGCAAAAGACAGGTTTGTTTGTTTTTGCAAAGACTAGGGACCGGAGTAGTTTATGGGTACGCTGTCACTCAAACCCCCAAGCCAAACCCCCCAGTGATGTCACCAGAAGCCCAAGCCCACCCCTCCAAGCCCTTGCTGTAGATAGGCATGCCCCAATAAAAAAAGTTACCAGAGAGCAGGCAGGAAGCTGTGACTCATTCTGTACACAGAGACAGGGAGAATCTCTCCCCCCACACCCCCCTCCCTCCGCCCCTCTCTGCCTCAATCCTCCCAGCCAGCCTAAAATCTGTGCAGAGGATAATTGAAAGCAGTGGGGGGTATAGGTTTGCAAATGGTAAACCACAAGGCTTTAGTTTTGTTTTAAAAAAAACAGACTTCTGTATTTTACAGCCATATAAAAAAAGAAGAATGCACCAGCGGATCTTAAAGAAAATTTATAATGAGCCAGGAAATACCGGCAGTTTTGGTGGTATAACACCTCTTTTGCAGGCAGCTAAAGCATGTATGCCGTCTCTG
Source organism: Rhinatrema bivittatum (assembly GCF_901001135.1). NCBI lineage: Eukaryota > Metazoa > Chordata > Amphibia > Gymnophiona > Rhinatrematidae > Rhinatrema > Rhinatrema bivittatum. The sequence goes on along the minus strand of NC_042617.1, from coordinate 14,603,121 downwards.
ACCAAGAAACAAGTGATTGATTGGCTTACAGAACAAGATGCTTATTCTTTACACAAACCTGCTAGGGTACGATTTAAAAGAAATAAAACCATAGTGCCAGATGTGGATTGGCAATGGCAAGCAGATCTGGTTGACATTACCGCCTTGTCTGGTTATAACAGAGGCTACAAATACATTTTGACGGTGATAGATATTTTGTCAAAATACGCATGGGCTGTGACCCTAAAAACAAAAACAGGTCGTGAAGTGGCCGAGGCCTTTGAAAATATATTTAAAGGTGGTCGTGTTCCCAACAAAATACAAACAGACAGAGGTAAAGAGTTTTTAAACAGATCTGTGAAGAGTTTGTTAAAATACAGGGGCATTCATCATTTTGTGACCAACAACGATGTTAAGGCAGCAGTTGTGGAGAGATTTAACAGGACTTTAAAATCCAAAATGTGGCGATACTTTACAGCGCGCAACACTTTTCGCTATGAAGATGTGCTTCCGGCTTTTATGAACAGTTACAATCACAGTTTTCACAGAACAATACAGGCCCGCCCCATCGATGTAACAACCTCAAAATCACTGCGGTTCTGGAAAGTAATCTACGGCAATAACAACAAACATGAAACTGCTAAGCCTTTTTTAAAAAAAAGGGGATCATGTTAGACTGTCAAAAACTAAAGGGAAATTTGAAAAAGGTTATGAACAAACATGGACAGATGAGATATTTATAATAACTGACGTCTTAAGCAGGGGACAGAAAACAGTGTACAAGATACAAGATTATGGTGAGGAAACCATTCAAGGTTCTTTTTATCCTGAAGAATTACAGAAAGTCAGCCCTCAACCATAGAAGGTGTAGTTATTGGGCGCGAAATAGCCAGCGAAAAGGGCCTTACCTTTCCGCTGTGCGCGCCGTCCTCGCGGAGTCGGCCCCGGTGACGCCCCCGACTCCTCCTCTTCCGGGGCCGACTCCGCCCCGATTTCAGTAACGCAGGCCTGCGCTACTTTCGCTAGCTATCGCAGGCTTGCGCTAACAGCGCAAGCCTGCGATAGCTTTGGAAAATGAGGCCCTAAGTCAAGTATAGTTTCTTCTCTAGTGGGTTCCATTACCATTTGTTTGAATAAAGCTACTTGCATGGCATCCACTAACGCTCTACTATTTTTAGATTCTGCAGATGGGATTTTCCAGTCTACATCTGGTATATTAAAGTCACCAACTATCACCACTTCTCCCTTCTTTCCTATCTTTTGGATGTCTTCAACTAGATCTCTGTCCAGCTCTTCCTTTTGGTTTGGAGACCTGTAAACCACTCCAATATAAATGGATGCTCCATCATCTTTTTTTAGGTTGACCCATAGTGCTTCTTCATTGCCGAATCTTCCTTGCAGCTCAGTTGCTTGGATATTGTTTCTGACATAAAGAGCCACACCTTCCCCTTTTCTATCCACTCTGTCCTTCCTTAACAAGTTATAGCAAGTTGTAATATCTGTTAACTTTAATCTGTAGGTACCGTTCCATGTAAAGGCTCCGCCTATTAGTTCTTAGTTAACTGTAAACCGATACGATGTGCAAACGGTTGTCGGTATATAAAAAAATGTTAAATAAATAAATAAATAGCCTGGTATTGCTGTATCCCAATCATGAGATTCTGTGAACCATATCTCTGTGATAGCAACAATGTCCAAATTCGCCTCCACCATTAGGGCTTGCAGATCTGGGATTTTATTTCCCAAACTATGAGCATTTGTGGTCATAGCTTTCCAGGTTTTCTCATTAAGGTTATTGCTTTTCCTGGACTCCTTATGAGACTTTAGTTGAGATTTGTTATTCACTTCACTCATTCTTTTTGCAGTTGTGCCACTGCTGACAGAGTCATCCATCTCAATGAGCTTTTTCTTTTGGTTATGGATCTTAAATTTCTGCATGCATTGGGTTTTTTTTCTCTTTTCTGGTAACACTTCTGTTTTTCTCAAGAACTTCTTCAGTTTTTAATATAGAGAAGGGTTTTTTTTCCTTGTTGCACTTGATACAGTGTGTGTCTCATTGTCACAGGTCTAATTCTACCAGAGTCCACTGTAATCCTGGTTTTTAATGAATTCCTTAATGTCCTGATTGAGTGTGTGTGTGGGGGGGGGGGGGTATACTTGTGGGCTGCCCATCTGTCAAGAATGGGTGACTGTAGGTCACATGTGTTATCCTACCTGAGCCTACTGTATCTCTCTTTTTTCTTGACTCCTGGTTTTTTTGTGATAATGGGGAATTATTTTCTGAATAATGTAATGTGGGTGTAATTCTCTTTATTGAAGCTAATTGAGCTTTAACCTCAGTCAGCTCCTTTTTCAAGGAAGACAGTTGTTCACAAATGGGGCAAGCTCTAAGTTTCCAGATGCTTTCCCTCAGAAGAAAGGCTCCACAACAGTTACATTGGATAGTCCTCATTTTGGTAAATTATTTGATTGTTAACATCTAAGGAAATACCAATGTACTAATTTATCTTGATGCTAATCTTAAGTTCGGCATCTACATAAGAAAAACAAACCTAGGGGTGGGTGGGTAGAGGGGTAGGGTTGGAGGGTGTCAAATAGTTTAAACCTAGGTCAATCTGATTAGAGCAGGACACTTCCTGGAACTTTATTAGTCCTTTAGCTATTAAATGATCCCACAGCACTTATGTGCCAATATTAAACAGATTATTAAAACAGCTATACAATAAGAGAAATGCAGGTTTACTGAATCTTAAAGCAAACAATTAGCAAGGAACCAAACCAAATAATATACAATAACCAGACCTAGAGAAAGGTATAATTTAAGCACAGAGCAGTATTTCTACACAGAGAACCTAGATATAATGAAGCACAGAGCACTATTAAAGTAGGAATAATGAAAAAAAAAAGCAGTTTTTGTTTTTTAGGGTTTTTTTCACAGAGAGAGCACAGATTATGAAACAGAGCTCTAGTAGAGAAGGGAAAATGGAAAACACAGCAGTTTTGGTTTTTTTTACATAGAGAGCACAGAAACTATGAAACAGAGCACTAGTAGAGAAGAGATAATTGAGAAGCACAGAGTAGTATTTTTGCACAGAAACTACTACTATATAATAATTTCAAATTTTAACACTCTGGCTTATCTGCACTGGAACTGTAGATTCCTCTCTTGGGCTGTGGTTTTACCCGAGTAAATACTTTTTTAAAATCAGGCCTTAGTCAACTTGACACCACTGACGTTTGATCATGTAAAGCATTCCTTAATCCACTGTGTCACCAAAGCTTTAAATGCTGCTTCACCCTTCTAAACTATCAAACAAAACAGATGATCTTACTTCTTAAGTAATTTGTGACCTTGAGATACCTTAAGAGAACTATGCACACATCTAGACTATGAAACAACTTGTACTGAGGATCCAAGATGGCCGATCAGTAGTTGGCAGTGTTTGCACCTCTCTCGGACTGATTGCTTTATTCTATTTTCTTGTTTCTCTTTTTACCTGTTAAAAGTCATAAGAGAAAGCCTAAGACTGGAGATATCCCCGCGGTCCATCCAAAGCCTCCTCTCACAGGTCCGATGGACACCCATGTTGTCAGTAACCAATTTATGCCGGGGAATTCGCCATTAGAGAGTGAGGGAGGGGAATATGAGCTCCCCTCTGCCCAAGGTTGCTTGTCACTGCTTAGCCAGGCTCAGAGAATGTCACCGGATAATCCCACCACTGCTCAAACCTCCCGAGAGCCATCAGGTGTGTCTGCAAATGTAGTAGTTGAGCCAACGAAGCCCACGGGGAATGGTGCGGAGGGTTCTTCAATGGCGAGGCCAGGAAGTGATCTAAGACCCCCGGGTGAAGAAATAGTTGGACTTGGAAGACTGGGGAGAGACGGAGTTTTCGAAGTTGGCAATATGAGTGAGTCTCAACCTTTGTTTCAGCCATCTTTTTCAGTGAGTAGACCTTCTTCTTTTCCCTTGAAGCAATTTGGGATGTCATTGTGGATCTCAGTAATTCATTATCCCATCAACTTTCTCCTCTTATTCAAAATTATACTGGGTTGGAACTTGGAACAACGAAGTCAGGCTTTAACCAACACTACTACTGATTTGGCACAGTTTGCTTCAGTTTAGTTTAGAAATTAATGCTGTTAAAACCACTTAAGAGGCTATTATGAAAATAAATTTAATTTATGCTTTGAAAATGGAAAATTTTGAAAATATTGTCAGAGGCAAGAAACTTAGGTTCATAAATTTTCCCAAATTTCCTTCAGTATCTCCAAGACAGATGTTTAGGAGGTATCTTATTGAGATCCTTCATGTTCCTGAGAAAGCTATTCCTCCAGTTTCTAAAATATTTTACTCAACATCTTGCAAGAGGAATTCTGATGCAGTACAAAGTAATGCATATGTCTCTTTGGAAGCTTCTGATCGTGTTACATTGGGAACACTGAGAGGAGAGAATCACCTTGCTGGTGGCTGAAAGGAATCAGTAAGTTTTTGCTTGGGACATTGTCTTTTTCAAACGTATTGGGGCAAAGTTAACTATTTGGGAAAGCAAATGTTGCTTACCTGTAACAGGTGTTCTCACAGGACAGCAGGATGTTAGTCCTCACATATGGTTGACGTCACAGGACGGAGCCCAATCACGGAAAACTTCTGTCAAAGTTTCTAAAACTTTGACTGGCCCCTACTGGGCATGCCCAGCATGGCACCAACCCTGCAGCCAGCAGGGGTCCCCCTTCAGTCTTGTTTTGAAAGCTACAGGTAGTGCCGAAAAATAAAATAAAACGAACCCAACACCGCGGGGCGGCGGGCGAGTTTTGTGAGGACTAACATCCTGCTGTCCTGTGAGAACACCTGTTACAGGTAAGCAACATTTGCTTTCTAACAAGACAAGCAGGATGGTAGTCCTCACATATGGGTGAGTACCGAGCTGAGGATGTCAGAACATGCACCAAATGTACCCAACGGCGTGCAACAGGCACAACAACTGGGGTGGAATTTGGTAGAGGGCATCCGGAACCCTATCGGGTAGGCGGAAGGGTGTTGGTACGTCACGTTGGAAAAAGGTTACGGAGGACAGATTGGCCGAAGATGGAATCCTGTCTTCCAGCTTTGTCCAAGCAATAGTGGGCTGCGAAAGTATGGAGTGAGCTCCAGGTAGCAGCTCTGCAAATGTCAGGAAGCGGCACCGATTGTAGGTGTGCTACTGAAGTCGCCATGGCCCTCACAGAGTGTGCTTTAACACGGTCTTGAAAAGGAATGCCTACTTGCTGATAGCAAAAAGATATGCAGTCCGCAAGCCAGGAGGAAAGAGCCTGGTTACCCACAGGTTGCCCTAATTTGTTTGGATGGAAAGAGACGAACAATTGAGTGCTTTCCCTGTGGGCAGCTGTACGATCTAGGTAGAATGCTAGATCCCATTTACAGTCAAGGGTATGCAGAGCCTGTTCTACTGGATTGGCATGGGGCCTGGGAAAAAAGTTAGGTAGTATGATGGAAAATCCGAAACTACCTTAGGTAAGAATTTAGGGTGAGTGCGCTTAGTGTAAGGCGGATAGGTAACTAGGGCCTACAATTCACTAATTCTGCGAGCTCAAGTGATAGCCAAAAGGAAAATCACTTTCCATTTAAGATATAGAAGTTCACAAGAGTAAAGAGGCTCGAATGGTGGTTTCATGAGCCAACCCAGAACCAGATTAAGATCACAAGAAGGGGCCAGAGGACGTAGCGGAGGCTTGATGTGGAGCAAGCCCTTCAAAAAATGTGTGACAAGGGGTTGTACTGATATAGGGACATCCCCGACACCTTTATGGAAGGCGGCTACCGCACTGACATGCATTCTGATGGAAGAAGTCTTAAGACCTGACTCTGATAGATGCCAGAGATAGTCCAGGAACTGCGGGATTGGACAGGAAAAGGGGTCAAGGGACTGAGAAGAGCACCATAACGAGAACCTTTTCCATTTGTAAGAGTAAGCTTTTCTCGTGGAAGGCTTCCGTGAGGCAATCAAGACATGGGAAACTGGTTCAGAAAGGTTAAGTGGCTGAAGGATTAACCTTTCAACATCCATGCCATCAGGGACAAGACTGGAAGATTGGGATGGTGTAGGCACCCGTCGTTTTGAGTGATTGGAAGCGGGTCTTTTCCCAAGGGAATGTGCCTGCGGATGGAGAGATGCTGAAGTATTGGAAACCACACTTGGTGTGGCCAGTGAGGTGCTAGCAGGATCATGGTTCCCTTGTCCTGATGTAACTTCACGAGAGTCTTCAAGAGAAGAGGAAGTGGAGGGAATGCGTAGAGCAGACCGGTTGCCCATGAGAGGGAGAATGCGTCTCTGAGTTGAGAGAGTTTGCTGCGAATGAGAGAGCAGTAGTTCTCCACTTTGTGGTTTTGTGGGGATGCAAAGAGGTCTATCCGAGGATATCCCCATTGTCGGAAGGTGGTTTTCGCTACTGAGGGGTTGAGAGACCATTCATGTGGTTGAAAGACGCGACTCAGCTTGTCTGCCAGCACATTGTCCACTCCCGGCATCCAGGTGGCCCCGAGGTACATCGAATGGGAGAGAGCTTCCGCCCAAATCTGCGCAGCTTCCTGACACAGAAGGAGGGAGCCTGTGCCTCCCTGCTTGTTGATGTACCATATGACCACCTGGTTGTCCATCTGAATCAGGATGACTTGATTTGAGAGGTGATCCTGAAATGCCCTGAGAGCGTATCTGATTGCTTGAAGCTCCAGGAAATTTATTTGGTGTTTGGCTTCCTCTGGAGACCAAGAGCCTTGTGTCTGCAGACCGGCTACGTGGGCTCCCCACCCGAGGTTGGAAGTGTCGGTGGTGAGAATGATTTGAGGATTTGGAATCTGGAAGGGCAAGCCTTGGAGGAGATTGGTCTGATTTTTCCACTAGGCGAGAGACAGACGGAGTGAATTGGTGACGTGGACAACAGTCAACAGAGGCTGAATGGATTGAATCCATTGAGACCTCAGAGTCCAGTGCATGAGTCTCATGGCCAAGCGGGCCTTTGGTGTGACATGGTCGGAGGACGCCATGTGTCCCAGGATGACGAAAAATTGCCATGCAATCGCATAATGTTGAGACTGCAGCTGGTGAGCGAGAGACACAAGAGTCAGTGCTCGTTGTCGAGGCAGGAAAGCCTTTGCCTGTAAGGTGTCCAAGTCTGCCCCAATGAACGATAAGGTTTGAGATGGAACTAAGTAGGATTTGTCATAATTGACGAGAAATCTAAATGAAATTAGAGTGCGTAAGGTTAGATTGAGGGACGACAGAACAGCTTGCTGAGTGGGAGCCCTGATTAACCAATCGTCCAGGTAGGGCTAGACGTGAACACCTTGGGTCCTGAGGAAGTCTGCGACGACTACGAGGCATTTTGTAAAGACTCGTGGTGCAGACGCTAGGCCGAATGGAATCACTCAGTATTGATAGTGCTTGGGGGCCTACTAGAAACCTCAGGTATTTGAGATGTGATGGAGTTATCGCAATATGAGTGTATGCGTCCTGGAGATCTAGAGAGCAGAGCCAGTCTCCTCTTTGTAGAAGAGGTAGAAGCGAGCCCAAGGTGACCATCTTGAAATTTTCTCGCTGGAGGTACTTGTTGAGGGCCCATAGGTCCAGGATGGGACAGACGCCTCTCGACTTTTTGGAGATTAGGAAGTACCGGGAATAGAACCCTAGGCCTTGCTGAGAGTATGGAACGGGTTCTATTGCTTTGGACTGGAGAAGGAGGGAGACCTCTTGATCCAGAAGATTGGAGTGTTCGGATGTTCTCCACGTCGGTAGAGTTGGGAAGTCCGGTGGCAAGGAGAGAAAGTTCAGATGGTAACCCTGAGCAATGATTGCTAATACCCATTGGTCAGAGGTGATTGAGTGCCATATGTTGTGAAAGTGGCACAATCGACCTCCTACTGGTATGTGAGGCAGAGGAATCTGGCTACTGCTCTCTAATTGAAAGTCAAAAACCTGAAGCAGGTCCTGGTTGAGGAGCTGTTTGTGGCTTTTGCTTACATGTTTGACGAGACTTTTTGATAAGGTCTCATGGCACGGGATCTGGATGGTGGCGGGTAGGATTTCTTCAGGCGGAAGAAAGACTTCTTAGAGTCCTTTCTGAAGGGCTGTTTTGAAGAGAAGTTGGAAGGCATCAGAGAGAGCTGTCTTAAGGTCTCATGATGATCCTTTAGTTCTGCCACCGTCCGTTGAATCTGTTCACCAAACAGATTATCTCCGACGCAAGGCATGTCGGATAACCTGTCCTGTACCTTGGGGCGAAGGTCAGAAAACTTGAGCTAGGCCCATATTCTCGCCAAAATAGCAGCTGCAGACACTCTAGTGGAAGTGTCAAAAATGTCATAAGATGTTCTAATCTCATGCTTGCCTGCCTCAAAGCCCTTGTTTACTAGGGTTTGTAATTGTTCTTGAAATTGCGGAGGCAGGGAGTCTGAGAAGTCCTGTATCTGCTTAAAAATGACCCTATTATACTGAGTCATATAAAGCTGATAGGCAGCAATTCAGGAGATGAGCATGGACCCTTGGAAGACTTGGCGACCAATGTTGTCTAGGAACTTTTGTTCCTTGCCAGGGGAAACAGAAGAGTGAGGCTTTGATCTCTTCTGTGCAGACTCCACTACAACAGAGTGGTGATCAAGCTGGGATTTTTGAAAACCTGGGGCTGACTGTACCAAATAGGTAGTGTCAGCTTTCCTGTGTGCTGGAGCAATGGAGCCAGGATGTTCCCAGTTCTTCTTGAGGAGATCGAGAAGGACCTGATGGATGGGAATAGAGGTGATTACCTTGGGAGCATCCAGGAATTTGAGCAACTCCATCATCTGGTGCCTATCATCCTGTTCCGTCTATAATTGGAAGGGAACCAATTCAGACATTTCCTTCACAAAGTTTATAAAGGAGAGGTCCTCTGGAGGAGAACGCTTCCTACTTTCAGTGGGAGAAGGTGGTGAAGGTATATCGGTGTCTGTCGAGGTATCATCACCCCAAGTATCATAAGGATCAGTATGTGTCCCTCTAGGAGCTAGAGGGGGACAGGGTGGTGGGAAACCTGAAGGTCCCGGTACAGGCTCCGAAGGAATTGGAGGAATTAGGAGGGGCACCGATGACGGCATCGAAAGCATCGGCACAGGCATGGAAGGCATCGATGGATGGCTAGGTGGCACCGATGGACGCATGGGCACAGATGGTTGGATCGGTGGTGAGGGACGATTCGGCATCGATTGCTGAAGCAGAACACCCGATGAAGGGATGCGGAACGGTGTTTCTCCTCCTGATGACATTGTAAGTGGAGAGGGCAGCGGAGCCATTGGAAACCCGGGATCCATCAGTGGAAAAGCGGCCATGAGCGCTTCCATCCTGGAGAGCAGCAGTCGAAGATCGGTTCCTCAGTCGGTACCGGTGTTGGTGCCGGAGGAACCTGAAGTCGTTGCATCGCCTTGTCGATGGCCTCCTGAACCATCCAGTCCAGTTCTTGAAGAACTGGAGCAAGCAGCCCCAGCTCCGGAACAGAAGAAGTAGGCAGAGGCATAGCTGGAGGGTCCACCGTTAAAGGCGGAGTTGCGGCTCCTGATCCCCTGTCAGGTAAGGGTTGCCACAGTGACCTGGTCACAGAAACGGGCGTTGCCTTTTCTGGATGGCGTTTCTTCGACAGCAGCTCGGACGATGGCGAGGTTGATGACTTCGTTCTCTCGATGGCCTGAGACTTACAGTGTCGATGGCGATGTTTGTCCCTGTGATCCCCTCGGTCCTGAGGGGAAGTAGAGGGTGTCGATGGCCAAGAAGTTGTCGACGGCGGGCAGTCACTGGCCGGTGGACGATGCTGTCTCGAAGTTGACTGTGCCGGCTCTGATGATGTCGATGCGATGGACGGAGTCGGGGTTTGAGAACGGAAGAGAAGTTCAATCTTCTCTATTCTGGCCTTGCGACCTTTTAGTGTCATTAGGGCACATTTGGTGCAGGTCAAGACATCGTGCTCGAGTCCTAGACACATTACACAGACTTTATGGGGGTCTGTGATAGACATGGTACGAGTACAATCCGGGCACCGACGGAACCCCGACGCCATGGCAAAAAATCGAGCCTCGGTACGGTCGACGGCCAGTAAACCGCGAGGGCCAAACTCGACGGTAATTGATGGAAAACAGGTAAAAACTTACCGGAGTATCGCGGTCTGAAAAAAGTTAGAGGAGGGACCCCTGTGGGGCAAATAAACTTTTAGTAATTCCGTAAGGAAAATTCCTGTTAGGAATCTCTTCAGAGCTCCTATACCACAAGGCTACTGCTGCGTGGAGAAAAGAAGACTGAAGGGGGACCCCTGCTGGCTGCAGGGTTAGTGCCATGCTAGGCATGCCCAGTAGGGGCCAGTCAAAGTTCTGGAAACTTTGACAGAAGTTTTCCGTGATTGGGCTCCATCCTGATGATGTCACCCTTAAGTGAGGACTACCATCCTGCTTGTCCTGTGAGAATTCATCTTTCACTGTGTACATTTTCATCTTTCACTGTGTACACTGTGTACATTTTCACTGTGTACACTGTGTACATTTTCAGACCTATTAGTAAAAATTCAGACCTATTAGTAAAAATTTGTAACCTGCATTAAAATCATCCATTGTACCTGAAGACTGGAGGATAGCAAATGTAACCCCAATATTTAAAAAGGGCTCCAGGGGTGATCCGGGAAACTACAGACCGGTTAGCCTGACTTCAGTGCCAGGAAAAATAGTGGAAAGTGTTCTAAACATCAAAATCATAGAACATATAGAAAGGAATGGTTTAATGGAACAAAGTCAGCATGGCTTTACCCAGGGCAAGTCTTGCCTCACAAATCTGCTTCACTTTTTTGAAGGAGTTAATGAACATGTGGATAAAGATGAACCGGTAGATATAATATACTTGGATTTTCAGAAGGCGTTTGACAAAGTTCCTCATGAGAGGCTTCTAGGAAAAGTAAAAAGTCATGGAATAGGTGGCGATGTCCTTTCGTGGATTGCAAACTGGCTAAAAGACAGGAAACAGAGAGTAGGATTAAATGGACAATTTTCTCAGTGGAAGGGAGTGGGCAGTGGAGTGTCTCAGGGATCTGTATTAGGACCCTTACTTTTCAATATATTTATAAATGATCTGGAAAGAAATACGATGAGTGAGATAATCAAATTTGCAGATGACACAAAATTGTTCAGAGTAGTTAAATCACAAGCAGATTGTGATAAATTGCAGGAAGACCTTGTGAGACTGGAAAATTGGGCATCCAAATGGCAGATGAAATTTAATGTGGATAAGTGCAAGATGATGCATATAGGGAAAAATAACCCATGCTATAATTACACAATGTTGGGTTCCATATTAGGTGCTAGAACCCAAGAAAGAGATCTAGGTGTCATAGCGGATAACACATTGAAATCATCGGTTCAGTGTGCTGCGGCAGTCAAAAAAGCAAACAGAATGTTGGGAATTATTAGAAAGAGAATGGTGAATAAAACGGAAAATGTCATAATGCCTCTATATCGCTCCATGGTGAGACCGCACCTTGAATATTGTGTACAATTCTGGTCGCCGCATCTCAAAAAAGATATAATTGCGATGGAGAAGGTACAGAGAAGGGCTACCAAAATGCTAAGGGGAATGGAACAGCTCCCCTATGAGGAAAGACTAAAGAGGTTAGGACTTTTCAGCTTGGAGAAGAGACGACTGAGGGGGGATATGATAAAGATGTTTAAAATCATGAGAGGTCTAGAACGGGTAGATGTGAATCGGTTATTTACTCTTTCGGATAGTAGAAAGACTAGGGGGCACTCCATGAAGTTAGCATGGGGCACATTTAAAACTAATCGGAGACAGCTCTTTTTTACTCAATGCACAATTAAACTCTGGAATTTGTTGCCAGAGGATGTGGTTAGTGCAGTTAGTATAGCTGTGTTTAAAAAAGGATTGGATAAGTTCTTGGAGGAGAAGTCCATTACCTGCTTTTAAGATCACACAGGGGTAGATTTTAGATATTTGCGCGATCGCGTACTTTTGTTCGCGCACCAGGCACGAACAAACGTACGCTGGATTTTATAAGATATGTGCGTAGCCGCGCGTATCTTATAAAATCCGGGGTCGGCGCACGCAAGGGGGTGCACATTTGTGCAACCTGCGCAAGCCGAGCCCAGCACACGCTGCCTGTTCACTCCGAGGCCGCTCCGAAATCGGAGCGGCCTTGGAGGGAACTTTCCTTCGCCCTCCCCCCACCTTCCCCTCCCTTCCCCTACCTAACCCATCTCCCCAGCCCTATCTAACCCCCCCTAACTTTGCGCGCGCCGGCCGGCAGCCCCGCTCCGTCCTCTGGTCCCGGGGGCTGGTCCGGAGGCCTCGACCACGCCCCCGGGCCGGCGCCACGCCCCCGAAACGCCGCGGCACGCCCCCGAAACACCGCGTCGTTTCGGGAACGCCCCAGACACGCCCCCTCCCGCCCCTTTTCGAAAGCCCCGGGACTTACGCGCGTCCCAGGGCTTTACGCGCGCCGGCTGCCTATGCAAAATAGGCGCGCTGGCGCGCAGGCCTTTTAAAATCCACCCCTTAGAGAATAGCCACTGCCATTAGCAATGGTAACATGGAATAGACTTAGTTTTTGGGTACTTGCCAGGTTCTTATGGCCTGGATTGGCCACTGTTGGAAACAGGATTATGGGCTTGATGGACCCTTGGTCTGACCCAGTTTTGCATTTTCTTATCTTATGTTAAAATATCCTTATTTTGGTGACTTTGTTACATGTGCAATAACTGCACTCTCGATTATATTGGATAAAACCAGGGGCGGATTGGCCTATCAGGGGATCGGGCATCCCCCGGTGGGCCGATCTCTCCAGTCATGTGGTCTGCTGTGCGTGGCCATGACAGAGCCGCGCTCGGCAGACCACGTGAAGTGTCCTGGGCCGGCCTTGGCAGCGAATACCCGGGCCAGTCCGACATCGTGAGTCCGCTGCTGGATAAAACCATTATTCCCTAGTGCCTGGAGTAGAAAGGAACATAACAGATGCCAAATACATTTCATAATAACAATAATAATAATTAAAAGAATAATTTCCCTTTTATTCTATCTCTAAATACCCCTTTCTCTCTGCATCCTTTTAATGTATAATTCTTTACAGTTTTAGACACACTGAAGCTCTAATGCAATATATAACTTGCTTGTTCAACCAAGCAATATTATTCTTATTTCATTTTCCATATCATTAAAGCAAGTCACAAATGCACAGTTAGTACAATAAAAAGGAATCATTTACATCTTGTTGATCTTTATTTTTATATTTTTTAAGTTCAAAATCATAAATAAAACACATGTACAACCGAATCTAACTCATTCTAAATCTCACTTATACAGGGCCGGATTTTCAAAATGTTATGCGTGCCGGACCTATTTTCAAAAGGCCCGGCGACGCACATAATGCCCTGTGGCTTGCTAAAAGGGGCGGTCCGGGGCGGGGGGCGGAGCAAGAGGCTCCCAGCACAGCCTCCATTTGCAGCTCAGACGGCGCACGCAACTTACTTCAGGGCTGAAGTAAATTTGAGAATAAAAGAAAAAAGCAGAAGAAGGTAGGGGGGAAAGGGCGGGGGAGGTATGGGAAGGGAAGGGAAGGTGGTGTGGGAGAGTAGGGAATGGAGAAGGCTGTGCGGCTCAGCGCGGACTCGGCGTGCACAAGGTACACAATTGTGTACCCCCTTGCACGCGCCGACCCCCAATTTTATAACATGCACGCGCAAATTATAAAATCATATGTCCATGTGCGCGTGCCGGGTAGCACGCGCACATGGACGTGCATGCTCATGCCTTAAAATCTATACCATAATGTGAGATAATACTATATATCCATCATAAAATCTATACATTTACATGTGTGCAAAAATAGCTTACATAGAAATAGCCGATTGGTTCATTCAATCGTTTATAAAGTTGCCGTGCCCATAATATTTTTCCTGCAACAGGTGGCATATCTCGGGCAAGAGGGGGGTCATCTTTATAGGCCTGGTAAAGCTAAATGAAAAATAAACTTCAGGTTAGTATTAAGTTTGTAAATATGCAAAATGATTTAAACTCTAGGGAGAACAATTATCAAATTTTACTGGGTAACTAAGTGGGTAATTTTTAGAACTATCTGCATTGGGACAAAATCCCAGTGAACTAATTTGGAAAGAGAAAGTATGTGAATAATTTCACTTTTAAACTTGCCATGGGTACAAAGTAGCTGTAGACATTTATTTATTGAAAGGATTTCTATGCCACTTGCTGGCATAAGTATGGAAAAAATGTATATTTACCTGACAATTTCCTTTCCTGTAGTCCTGCTAGACCAGTCCAGGACAATTGGACTATATTCCCTCTTCCAGCAGATGGAGGCAAATCATATGACTTTTTCTATGACATCATCATTATTTACATGTGATGCAGGACTGTTAAAGCCATGTCAAGGCAGTTTATTAAACTTAAAAAAAAATCGACCATATATTAAAGCTTATAATTAAAGATTTTTTCCAAACTTTTCTGGACTGGTGAAACAGGACTAAAAGAAAGGAAATTATCTGGTAAGTATAAATTTCTCCTTCCTTTGTCATCCTGCTACACCAGTCCAAAATGATTGGAAAGTAACAAAGCCCAATTATTCTGGAAAGCAACATCTTCTTTCATGAGAACATCCAATCTATGTTGTTTTGTAAAAGAATGTAAAGAACACCACATCACAACTTTACAAAATATTTATAGAATGTAAGCCTGCTGAAGAGGATCTCTTGTAAAATGGGCTCTAATAATTTTTGGAGGCTGTCTGCCCTTTAACATGTATCCTGAAGATATTGTTTCATAAGAACATAAGAATATGCCATACTGGGTCAGACCAAGGATCCATCAAGCCCAGTATTCTGTTTCCAACAGTGGCCAATCCAAGCCATAAGAACCTGGCAAGTACCCAAAAAACTAAGTCTATTCCATATTACCGTTGCTAGTAATAGCAGTGGCTATTTTCCTTAATCCACCTTGCTAAGTTTGCTTTTGATGTTAATTCATCTTTAAGTGGCCCTGTATAAAAAACAAATAATTTATCTGATTCACAAAATTAGTTTGTAATTTCTAAATATTTGATAAAGATATGTTGTACATCCAGATACCTCAAACATTTATTTTTCCCTTCACATTTATTTATTTATTTATTTTACAAATATTTATATCCCGCGCCCTCCAAACTTCGGGGTAGGTTACAAAGTCGCCAAGACCCCACTCCATCCCTTTTGTCTAACTACAAGTCCGCCCTACACAAATACCGTACGGCTATCCTTAAAACTAAAAAATACTTTTATGCCATCAGAATACTTGACCTACAATTTAATGCTAAAGCTCTCTTAACATATGTCGCCGAGCTCACCAAGGCTCCCAATCCCACCCCGACAGACTCCGACACGCAATCTAAATGTGATAAACTCACCCTCCACTTCAGCGAAAAAATCTCTAAACTCATACAGCGCTTTCCCTCTACATCCCTCTACATCCCAGCCATCCACACCCCTCACAACTACCTCACACATCTCCTTTAACACCTTTGAACTGACCTCTTCTGCTGAAACTGAAACGATACTAAAGAAAATGAGACCGGCTCGACACCCCTCTAACACTATCCCCACCAAAGCCCTGCTATCTATCCCCAGCATCATAGCAAAACCTATTGCTGATATAATTAACTGTTCTCTGTCCTCAGGAATTATATCTGATCTCCTCAAGCAAGCCACCTATTTAAGAAGCCCAAGCTCGACCCTAATGACCTCTCCAATTTCCGACCCATCTCTAACCTTCCATTTCTATCTAAAGTACTTGAAAAAGTAGTCAACACTCAGCTTTCTGACCATGTTGAAAAACATAACATCCTCTTCCCTTCCCAATTCGGATTCCGAAAACTATACAACACTAAAACTCTCCTACTCTCCCTTACTGACACCATTCTAAAAGGTTTCGACAAAGGTCACTCGTAATTACTGGCACTACTTGACATTTCTTCCGCTTTCGACACAGTAAACCACAACATACTCCTAACACGTCTCAATGAAATTGGTATATCTGGTTACCCCTCCCCCCCCTCCAATGGTTCAAATCGTATCTCACCAATAGACTCTACAAAATTAAAATCGATGACCACTAGGGGGCATTCCATGAAGTTAGCATGGGGCACATTTAAAACTAATCGGAGAAAGTTCTTTTTTACTCAATGCACAATTAAACTCTGGAATTTGTTGCCAGAGGATGTGGTTAGTGCAGTTAGTATAGCTGTGTTTAAAAAAGGATTGGTTTAAAAAAGGATTGCCATTAGCAATGGTAACATGGAATAGACTTAGTTTTTGGGTACTTGCCAGGTTCTTATGGCCTAGATTGGCCACTGTTGGAAACAGGATGCTGGGCTTGATGGACCCTTGGTCTGACCCAGTATGGCATTTTCTTATGTTCTTATGATAAGTTAACTCTAGGGGTGTGCATTCGGTCCCTACGTATTGGCAATCCGCAACGGATGTGCCCATATTCGTTGTATTAGTGGGGAAGCAAAACGTATCACGATTCCCCACGAATACAATGAATTTTCGTTGAATTATTAGGCCGCCAATTTAAACAAGCCCCCCCCCCCCACCCTCCTGACCCCCCACTCGTGCCATCGGGTGCCAGTAATCAAAATGGCGCCGATAGCCTAGCCCTTACTATGTCACAGGGGCTACCGGTGCCATTGGTCAGCCCCTGTCACATGGTAGGAGCACAAGATGGCGCCGTTGGCCATGTGACAAGGGCTGACCAATGGCACCGGTAGCCCTTGTGACATAGTAGGGCAAAGGCTATCGGCGCCATTTTGAATACCGGAGCTGAGAATTTGAGTGCAGGGGATGGCTCCCGGAACCCCCGCTGGACCACCAGGGAGTTTTGGTAAGTCTTGGGGGGGTCAGGAGGGTGGGGGTTGTAGTAAATTTAATTTTAGCCAGGTAACAAATAGGATTAGACATATAACCGTATCGGGGTGCCATACATCCGAATGTAACGTATCTGCCCCTCGACGAATACATATCCAGAACGCAACGTATGGCGTCCCTCTGCACATCCCTAGTTAACCCCCAGATAGAGAAAAGCACCGTCAGCCCACTGCAATGGAAAGCCATGCCACCACCTTTCGCGTAGTATGTCAGGAAATGCCAGCGTGGAAGATTTTGCCCGGTTCAACCGGAGGCCTGAGAAAGCGCTGAAGGCTTCGAACAGATCTAAAAGGAGGGGCAGCGAGGACAGCGGATACATAAGGAAGACTAACAAATCATCCGCAAATGTGGCACATTTGAATATTTCATTACCGAACCGCACCCCCCGAATTCTAGTAGCAGCTTGTATAGCTCATAACAGAGGCTCTAATTGAAGAATAAAAAGCAGGGGAGACAGTGGACAGCCTTGACGGGTGCCGCGTAAGATAGAAAAGGGCTCGGATTGTTCTCCATTTACAATTAATGATGCTTGTGGGGGCTCATATAATAATTGAGTTGCTTTATAAAAGAATCCGTCAAATCCCATACGCCGTAGAATATAAAACATATATGTTCACTCCACCCAATTGAATGCTTTTTCAGCATCACAACTGATGGTGAGGTACAGAGTATGTGTTTCTTGGCACATTTCCATCGCCACCAACACTCGTTGAATATTAGAGAGGGCATACCGTCTACGAACAAAGCCCACCTGTTGAGGACTAGTGACGGCAAAAAAGGAGCCAAACAATCGGCCAAGACCTTTGCCAACAGCTTATGATCAAAATTAAGTAGCGAAATCAGACGGTAAGAATCAGGGGAAAGAGGGTCCTTCCCTGGCTTGGGGATAAGAGTTATATGGGCATGATTTGTCTGTTGGGGAAAGTTCCCAGTAGCAACGAGATTGGTGAATAAGAGCACAAGGGGTTGGGATACCCTACCAATGAGACATTTATAAAATTCGGCGGGATAGCCATCTGGTCCTGGAGCCTTCAAACGGTGGGATTTATGGATAGCCAATTTAAGCTCCTCCAGCATTATAGGAGAATTCAAAATTCGCTGTTGCTCTTCAGTAAGATGGGGCAGGTCTAAGGGATCACAAAATTTAGAACAAGCTTCTTCCGTACCACCTTCTGTGCAATATAATTTGCTATAATAATCGCGGAAGATACGCAAAATGGATTTTGTATTCGACTTAATGTGTCCAGTGTCATTCCGGAGTCCCACTATGAAATGGGAGGCCCTCGAGGATCTAATCAACTATGACATTAATTTGCCCGCTTTATTAATGTATTGATATAGGCGATGCTGATAATACAGGAGACTCTTATGTGCCCTCTGATGTAACAACGTGTTTAAAGCACTTTGAAAGGAATGGTAGGCCTCCCGCGCTGGACCTGTATTCACCTGAAGAAGGTGCATTTTAGCTTTCTGCAACTGTTTAGTGAGCTGAAGAACTCGCTTATCAAGCATGGCTCGCCAATGAGCAGTATAGGAGATAATATCCCCCCTCAAGACCGCCTTGGCCGTGTACCAAAATAGTATGGGCTGAGTTCTGTGTTCCTGATTTAATTTCTTATAATCAGACCATCTGTTATCCAAATATTGTTGAAACATCCGATCCTCACTGAGATAAAAAGGAAAGCGCCAGACCCTAGCAGAATGAGAAGGGGGTTGAAAAGCCAAATCTACCTACACTGGGGCATGGTCGGAAATGACAATATTCTCAATACCCGCTGCATATACTCGAGAAAAGGTATGACAACTAGTGAGAAAATAATCAATACGGGAGTAAGTAGCATGTGCATGAGAGAGATGCGTAAATTCTTTTACCCCCGGATTTAAGGTGCGCCACGTTTCAACCAAGTGGAGAGCATTCTCCAAGTAAGACAGACCCTTTCCCAGTCCCACATCCCACTGTCTATTCTGAGAAGCATCAAGACGCGTGTCTTTGATAGTGTTAAAATCTCCACCTACTATGATCGTATCTTCAATAAAAGGAAGCAAATGCTGGTAAAGAACTTGGAAAAATGTTGGGGAGAATATAGTAGGAGCATATAAATTGCAGAACACCACAGTCTGGTGATAGAGTTCTGTGATCAAGATAATGAAACGGCCTGCCGGGTCCTTAATTTCTTTACGCACTTGGATAGGTAAGTTTTTATGAAACATAATCGCCACGCCCGCCGACCGAGAAGTAGCTGAAGCATAGTAAACACTGGCCACCCAAAATTTACACAATTTAGCATGTTCAAGATCAGAGAGATGAGTTTCCTGAAGGAATCCCACATCCGTCTCTAGGTACCGCAGCCGGGTAAATATTTTAGAGCGTTTAATGGGAGCGTGAATGCCACACACATTCCAAGAAACTATACGTGTCTGTGAATTAGGTTGAGTCAAATATCAGAGACATATAAAGCAGATTTTTCACCTGAGATCGAGCTGGAGCCCTCCCAGCTGAGGCATCCACTCGAGATATGAGAGACCATGTCAACAAATGATTCAAGTACATAGTATGCATGCCAAAACACAAAAGCAACTTCCTTCTCAGGAACCAGTACCCCCCCCCCCCCCCCCCCCCCCTTCCCACATGTTTCCTCATCAGAACCAGTTTCCTTCTCGGGAACCAGTACCCCCCCCCCCCCTCCACATGTTTCCTCCCCCTTCTATCCCTCCCACCCTCTTCCCCCTATAGAATTTTACCCGTACCCCCCCCCCCCCCAATGTGACTGTAATCATGAGATCACTCTCCTGTCTTCTTAGAGAAAGGAGATTGAGGAACTCCCCCCATCTTCATCCCAACCCCCATCCAGCCCCTAACCCCAAAAAACATGAGAAACACAGATAAATACAAACAGAACCAGTACGATCATAAATAAAGTATAACAATCGCTGTGTATAGACAAATAATGAACCCCACATTGCATACAGTATATTCAAGTAAACAAGATAACAATGCAATAATGGTAAGAATGGGGCACCTCCCAAGAGGAAGACCAGTCCCTAGCTGCAACCAGCTGAAGGGATCTTAGCCCTGGAAAGTAAGAAAAAAAATGTTATGACCAAGACTATAAGTGTCATATGTTTGAGAGAGCATCTAATATAAGAACTGGAAACCAATAACCTGCTCATAAGCTAATAAACCCCCTTGCCCTACCGAGGGATAAAGCAACCCGCAGAAATAATGCCCATATCCCCCTAAAATAAAAATCTAAATCAACAAGTGTGTATATTGGCCCCAAAAAAACACCAACAAACCAAAAAAAGGGTCGTGCCCATTGCAGGGTAACACCAAGTTTCCACATCCCCTTTCCACCCCTAATACTCAAGCTGGAAGTCCGAGTGTCCACCATCGAGGGTCCACGGGGTATGAGAGGATGGAGATGAAAAGAGAAAAGACCCCTCATTTAAAAAAAATAGAAAAAACAAAAAAGAATAATTCCCAATGTTCAGGCTGTATAGCACTGCACTCTGGAGCGATCAATCTCTAGGGGGATAACGCAAAATGGGAAAAAAGAAAAAAAACCCAACCCTAATAAAAAATACTAGAAGGGCCTCCGGATCCAACATAGCACCCCTTAGAAGCAAAAGGAAAAAATTAACTCCGGAGCCATCGGGCACATCCCTAAGTCAAGGGAGAGATATCTATCAAGGAGAAATAAGGGTAGTAGGGCACCAAGTAAAATGCAATAACACAAAAACAACAAAAACAAAAAAAATAAAAAACCCTCATAGGAACAGACACCGAAAAACTGTCCCAGGAGCCAGAACAGGTCCACTGACAAAATAGTTAGGTGGCGGGTGGCTCCAAGCCTGTCCTGGGAACAATGAGGACAACAAAAAAATAATTGGAGAGAGATAAAAAGAAAGAAGAAAAAGGCAGGTCATCAGTCCCAGTTCACATGCCAAAGTTGAAATCGATGGAGCTCACTCGTAGATCTTATTCATGGATAGAGTGAAGTTACATAAGCTTCAATCCACACCGCCCCAACAACCGATCACCCCATTCGCATTCAAATCAGGGCCACCGAATCTTGACCCCGGCACTCATTAACAAAGGTTTGCGCAGCTTCTGGGCTGTCCAACCATTTGGTTCCGGACGGGATGACTACGCGGAGATGCGCTAGATATATTATAGTAGCTCACAGGCCCATGTTGATGAGATGAGAGCAGTGGGGCGCCATGGCACGCCTTTGAGCAGCAACGCCCGTGGAGAAGTCCTGAAATAGAAGGACATTCTTCCCATCATGTAGAAGGGAACGACCCCCTCTTATGGCTCTCAATATGTCCATTTTATGGGCGTAGTTATGAAGTTTAGCGAGCACTGGTCTGGGTCTTGCAGCATTAGGCTGCCTGGGGCCTAGCCTATGCGCGTGCTCCACCCACAGGGGCCCGTGGATATCCGGGAGCTCCAATTGGTCTTGCAGCCATTTTTCTAAGAACGACGAGAGATCTTGGTCCCGGATCGTCTCTGGCAACCCTATTAATCGGACATTGGAGCGGCGAGAATGGTTCTCCAGGTCCTTGGCGTGCTGCACTTGTTGCGCCATCGAGGCTTGGAGAGCCGTAATATCCCATTGCGCAGCAGGCGGGCCATCCTGCAAATCTGAGACCCTACCTTCCACTTCCTCAAATCGGGCTTCATACCCATTAAGTGTTTGGGTCAGTTCCGATAACTTGTCTGCTATTGTCTTTAATTCCTGGCCAATTACTGCTGCCACTGCACTTTTGATCGTCTCTAGGTCTGATAAAGATTTAGAAGGCGCGGGCAGCGCAGTTTCAGGAGAAGATGGTGGATCATGACTGTGAGTTTTGTCCTTCTCGTTAAGAATCATGCACGTCGTCATTACTGTACCTGATTTGCCGTCAACAAGCAAATAATGGCACTTGCAGATTTTGCGGGGTCCAAAGCCGGTTTTGGGCTATAGATGAGGCTGGATGGGGAGGCGAAGCACGGAGCAGGGGAAACCTACATCCATCTCCCACGCTATCTCACGTGATCTCCAAGAGTACTACTTTAAACTTAACACTTTGAAAAAACTCAGACCTCTCCTCCACCTTAGCGATTTCCGTATGGTACTTCAATCCACTATTCTCTCCAAATTAGACTATTGTAATTCCCTCCTACTTGGTCTACCCAAAGCCATTATTAAACCCCTTTAATTCCTTCAGAATGCTGCCGCCAGAATATTCACTAACACGCAAAATTGACCACATCACCCCTATCCTCAAAGATCTTCATTGGCTCCCCATCTACCACCGCATAACATAAAAAACACTCACTATCATACATAAAACCCTCCACATCCAGAACATGCACTGGTTGAAAGACTCTAGTCATTTCCACTCGTCTAATAGACCTATCAGATCATCATATAAAGGCACCCTTCACACTCCCTCTCCGAAACATTTCCACCTCAACTCCACAAAAGAGCGTGCCATATCCATTGCAGCCCCTTATGCCTGAAACTCCATGCCACCTGAACGCAGACAGGAGCAATGCACACAGAAATTAAAAAACACAAAACTCAAAACATGGCTATTTAAGCAAGCGTACCCTTAACCACTGCGTATCTTAATCTTTCCATGGCTTACACCCTCTAATGTAATTGCCATCCACACCCTTTTACTTCTCCCCCAGAACTAGATTCTTTTCCCTAGATCTTGAAATTCTTCCCCTTAGTTCTTTAAACCCCCTCCTAAGAGATTGAAACATGAAATCTGTATAATTTTTTTACTGCTGCCATTCCTTCATATTGTTATGCCTGTTACTTTCTCAACTCAGAGTTTCCTAAGCCCTTGTTTTATGTAACTGATTATTCTCCGTTGTTGCCCTTGTTTCGATGTAAACCGACACGATATCCCTACAAATGTCGGTAAAGAAAAACCTTAAATAAATAAATAAATAAATACATAAATAATGAAATTTAAGTAATGAAATTAAGATCAAACTTAAAACACGATATAAAATATAATACAATAGTATTAATAGAAGAACAGAAATTCAAAGAAAACTGGAAGCACAGAGAAAGTGATTATGACATACATAAGTCAGGAAAGGCTGCAAAAAAAGATGGTGTTTGAGGGCTTTCTTAAAAGCGTTTTTGTCTGCGGTTAGTGGGATGTCGGAAGGAATTGCATTCCATAAGATGGGTCCTATGGAGAAAGCACATTCTCTAGTTGTAACTAGCCTTGTTGTTTTTGGAGAGGGGATTTGCAAAAGAAGTTTATTTTTTGATATTAGATTTTTGCATAGTGTATATATCTGTAATGATGCTGATAACCAGCATCATTACACAAATAGCTGGTAGAGATAGAGATTGATTTAAATGAAAACTTAAAATCGCATTCAGTAAAAATGAAGGAACTGGAGTAAAGTATGAAAATGGATCCCTACAGGATACTGCCTGAATCTCTGGAATATGCAGTTAATGTAGCTGGGTTCAAAAAAGGTTTGGATAAGTTCTTGGAGGAGAAGACCATTAATGGCTATTAATCAATTATACTTAGGGAATAGCCACTGCTATTAATGGCATCAGTAGCATGGGTTCTTCTTAGTGTTTGGGTAATTGCCAGGTTCTTGTGGCCTGGTTTTCGCCTCTGTTGGAAACAGGATGCTGGGCTGGATGGACCCTTGGTCTGACCCAGCATGGCAATTTCTTATGTTCTTATGTTCTTATGATTATACTGCAACCAGAAAGACTGTTTATAATGTAAGATACTTAATAGTGACGTGTTTCAGTGGTTCGAAAAGTTTTCATATAAGTGCTTTTATTACCAAATTTAGGCCTGGATTTACTAACACCGCCGGGCTCTCTGAATCCCGTGGTACAGGGGGGCGGGGAGGGCGGTTCTGCGATAGCCGGCAACGATCGCACCTCCACAGTGCGATCACTGCCGGCGTCGCGCTGAATAACTATACAATAAAAGGTGTAGTTATTCGGCACAAAATAGGCAGAGATACAGAAGCTTATCGTTTCGCCGTCCTCACTGTCTTCGCGGCGTCCGCCCCGACTCCTCCTCTTCCGGGGCAGATGCCGCCCCAATTCCGCCCCTTTTTAGCTATCGCATGCGAAAAGGGAAGTTTCGCACGCAAAACTAGCTTTAGTAAATGACCCCCTTAGATTCAACTGTGGCACAATTACTCAAAATGGTGGATGTAACTTTTTGACCTCACGCAAGAAACGAGTGACATCCAGAGAAGATGTGACATAATTTCCTTTAATTCTACCTTTGTAACATGATAATGCTACCACTGAACTTTTAAAGAATTTAATGCTAGATCCTTTCTGGGTCATTCATCAAAATGTGTTAGAGTCGAAATGCATGTTAAATGACTCTAACGTGTGTGATACATAGCGCAATGCACCTTAGTATGTTAATTTAGTATGCAAGTGGGAGGGGTTTGGGAAGAGTTAATGGAAATGAGAGTTTGCTACCGCAGAATGCGGTAGAGGAATGCACAGTACCGCAGGATTTAATGTCTGAAATAACTACACCTTTTTTCTTTGTTACTGAGGTGAAAATGTTTTTATTGCACAATCACAGCTGTTATCGCATAGAGGGGGGACGGAGAGAGGGATAGAGAGAGAAAGCATTGTACAAATCAGCTCCTCTTGTTGTACCTTTCATTAATTCAAATGATAGAAATTCTTCAGTGATATCAAATTTAGAGTTATTTCCTTTGACTGTATATGTAACACCACCCCCCAAACCTATCTGAGTTGAATGTGCCCATCTGCTGTGCTACTTATATATTTATTTATTTATTTAATTTTTATATACCGATGTTCTTGTAAGAAATACAAATCACTCCGGTTTACATAAAACAATGAAATGCCCAAAAAAGGGGTAGCGGCTTTACATGGAACAATAGAACAGAATGCCAATTGAACATAGTAATATTATAATATAGTGTAGATACAGTATAAATACAGTATAAATACAAGAAACGTTTGAACTCAATATCATAGTACAGTTGAAAAAAATCATAATAGTAAAACTCAGTGAGGTATCCCATAATTTGGGTTTATCATCACGTCTAGGCGATGATATACAGTCCTATTCACCCTATTAAAGTTCTCTCTCTCCCCCACCCACCCACATGATAACAGCTATGGTTCAGCGATAAAAACAAATAGTGCGCAATGCAATAATGTACCAAAAAGTTAAAATATTTGGTTTATCTGCCCTCCAAGAGGATATTAAACAATGTTCCTCAAATGAATGCCATACATGTACATTTGCTAGTGATGTTGAATTATTTCTTACTTTTAACAAAGTAGACATTACAAAGGAAGAGTAGCCTTTTTTTTTTTTTACATAATCTTGAGTTTTCAATAGCCATGGTGTAAGATAAAATAAAGACAGCTTTTCCATCACTATTGGATCCTGGAATAAAAGACCTCAGGAACATGATAGTTTTAGAGTATAATTGATCTGTAACCTCATTAAGCCTGCATACCATAGTTTCCTTGGTCAATCTGGTGCCACTAGAATGACCTGACCCTTTTCCTTCTCTATTTGTATTGTGCACCTTATCAGTGGTAATGAAGGGAATAAATACATTAAATCCAGATTTGACTATGACTGAATCAGTGCAGCTAACTCTTTGCTTTTGTATTCTTTGCGTCAACAATAAAATTGTTGATTTTTGCATGTCATAAAATTGTTGCATCTTTGCAAGATCCATGCCCCACCGATTCTTTTGAAAGGTCTCTTGGCTGAGTTCCCATTCACCTGGATCCAGAAGATTTCTGCTGAGAAAATTGGCTTATATATTTTCTTGACCTGCAATGTGTAATGCTGAAATTTGTAAAAGATTTTTCTCTACCTAACTGAACAAGAGATTTATCTCCTCTGATATTTCTTGACTTCAAGCTCTTCCTTGTTTGTTCACATATGCTACTGCAGTTGCATAGAACTCTCAATGCTTTCCCATTCACACTGGGCTAAAAATGATAGAGTGCTAACCTTATTGTTCTGGTTTCTAACCTGTTGATTGACTAAGTGGCTTCTTTCTGTCTCCATTTATCCTGAACAACTTGATCTTTGCAATTTGCTCCTCATCTTGTTAGACTCACATCTGTAGTGACCAAAACCCACAATGGTGCCTCTAGGTGCACACCCTTTTAATAGATTCTTGATCCATGATCACCAAGTCAGATATTTTCTTACTTGAACAGGAAGGAGAAGAGAACAGTCATAGTCTTGAGTTTGTGAAGATCAATGGTATAAAATAGAATTCTGGGAGTCACGTGATGTGGTGGGCTTAGCAGGAAGCACCATACTAAGCTCTGGGTGCCTTCGACCCTATTTTTATTAATTACATTGCCGCTCTGGGGAATTTAGAATTTCCACATAGGGACTCTTGTTGCAGACTTCGAAAGGCATTCATTTTCCAAATTGGAGCACGATCATGGGCAGATGGCTTTGCAAACAATGAAGGAGAAAGAGAAGACAAAGCCTCCCTCACCTAAGATGGCCGATGGGATGGGCCCCGATCATGCAGAGGAATTCGATGCCTCTCTAATTGTTAAGCTTACAAATTCTGTGGTGTCAGCCCTAGATGACCGGTTTACTCATATTTCTATGCAAATTGAAGAACTGAAGTCGACATATTACAATTGGAAAGGTGGATTCATGTCCTCGAGAAAGAAATGCAGGAGAAAACTCTCAAAATAGATGATTTGGAGAACCGAGCCCAACGGTCTAACATATGCTTGGTGGACATAGCGGGAAATGAAGACACAACAGATGTGAGTACATTTTTGGAGACATAGCTATTAGAGGAGTTGGGCCTCCCCAAGCTGAAAGGGAAAATGTAGAGATTACTTACCTGATAATCTCCTTTTCCTTAGTGTATGCAGATGGACTCAAAACAAGTGGGTATAGTGTGCTCGTGCTAGCAGTTGGAGACGGATCTGACGTCAGCACGGGTACATATCCCCACACAGGAAGTGTAGCAATTCAGTAATCTTCCTTGCAAAAGCTTTTATGGATATATGTGTGACTGACCGATCGTTTAAATGAACAGGATTACCCTGACCAATTGATGGTAGCTGGAGACCGCCAGTGTTCTCAACCGGAAGGCGTCGACACCCCGGCAGGGTGGAAGCCCTATATAAGCAAACATGGCTTACCGTGAGTCGGCGAATCCCCATGTATACCGGCAGCCGGGCGGGATGCTGAGTCCATCTGCATACACTAAGGAAAAGGAGATTATCAGGTAAGTAATCTCTACATTTCCTAGCATGTAGCAGATGGACTCAAAACAAGTGGGATGTACAAAAGCTACTCCGGGACTGGGCGGGAGGCTGCCCGAGGTCCATTCAGGATTGCCCTCGCAAATGCTGTGTCCTCCCTGGCCTGAACGTTCAGACGGTAGAATCTGGAGAAGGTATGGAGGGAGGACCACGTCGCCGCTTTACATATCTCTGCAGGCGACAGCATCCTAGTTTCTGCCCAAGAGGCCAATTGCGCTCTGGTAGAATGAGCCTTGACCTGTAGAGGTGGTGGTTTTCCTGCCTCTACGTAGGCCGCCTTGATAACTTCTTTGATCCAGCAGGCGATGGTTGGCCATGAGGCCATTTCCCCTTGCTTCTTCCCGCTGTGAAGGACGAACAGCTGGTCCGTCTTTCGTACTGCTTCTGACATTTCCAAGTATCTGAACAGCAACCTGCCAAAGTCGAGATGGCGCAGTATTCAACCTTCTTCCGACTTCTTCAAACCTTCCGTGGTTGGCAAGGATATGGTTTGGTTGAGGTGAAATTGTGAGACTACTTTGGGTAAGAAGGAAGGAACCGTGCGAAGATGGATAGCCTCTGGAGTGATTCTGAGAAACGGATCACGGCAGGACAGTGCTTGTAGCTCTGAGATGCGGCGTGCTGAACATACAGCCAGCAAGAACACCATCTTCAAGGTCAACAAACGGAGAGACGGGCCTCGAAGGGGTCTGAAGGCGGATCCTGCTAGAAATTCCAACACTAGGTTGAGGTTCCACAGGGGCACTGGCCACTTCAGTGGCGGACGAATGTGTTTGACTCCTTTCAGGAAACGTGAGACGTCTGGGTGTTTGGCAATGGTGTTGCCATCACTCCCGGGACCATAGCAAGACAGCGCTGCTACCTGAACCTTGATGGAGCTGAGGGACAGACCCTTCTGAAGTCCATCTTGTAGGAAGTCCAAAATGATAGGAATCTTAGCGGCATGTGAATTGGTGCTGTGAGAGTCGCACCAGACTTCAAAAATTCTCCAGATCCTGATATATGTCAGTGATGTGGAGAACTTGCGTGCTCGGAGGAGTGTATCTATTACCAGCTCCGAGTATCCTCTTTTCTTCAATCTAGCCCTCTCAATGGCCAGACCGTAAGAGAGAATTGAGCTGGATCCTTGTGGAGGATGGGACCTTGCGGCAGCAGGTCCCTGTATGGAGGCAGAGGTAGAGGATTCCCTGCCAGTAATCTTCTCATGTCTGCGTACCAGGGTCTTCTTGGCCAAACCGGGGCCACTAGAAGATCTAAGCCTCTGTGTCGCTGAATCTTGTGTATAATGGCACCCAGCAGGGGCCACGGAGGAAAGGCATATAGCAGGATTCCCTGAGGCCATGGCTGTACCAGGGCATCGATCCCCTGGGATAGCGGATCCCACCTGCGGCTGCAATATCTGGGTACTTGAGCGTTGGACCTGTCTGCTAATAGGTCCATGCCCGGCGTCCCCCACTGATCCACAATCATCTGGAAAGCTGTGGGCGACAGCTGCCATTCCCCTGGATTTAGGCTTTCTCTGCTGAGGAAGTCTGCCGTGTTGTCCTTCCCGGCGATGTGAACGGCGGAGATGTCCTGGAGATTTGCTTCCGCCCAAGACATCAGGGGGGCTATTTCTAGGGATACCTGTTGGCTTCTGGTTCCGCCCTGTCGGTTGATGTATGCCACCTTGGGGGCATTGTCCAACATCACTCTGACCGCTCTGTTGCGAAGTCCGTAGGCAAATCGCAGGCACGCTAGCCTGACTGCCCGTGCCTCTAGTCGGTTGATGTTCCACCTTGACTCTTCTCTGTTCCACCGCCCTTGGGCGGTGAGTTCTTCGCAGTGTGCTCCCCATCCGTTCAGGCTGGCATCTGTAGTGAGCAGGGTCCAGGTTGGGGAGGATATTCTTGATCCCCGGCTCCTGTGGCCGGGCTGCAACCACCACCGTAGCTGATTCCGCACTGTGGCTGGTAGAGGTAGGTGTACGGTGTAGTCCTGTGATCGTGGGCTCCACCGAGATAGGAGGGCGCATTGTAATGGTCTCATATGAGCCCGCGCCCATGGTATCACCTCCAGAGTGGATGCCATGAGGCCGAGGACCTGTAGGTAATCCCAAGCTGTGGGCCGGCTGGCGCTCAGCAGGGCCTGCAGACGATTCCGGAGTTTTAATCTTCTCTTGGATGTCAGGCTGACCTTGTCTTCCTGGGTGTCGAATCGGACCCCTAGGTATTCCAGCGACTGAGAAGGCTGTAGGGAACTCTTGTTTATGTTGGCTACCCATCCTAGGCTTTCCAGAAGAGCTATAACTCTGTTGGTTGCCCGGTAGCTCTCCTCCGGTGACTTTGCCCTGATCAGTCAATCGTCTAGGTAGGGATGGACGAGAATTCCTTCCTTCCTGAGTGCTGCCGCCACTACTACTATGACCTTGGTAAAGATCCGCGGCGCGGTGGCTAACCCGAAGGGTAAAGCTCGGAACTGAAAGTGCTGATTCAGGACTTTGAAGCGTAAATAGCGCTGGTGATCCCGATGGATTGGGATATGCAAATAGGCTTCTGACAGATCTAGGGAGGTGAGAAACTCCCCTGGCTGTACTGCATTCTTGACAGACCGTAGAGTTTCCATGCAAAAGCTGGGGACCCGTAGGTGTCGGTTGACTGACTTGAGGTCCAGGACGGGCCTGAAAGTGCCCTCCTTCTTGGGTACTATGAAATAAATGGAATAATGACCAGAATTTATCTCCCCTGCAGGCACTGGGATTATGGCTTTTAGTGCCAGGAGCCTCTGTAAGGTAACTTCTAGTGCTGCCTTCTTGAGAGGCGAACAAGGAGATTCCACAAACTTGTCCGGCGGGAGCCGAAGAAAATCCAGGTAATATCCTTCTCGGATGATGGCGAGGACCCACTGGTCCAAAGTAATCTCGACCCACCTGCGGTAAAAGAGGGTTAGCCTGCCCCCTATGGCTGCTACCCCCGGATGGGTCGGCTGATTGTCATTGTGGATTGCGGCCGGGACCAGAACCCGAGCCGGTTCTCCTCTTGTTGTGCTTAGTCCGAAAGGACTGGTTCCTGGCCTGAGAACAAGGTGCTTGGTAGTGAGCCCTGTAAGGGTTGAAGTGCTGAGAGTTTCTACCTCTGGATGGTCTGGAAAAGGATCGCTGGCTCCTCCTCGACCTGTCTTCTGGTAGACGGGGTAATGGAGAGGCACCCCATTTATTAGCCAATTGCTCGAGATCACTGCCGAACAGTAGGGATCCCTTAAATGGCATTCTTGTGAGGCGTCTTGGAGGAAGAGTCGGCCGCCCAATTACGTAGCCAGAGCAGTCTCCTGGCTGCCACTGAGGATGACACTCCCTTGGGCTGCCGTACGGACGAGGTCGGAGGCTGCGTCAGTGAGGAATGCGAGAGCTGATTCCATGTCTTCTCCTGGGGTGTTGTTTCTAGCTTGTGATAAACAGGAACGCGTCACCACTGTGCAGCAGGTCGCGATTCGTAGAGACATGGCTGCTACCTCGAAGGCTTGTTTCAGAATGGTGTCCATGCGCCGGTCATGTGTATCCTTGAGGGCCGCTCCCCCCTCAACTGGAATGGTGGTGCGCTTCACAATTGCGTTAATTATGGCGTCTACCTTGGAGCACGCCAGCAGCTCCTTGGACGCCAGGTCCAGAGGGTAGATGCCTGACAGGGCCCGACCCCCTTTGAATGAGGCCTCCGGCGCATTCCATTCCCGATCGATTAGCTGCCGTGCTGCTTGTAGGAGGGGAAAATGGTGAGCCGTTTGGCGCAGGCCCTCTAACAGGGGTTTATTTTAAGGTCCCCTGGGGTGTCCTGGCCCGGAATGGCCAGTTCTGATAGGCATTGTGAGACCAGGCCTGGAAGATCCTCTTTCCGAAAGAAGCGTCTCATGGTCCGATATGGTTCTATCTCCGAGGGAAGTTCTCCCTCCTCGGGGGGCTCCTCATCTTCCTCGGAGCAGTCCGAAGCCCCATAGGTGGGGCTTCTGGGTGGCGAGTGGCCATGCCCAGGTCTCGAGGGTCCAGGGGCCGGATCATCCGGAACAGAAATTCCCAGTCGAGGAGCAGACTGCATCTAGACAAAGGCGTGGATCCCCTTGAATAATTCCACCCAGGAGAGTGAAGCCAGATCTGGCCTTAGGGGTACCAGGTCTCTCGGGTTCCCTGGCTGCTCCCCACAGCCTGCTAAGTCTGGAGTGTTCCCTGAGGAACCGCTGGGCTGGGACCGGTCCTGTCCTGGGACTCCCATGGCCTCCTCACATTGGGCACATAGTGAGTCTGCTTCCTTGCTCTGTGTGGCTCTGAGGTTGCATGCTGAGCAGAGGCTTAGAGCTCTTATGCCTGATTCTAGAGGTTCCAGTTCTGCGGGCGTATGGGCTCTCTTATGCTCCATACGCTTTGTAATACGTATCGCCTACTAATATGCGCTTGTCTTATGAGTGTGCGCTTATCAACCTGCGCTTAGCTGTATGCGCCTATGAACGGGCGTCTTATGGACGTGCGCCTATGAATGTGCGCCTACTAACGGCGTCTTATGAATGTACGCCTATGAATGTGCGCCTACCAACAGCGTCTTATGAACGGCGTCTTATAAACGTGTGCCTATGAATGTGCGCCTACCCACGGCAGCTTATGAACGTGCGCCTATGAACGGGCGTCTTATGGACATGCGCCTATGAACGTGCGCCTACCAACGGCGTCTTATGGACGTGCGTCTATGCCTGTGCGCCTATGACTGTGCGCCTATGAACGTGCGCCTAACCTAGCGGCGTGTGCTTAGCCAGCCTGCGCCTATCCGCATGCGCTTAGGAACGGGCACCTATCTCAGCGTGCGTACAGCAACGTGCGTCTAAGTGGCAAAGGCGAGTAGGCAGGTAAAATGGCAACCTCCTTGGCGGGCTGCCACGTAGGCAGGCCCCGCAAATCCATACTTCCTTGGAGACCACAGTAAAGATGTACGCCTTACCTTGTCTTCGGCGCTTCCCGGCTGCGACCCGGGTGGTCTCCGGCTGCGGGGGGAGAAGGTAAGTACCTTCACCGCCGCGCTCAAGGAAGTGCACCCGCTGCCTCTAGGCCGCGCCCGAACTCGTCTCGCTCGGGGGCCAAGTCCACGCCGGGACCGAGGCTGCCTCTATGCCGCGCCCGAGCCCTTCTCACTCGGGGGCTAGGTCCCTGCCACGAGTCAGCCACCGGACCGAGGCTCCTACCTCCGAGGGACCACGGAAGTCAGCTCGGGAAACTCAACTGGGGGAGGGACCGACTGGTATCACCGCAGGAGTGCGGGGCTTGTCTTCAGTAGGTTTCTTCTAGGAATTTAGTCGTTTAGAAATTGGAAACACGCTCAGCGAGCGTGAGGTAGCTCCAAACTGCTTTGGAGATGGAAATTACTGAATTTCTACACTTCCTGTGGGGGTATATGTACCCGTGCTGACGTCAGATCCGTCTCCAACTGCTAGCACGAGCACACTATACCCACTTGTTTTGAGTCCATTTGCTACACGCTAGGAAATTGTATTTGAGAGAGCACACCGCTTGGGACCTAAACGGCAGGACCATTCCCACCCCTGAGTGGTGATAGCCAAACTATCCCATTTCATGTATAAAGGCATGATTTTACTGGCCTTCTACAAAAGAAGCAACAGACGTATAGGGAACAAAAGGTCCTAATATTTCAGGATTTTCCTAATAGGATGATGGCCCAGCATTGGGAATTTTCCCCTATGTGTGCCAAGTTAATATAGCACAACATTCGGTTTATGATACAGTTCCCAGCAAAACTATGAATTTGGCTCACCAAAGAACCTGGTGGGATTTTTAGGACATGGAGGAAGCTAAGGGCTATGTCCAATAACTAACAGCCCTGGAATAAGTTCTATAATATGATTCTTCTTCAGCAGAAGTACATTGTAAATAAAAATTACTCTGCATTATCATCAATAAGTCTGACCATGGTGGACAATCTGATCTGCAGTGAGTTGCAATAGTGCGAAAGCTTTATGACCTAGAAATGGACCTCCATCCGGGGCCAATGATTTCAGTATTTTTGTACCATTCATCGGGGGGGGAATATTTCCAAGAATAACAAGTGTTACAACCATTTTTTTTCCTCATCAGTTGCTGAATATGTGTTTATTCCTATGGAGACTTCTATTACAAATTCAGAGGGCTCAGCGATGAGCAGTGCTGAATCAGGATGAGTGTTATAATTCCTGTGCCCGATTGATGGGATATGTCCTGTACTACCCCAGCAAATATGGGCCAGATTGCATGGATGTCTTAGTTCTGGGCATTGCATGATGGAGGTTAAGCTTTCATTGCCCATACAGCTTGGCCATCTAGTCCAAAGGGGGCCCTGCAGAGAATAGCCCTGGGATGAAATGGAGTTTTGTTTTGTGTACCCAACTGTTGCGTCCGTCGCTGCTCGACGCCCTCTCTCCGCCTTCTTTACCTCTGTGGCGACTCCCTCCGGGTCTGATGGACGGTTAGATGCCGCGGCGTCTTCATGCCGTCTCCCTCCGGCGTCCCCGGACCGGCACGATGCTGCGGATCCGCCATGTTGCCTGATGACGTAGGGCGCGTGCTCTGATTGATGTACCAGCAAGGGCGCGAACTTCGGGGGCGTCCCTCTGGGATGACGTCATCTGCTTCCAATATAAAAGGTCTCAGTATTCGCTAACGAATCCAATTAGCAAGGGGATTGCTGGGGATTGCTTCGGCTTTTCTCCCACGCTACTCTGCCTCCTCGGACTTACCAGGGGTACCCGCTCCTCAGGGGCCTCGCTCTCTTTTATTTCAGATTGCAGCTAGGAACCTGTACTCGCTCCTTGAGGGCCCATGTTCCTGAACACACTGAAGATTCTCTATTGCCTGGAAGCTATCGCAGATACAGACATTTGTGAGTTACCATCGCTCTCTCAGAGCTTTCCCTGGAACCAGGTACTTGCTCCTCGAGGGCCTAACCCTTTCCAGCTACTGAGCTTCCTTGAGACCTTATGTGAGTTTTGTCATCCAGTTCTGGCTATGAACACAGCATACCCTGTCTACTCATTATCTATAGTCTCTCTACAGCTCAGCTACCCTGGGATCACTGTTCCAGTACCTGAGGGACTTCAGCCCTGCCAGGCATATCAGCTCACTACTGCCACCTCTGGTGGTTCTACTATCCTGTCTTATAAAAAAACTATCTGTGTCTGTCTCCATACCCAAGCCTAGCCGGTGGTCCCTCTCAAGAAATCCTCCTGGGGGCACAGTCATCTGCCATCGGTCCAAGGATCCACCTATCTACATTCCTCTACATCTGAGTGCCCTCTCCAAGCACTCCGCTGGTAACAGATTGCTACTCCTTCCCCATCAGGAGTCTTCAGCAACAGATTCATAACAGATTGCAACTCCGCAGTCTATACCTTTACAGCTTGTTAACTCCTCCCTTCTTGAGGAGTAGAGCATAACAGATTGCTAACTCCTCCCTCTACTGGAATCAATTCATAACAGATTGCTAACTCCTCCCTTCTTGAGGAGTGATTCATAACATCCAATAATCCGGTGAGACCTAACTTTTGCAATTGTTTTTGGAATGGCACAACTCTATTCCAGGAGTCTACATATGATTTTGATCACGTTAAGGACCCAATTTAGTGGCCACAGTCCACGATTTCCAATGAACTGCACCAGCTAGGAGCGGCCTCGTAATGGGGAAGGCTCTAGAGATCCCTAAAATTAAAAAATGTTGTAACTATTTTGTTTGTTTATTTTAGTTCCCTCTCCATGGTCATTATGCCTATAAACGCGAGGTAGACACCCAACACTTGATGGACCTATTCGTTTATCTTGCCGAATCTTTGCGATTCAGTGGGGGGCGGTGAACGAAATTTAAATTCTGGCCAAGATACTTCAAATATAGTTTGGAAGATACTTGTCACAGATTTGAGCTTCGGAAGATATGTTTAGGGGTGGAGACACCTGAACACAATTGACTGACTCCCAACCTAAATTGTAGGCGATGGACTGGATGTTGGTTGTTGTGGGGGGGAGGGGGAGGGCATTGGAGTGAGGGTTTTCAGGGGGGGATCTCCAAGTCTCCATTGTTGGGGTGGGACAAACGTGAATTTATTATCTATTGAATGGTTACAGTTTCAATATATGGGCACTGGCTTCCTTAATATAATGACAGTTACACTGTTATGTTATTGGTGGGTAGAAAAACTTGTCCAACAGGCACAATACGCTTTATATTGTGATTATGGGGGGGGACGGACTAGTACATTTATATCCTGGAATGTGGTGGGATTGGGTTCGCCCATTAAAAGACAGAAAGTGCTTTCCTATTTACAATGGGAAAAATCTCAAGAGGCGTTTCTCCAGGAAACGCATATGGCGGCGAAAGAACATGATAAATTGTGGAAAAGATGGGTTTCACAAATATTTATGGCCCACGGGACATCCAAAAATTGTGGGGTGGCAATTTTATTTGATAAATCAGTCTCGTTCCAGGTCACACAGAGTAATTTAGATCCCTAGGGCTGCTATGTTGCTGTTAGTGGGCTTGTATTTGGGACGCCAGTAAGGCTGGCATCGATATATGTCCCCAATCAATACGATCATATATTTTCACTAAAATAATAACAACTTTATCTACATTGGGCACGGCTCCATTAATCACAGGGGATGACTTTTTTTTTTTTTAAATTTTATTTTTATTGCATTTCAATTTTAAATACAAAAATTATTATGGATACTTATGACCATATACATTGCCAAAGAAATAAAGGTTTGTTCCAGGTAATATTTCATAACATCCAAAAACATAAAGAAATTGAGGAAGAACTGGATAACCTATCAGCTAAGTTTACTTGGAGCAAATTACAGGTAATAACTTTGACTTAATTACTCTTGTCAGCTTTCCACATTTCCACATTAATTACTCTTTACACATTAATTTAATTAATTAATTAATTAATTAATTTTAATTAATTAATTTACACATTAATTACACATTAATTACTCTTATCAGCTTTCCACATTTCCACATTAGGGCAGTTCATTGTTGTATGTAAACCGGAGTGATTTGTAGTCCCTACAAGAACTTCGGTATATAAAAATTAAAAATAAATAAATAAATAAAATAAACTTCAGTTATTCCCTCTTAAAACAGTGACTATGAGAGAGTATCTAAATAAGCTCGTAGCTGTTCTGGAGTATTAAAGATGCATTTATTATCTCTGTGCTTTATAAAGCATCTGCATGGATATTTTAATGTAAATTGTGCACCTCTATCTAAGACTTCTTTTCTTAACGCAATAAAATTTTTCCGTCTCAATTGGGTTGCACGGGTAACATCAGGAAATATTCTTATGGGTGACCCATAAAAATCTTGCTTTTGGTATTTAAAATGTTGTTTCAGCACAGCATCCCTCTCTAGGAGAGATGTAAATTGTACCAATAGTGTTGCCCTATTATCTACATGTGCCTCATATGACTTTTCCAGGAAGTCAGTTAAACCCAAATTACCTTGATTTTGTTGATCTTTCTCATCTTGAGATTGTTGCAGATAGTAAATCTTAGATAATATAGGAATTGAGTTATCGGAATACTTCAAGATATTTTTTAAGTAACTTTTAAATAAATCAGCCGGAGAGGCTAAATGTATTTTGGGAAAATTTAGCAATCTTAAATTAAATCTCCTATTCTGATTTTCCAAAAACTCAATTTTTCCTTCATTCTCTACCACAGACTTTATCAAACTAGTTTGAACCTTCTGTATCTCTTCTATTTTTAATTCAGAAGAATTTACTTTCTTATCCATATTATCTAATTTTTCGTCAATATAAGTATTATTCTTTAAGGCTTCCTGGACAGTCTTAGTGAGGCTATTTATCGACTTTTGAACATTCAACATCATTAACCCCAATTCTTCAATAGAAAATTTAGTTGGAATTATAATAGGCACATCTTTAAGTTCAAGTTGCTGTAAATTCTCTATTGACTGTTTCAATGTCCCTCTCTTCTCGTCAGCTGATATTAAAGAACTATCCTTTAACTCAGCATTTAACTGCTCTCCCATTTCCTGAGAGTTTATAGGATCTCCTAGTATGGATTGATTATCCATTTCTCTTGCAATTGGAGGAACAGGTCTTTCTGGGGCACCAGGGGTAAGAGATGTTTCATTGGCCAGATAGATCTTCTCCTGCTCCTGAGATGAACTATCAGCAGCTCCTCCCGGTGTAGATGTGGAAGACACTTGGAAGCAATCCTTAATGCTAGGTTGAAGCAACTTATTTGGAGTAGATGTTAAAGAAGTTTCTCTCAGCTTCGCTTTCCTCTTTGTATGAGGCATAGCGACTTGATAATTGAGTTGTTAAATATGCAAATACTAACCCAGCTAGGATACTTGCAAGTCAGACAATAAATTTTAAACTTAGCTTTTTAGAGCTCTCCTGGCCGCATCCTTCAGAATCCCGTCCAACACCGATCCAACCCGGGCTAAGCCGCGTGCGGCTTAGCCGTCGCACCGGTATAGGCGAGTTTTTGTGCCTATCCGGCTCCTCCTCCCTTCCGACATCACTGGCACTCCAACCCAGAAGCGACAGGGAATCCAGCGGGTCTCTCGCCGGCGAACCGAAGGACAAGTTTAGGAAACTTCACGGGCCCTCTCTCCAGAGGACCCTCAGGCAAGGGTTAGGCTGTGGCGGCGGCGCGCCAGTATAGGCGAGTTTTTGTGCCTATCCGGCTCCTCCTCCCTTACAACGTCACTGGCACTCCAACCTGGAAGTGACAGGGAATCCAGCGGGTCTCTCGCCGGCGAACCGAAGGACAAGTTTAGGAAACTTCACGGGCCCTCTCTCCAGAGGACCCTCAGGCAAGGGTTAGGATGCGGCGGCATCGCGCCGGTATAGGCGTGTTTTTGTGCCTATCCTGCTCCTCCTCCCTTCTGACGTCACTGGCACTCCAACCCGGAAACGACAGGGAATCCAGCGGGTCTCTCGCCGGCGAAGCGAAGGACAAGTTTAGGAAACTTCACAGGCCCTCTCTCCAGAGGACCCTCAAGCAAGGGTTAGGCTTCAGCGGCGGCGCGCAGGTATAGGCAGGTTTTTTTGCCTATCCGGCTCCTCCTCCCTTCCAATGTCACTGGCACTCCAACCTGGAAGCGACAGGGAATCCAGCGGGTCTCTCGCCGGCGAACCGAAGGACAAGTTTAGGAAACTTCATGGGCCCTCTCTCCAGAGGACCCTCAGGCAAGGGTTAGGCTGCGGCCCACAGGGGATGACTTTAATTGCATTGTAGAGGATAAATTAGATAGGCAGGCAGCGACCCCTACTCCCGTTCTGGGGTCTCACAAAGGGATCCCTTTTTTATCTCATCAGCTGATGGCCCTTGATGCTTGGTGTACTCTGCATCCTGGAGAGGTGGGCTTTTCCCATATTGCTAGAGCTCATGCCACACAAACAAGGATTGATTGTATTTTTATTTCTAAATCTTTACTCCCTAAGTTTCAGAACTCATGCATTAACCCAATTACCATCTCTGACCATGGCTCACTGGTATGCGAGTTGTCTCACTTTGCTCCATCACAGGGTAGACCAGAGAAGAGGATGCCGAGATGGTTAATACAAGATAAGCAATTTGAAAAGTATTTAGTGAACAAATGGGTAGAGTATGACACCAATAACTACCAACATAAAGAGAATCCTATATTGTTCTGGGAGACGGCAAAAACGGTTCTGAGAGGGGAAAGATAAAGAAACATAGGGAGTTAGATAGTGACATTCTTTTTTTTTTAATTTTTTAATTATTGCATTTTAAACATAATACAAGCATCCACTTGTCAAATAAATATCTTAAGTACAGTTGAAGTAATATATAAATGCAATTACAATTACCATTTAACAAATTAAATTTCTCTGTACTCAATATTAATAAAGGAAATACAGGAGAGCTATGGAAAAAGGAGCGATACATCATATCAGAAATAGTAAAACAAAATCATTGGTCATCCTGGATAGACCTCCACCATATTACTTCATATACACCAGGGCAGCAAGTTTAAATGGGGTTGGCATGAGTGTCCAAGAAAGATCTTAACTGTAATGGTTCTAAGAATATAAATCTATGCTCCCCAAGAGATACATGGCACTTACAAGGAAATTGCAATTTAAAAGTTCCTCCTTCTTGAAGAACTTCCACCCTCATATTAAGAAATGATTTTCTAGGCAAATGTGTTTGCTTAACCAAGTCCGGGTAGCACCATATCTTTTGACCAAAAAATAACACTTGGTTATTGCGAAAGAACTGCTTAAAGACATTGTTCTTATCCATTAAAAATGCAAAAGAAACTAATAGTGGCCTCCGTTGAGTGACCACCATTTCCTGAGAGGACTCCAGAAGAGCGAATAAATCAGGTAATGATAATTCTTCCAAGTTGCCTTGGTTTACTTCACCAGGAAATAGATAGTATGCCTTTGTAATAACAGGCTTAATTTCTTCGGGTATCTTTAAAACCTGAGAGACATACAATTTGAACAATTCCAAAGGGGGTATATTTCTAAACACTGGAAAGTTTATAAATCTCAAATTGTGAGCCCTTAGGCTATTTTCTATCTTTTCCAGTCTCTTATTTGTCTCAGTTTCACTCTGCACCAAAGTTAACTGTATTTTCTCTACTGCAACAATCCATTCTTCCTTTTTTTCAATTTTAACATTTTGATTAACCAATTCGATTTCGTTTTTTTTACTTGACTTTTGTCTCGCACCTCACTTGTTAGTCCCATTAGAGCCTTTCTCCAGGGATTGAAGGGCTGCCCAGATCATGGAAAGCGTTATTTCCTCTTTAGAAAGCATAGAAAACACCTTACTAACTTCTTGGCTCACAACCTCCCTTCCCCCACTTACTGCTTCGCCGACGCTATTGCTTGCACCCGACAAGCCGAGCATTGCAGCAAACTCCAGACCCTCTCCTTCTTTACCTCCACTCGAGTCTGTGTTGGCTTGCTCCATGATTGTAAGTCATAAAGATGTTTTCCTCCGCACTACCGATTCTGCCTCACCTCTGATTTCCCCAGAGGGGCGGTCGGTATCCAGCTGCTTCTGTCCTTCTCCTCGGCCCGGCGGCATCAGTCTCCTCAGTGAACCGGGACTCAGAGATATTTCGGTCGGTGGGGAGAGTCCTCGCTCCTTGACTGACCCCACTGCGACCCAGTCTCCCGGCGTTGGTGGGGGAAGCGTAGCAAAGAAGCTGCCCATCCGGGGCTGAGAAGCTTCGGTCAGAGTGGAGGAACTTTCTCCACACTGAACCTGGGCTTTCTGCTTGGTATTTGGCATAGTGGAAAAAAGATTAGAAGAAAAATCGGGAGCCTCTTGCTAATACGTCTATTCAGGACGCCATCTTGAAAGCTCTCAAGCTCCGCCACTAGATAGTGACATTCTAATGCTGACTGATTCCCTTCAAAAATTGCATAGACATTTGGCTGGGGATCATTCAGCTTCACTGAGGAATGAATACTGGTCCACCTGCAAGCTATTAAATGACAAGTTACATTAGAAAGCCAATTCCTCCCTCACTAATTTGCAGCATAAATTCTTTCTGCATGGTAACAAATCTGGAAGGATGTTGGCAAATCTGGTTAGATCAAGTCAACAATCAGCCTACGTTACAACCATAAAGGATAGGTTAGGACAAAAATGCACATCATCATCGAAGATCTGCCATGCTTTTCGTGATTATTACATACATTTATACATAGCATATACATGCATTGTTGCATGCTTGAAAGAAACAGACCTACCCAGATTAACATCCTCTCAGATAGAAGCTTTAAATAAACCTTTTGTACAGGAAATTCAGCAAGCAATAGGGGAGATACAAGCTATAAAATCCCCTGGGCCGGATGGGTTCACCGCACAATTCTATAAAGCCCTTTGAGGGCATATCCCACTGGCCCTCAAAGATCTTTTTGAATCCATAGTTAAAGGGTTGATGCCTGATTCTCTTAAGAGTGCTAAAATTATAGTGTTACCAAACTGGGGAAAGATCCCTTAGAAGTCACTTCTTACTGACCTATATCTTTATTAAATTTGG
The DNA here is from genome assembly GCF_901001135.1 of Rhinatrema bivittatum. Lineage (NCBI taxonomy): Eukaryota > Metazoa > Chordata > Amphibia > Gymnophiona > Rhinatrematidae > Rhinatrema > Rhinatrema bivittatum. The sequence goes on along the minus strand of NC_042617.1, from coordinate 14,561,791 downwards.
ATATAAAACTGTTGCGTCAGCCAGTCGCGGAGGTCACGACCTGCCTTCCTCACCTAGTACCGTGCCACCACGGCGGGGAAGGGCCCTGGCTCTCCGGTGGAGGAGAGGGGGTGCCTCTGGTGCGGCTCCCCTCTTCACGGCCCGGCATGATGCTTGCGTGCCTTGGGGCATGGCAGAGACGACAATGATGCCACACTGCCTCTCTCCCCGTGATTTTGTAGGCATGCGTGCCTTCCTAGTTAATTTAAAGGGCCCACAGCAGGCAAGGGCTGCCGGCCCTTCCGTTGCCATCAGCGGTTGGGATTATTTAAGGCAAGCTCTGACATTCAGAGGGGACCCATGGTTTCCCCCATGGGTGGTGCCAACGCCACCTTGGGCCAAGGGTCCACCACCGCAACAGATTGCCAAGGCCATGGACCCAGCGGAGCCTTCCACTCTCCAGGCCATTCCGGGCCTGGCTGTGAAGATCCAGGAACAGCAGTGGTTTCTTGAGGCATTGGCGTTTCTTGAGGCATTGGCGTTTGACAAAGTTCCTCATGAGAGGCTTCTAGGAAAAGTAAAACATCATGGGATAGGTGGCAATGTCCTTTCGTGGATTGCAAACTGGCTAAAAGACAGGAAACAGAGAGTAGGATTAAATGGGCAATTTTCTCAGTGGAAGGGCGTGGACAGTGGAGTGCCTCAGGGATCTGTATTGGGACCCTTACTTTTCAATATATTTATAAATGATCTGGAAAGAAATACGACGAGTGAGATAATCAAATTTGCAGATGACACAAAATTGTTCAGAGTAGTTAAATCACAAGCAGATTGTGATAAATTGCAGGAAGACCTTGTGAGACTGGAAAATTGGGCATCCAAATGGCAGATGAAATTTAATGTGGATAAGTGCAAGGTGATGCATATAGGGAAAAATAACCCATGCTATAATTACACAATGTTGGGTTCCATATTAGGTGCTACAACCCAAGAAAGAGATCTAGGTGTCATAGTGGATAATACATTGAAATCGTCGGTACAGTGATCTGCGGCAGTCAAAAAAGCAAACAGAATGTTGGGAATTATTAGAAAGGGAATGGTGAATAAAACGGAAAATGTCATAATGCCTCTGTATCGCTCCATGGTGAGACCACACCTTGAATATTGTGTACAATTCTGGTCGCCGCATCTCAAAAAAGATATAATTGCGATGGAGAAGGTACAGAGAAGGTTTACCAAAATGATAAGGGGAATGGAACAACTCCCCTATGAGGAAAGACTAAAGAGGTTAGGACTTTTCAGCTTGGAGAAGAGACGACTGAGGGGGGATATGATAGAGGTGTTTAAAATCATGAGAGGTCTAGAACGGGTAGATGTGAATCGGTTATTTACTCTTTCGGATAGTAGAAAGACTAGAGGGCACTCCATGAAGTTAGCATGGGGCACATTTAAAACTAATCGGAGAAAGTTCTTTTTTACTCAACGCACAATTAAACTCTGGAATTTGTTGCCAGAGGATGTGGTTAGTGCAGTTAGTATAGCTGTGTTTAAAAAAGGATTGGATAAGTTCTTGGAGGAGAAGTCCATTACCTGCTATTAAGTTCACTTAGAGAATAGCCACTGCCATTAGCAGTGGTTACATGGAATAGACTTAGTTTTTGGGTACTTGCCAGGTTCTTATGGCCTGGATTGGCCACTGTTGGAAACAGGATGCTGGGCTTGATGGACCCTTGGTCTGACCCAGTATGGCATTTTCTTATGTTCTTATGTTCTTAACGCCTAAATGCCCGATTGGATTCATACCCGGTGGATTTGACTGTGCTGAGGGCCGTCCCTGGGCTTGTTCTGAAGTTGCAAAAACTCCAATTGGCCTTAGAACTGGTGGCACTGAAGTGAACAGCCTTGCCGCTTGCCAAGACTCTCTAACCCAACCCCCACCACCACCCCCAGCAGTTTCCATGCCAGTCTCTGATTCCAGTCGAGCAGTCCTTCCCCCCCCCACCCCCGGCCAGCACCGCCTTGTTACGCAGGAGACCCTAAGTGGTGCCGGGGATTCCTGAATCAATGCCATATGTATTTTACCCTTCAGTCAGCACTTTTCCCGAATGCCTAGTCAAGACGACCTTTATCCTATCCCTTCTGGATGGCAAGGCTTTGGCTTGGGCCTCCCCCCTGTGGGAGCGCTCCGACCCCTTGCTTTCGAATCTACCACAGTATATCTTTGCCTTTAAACATGTTTTTGAGGCACCAGGTAGGCTCCCCGCTATAGGCTCTGATCTCTTACATTTGCACCAAGGGACTCGCTCCTTAACCGATACGTGATTGAATTTCATACCCTGGCCACAGAACTAAATTGGCAGGGGGACAGCTTACATGCCGTTTTCCTGGAAGGATTGGCCCCCCCAGGATTAAGGATGAACTTGCGGCACGAGAACTTCCCACCTCCCTCGAAGATCTCATCGATCTCACGGGGCAGATCGACAGACTCCAGGTCTGGGAAAACCGTTCTTCTCAGAAGGGTCGCCCTAGGGAGCCACTCCTCTCCGACTTTGACCGCCCCTTGCCTTCGGTGAACTCCTCAGAGGAACCCATGCAACTGGGTCGTATTCGTCTCATGGACACTGAGAGGTACCGTCGCCGCCAATTAGGCCTTTGCCTCTATTGTGGGAACTCAGGTCACCTGCTGCCTCAGTGTCTAGAAAGGAAGGAATAATCCCACGCCGGGAGACATCAGAATCAGTAATCCTTGGTCTCGCTACAGCATCACCCTTATTTCTATTGCCAGCCTCCTTGGAACAATCCCCCACCTGTTTTGCCACCCAGGTCCTAGTGGACTACGACGCCAGGGGAACTTTATTCAGCAGGAACTCATGGACCAGTATCAAATCTCCACGTTTCCCTTGACACCACCATTGGCTCTTTCCTCAGTTCATAGAGACTTCCTTCCTGGTTTGGTGACTCGGACCACATGGCCCCTTATGCTGAAAATTGGGCCTGATCACTCAGAACTCATCTCCTTCTATGTACTTCCTAAGGTCATGAACCCAGTTATCCTGGGCCTGCCATGGTTGCAAAAGCATCAGCTGCAATTCGACTGGGCCATGATCGATCTGATCCAGTGGGGCCCACAGTGCTCGGAATCTTGTCTAGAACCGGTAGAGTCTCCCCGGTTGCTGATTGTAGCTACCGCTTTCCCTAACTTTCTGCTCCCCCGTAAAAGGTCTCAGGAGACTCAGACTAACCCTTGTTCCCTCCGGAAGAATATCCTGAGGGCTGTCTTTGCACAGCTGAAGGAACAGCTAACACAGAGAATGATCGAACACGAAGTCTTTGTAAAGAAACACAATTGAGCCATGAAAGGATTCATATTCCTTTTGACCTACAAGGAAGAGAAGATCCAGAGTCTACATGCCCTTCTGCAACAAGAGAAAGGGAGAAGGCCTCCCTCTTCAGCTCTCTCTGCCTGTCGGGACCACGGGAATGCCAAAATTGGCCTCACCCTGCCTGGAGCCCTGGTTGTGGCTCGGAGCAACTCTGAAATGCCTACCCTTCCATGTTCAGCAGGACCTCAGTCTACGGAACTTGCCATTTCTAACCCAGAGGATCATTTGAGCTTCGAAGAACTGGACAGTCATTGCCCTGGCCACTCAGACTCTCAGGAGGGGGGTTTTGAGGAGGGTGTACTGTTGTGTCGGCCGGCCGTGGAGCTCATGACCGGCCTTCCTGATCTGGTGCCTCGTTGCCATGGCATGGGCGGGCCCTGGCTCTCCAATGGAGGAGAGGGTGTGCCTCCGGTGCGGCTCGCCTCTTCACGGCCCAGCTTCTTTAGTGAAGACAAGTTAATCCGCACCAGTGGGTTATGCATCTCTATCAGCAGATGGAGATGGAGAAAAGCTGAAATCATGGTATATAAACCCCTGCACTGTCATCAGCCTGCCAATATTCTTTGCAAAAGCCAATTGTGGATAGACTAACAATATTTGATTATAACTATCAACAGACAACCACTCAAGCACTCAGATAACAGTGAATACTGAACTCTGACAAAGAGTGTAACATCAATAATCTAGGGACTGAAAACTGACACTTACCAGTCATCTCCAGAAATGCAATAAGACCACAGACTGGCAGCCAAGAGTGGGAAGGTGGATTAACCTGTGTTCAGACTGTTGCAATGCTGCTCACGGGCCCAACCACGAGCAGCCTCTCACCAGCCCAACACCGCTCTCTCTTCTTGCGGCAGAAGTGCCGCCACTGAGGCCCGCCTGCCTTCCAGCCACTCCTGCATTCGCCCTGTGCGATATCACCAGAAGTCTAAAAACAGTAGATCCTAGAGGACCATTATGAGCTGTCACACCTCATCTGACATTTCCCAGTTCTCATCCAGTCTCTTTCTGCCGAGAAAATCAACTCTTACATTGCCCTTTCCTACCATGGGGAAAGCGGAGATCTCCTGAAGATATACTTCCGCCCAGTCCCTGAGCTGGGCTATGTCCTGCGACACCTCCTGCCCTTTGGTACTTCTTTGGCAATTGATATATCACTATTGTCATATAGTCTGACCTTACTTAGTCCATTTGACCTTGCAAGCAGTCGATGAAAAACAAGCATGCTAGCCGAATGGCATGCACTTCCAGACAAGTGATGCCCCAGAGAGTCCTCTGCACCGCAGAGCCCTTCCGCTATTAACTCCTGACAGTGAGCCCTTTAATCCTGGAGGCTCACATCTGTCGTGTTTAGCAGCCTGCCCGGGGTCTGTAGTAGGAAACATCCTACCGTAGATCATCCAATTTCAACCCCTACTGCAGTTGGATGCTGACCTAAACTGGTAACTGAAGCCACATTGAATAGTCCCAAGACTTTGTGTAAACAGTATGCGCTGAAGAAGACACATGTGCATCCTTGCCCATAGAACTATCTCCAGGGTGGCTACCATCAAAACTAGCAGCTATAGGTAAGCCCGCACCATCAGGAAGAATACCTCTTTCAATAGCCGCACCTGCGCCAGAAGTTTCTGAATGTGGCCTTCTGGCAAGAATGCTCTGCCTTGCTTCGTGTCAAAATGAACACTGAGATAGTTCAACATCTGAGATGGCTGTAGACTGCTTTTAGCCAGGAGATTACCTTTCGCAAGGCCTGAAGACTCTCTTCCATGCTCTTGACCTGAATTAACCAAGCTAAGTATGGGAGAACCAGATTGTCATCCTTTCTCAACCCTGTCGCTATCACCACTCTGATCTTAGCAAAGGCTCTGGGTGTGTAGGCTAAACCGAAAGATAGAGCTCAAAAACGTATAATGCTACTCCAAAACAGCGAACTGCAGAAAACCACTGATGCTCCAGCCTAACAGGCATATGTAGCTATGCCACTGACAGATCCACAAACATAGAAATTTCCCTGAATGTATTGCTATTACTACCGAGCTTAAGGTTTCCATATGGAATTGAGTCACTCGCCAATAACGATTGACCCCCTTTTTGGTCAGGGATGAGGTGAGAGGAACATTCCTTCTTGGAATAATGAAATAAATAGAATAATGGACCGTATCTTCTTGTGTCTTGGGCACTGGAATCAGGGCCCGTCAGTTCAAGAGACTTAACAGCATAAACTCCACTGCCTGCCTCTTCTGTGGAGAGATGCAGAGATACGCCATGAAGTCGTCCCTGTGGATGAACAGAAGGCTGCAGAGCATAGCCTTCCCTTATTACTCCAGAACCCACTGATCTGACATAAAAGGAGATAGGAGACATTTTATTTATTTATTTATTTAAAGCTTTTTTATACTGACATTTGTTTGCATATCACATCGGTTTACAAGGAACATATAGTAAAATGTTGTAAAAGGATAAGGAAAATAAATTACATGTCAACCATTATAAGTAAAAGTTACAATTTCAGGGGGGATAAGTTGAAGGAGGTCTGGAAATATAGTGAAAATAAAGGTCTGGAGTGCGTAAGGTGAGAACAAGAAGTTTAATGCATTTTTGTACAAATAGTGTAAAAACATAGGTGAAACATGCAAGAAACTTTGTACAGGACATTAGTATAGATATACTATTGTTTGGAGGCTTGACTTGGTGATGATGGGGGGGGGGGGGGGGGGGAGTTATGAAAAGGCCTGTTTGAAAAGCCAGGTTTTAACTCCTGCTCTGTGAGATGGGTCACAAACCTTTGCTGAGGGGTTCAGGAGGCACCCCCACCTGAGCCTGTGCCTTGACTGGGCTGCCCAGGCTGAAAAGACTGAGCCCTACTCAGGGGCCAATCTCTGAGAAGCCACCCTTCTAGCAACCATGGAACCTAGACTCATTTATTAGCCATCTTTCTTTGTTCTTTTTTTTTTTTTTTTTGTAAACTCACTCCCAAACAAGATTGATTCTTTAAGGGGCAATTCCGTAAGATTAAACTTTGAAATTGAAATTGTATCGGCCGAACAACGGCTCAGCCACTGTCTAGCTGCTATCCCCGAAGCCATTCCTCTGGCACAGGTACAAACCAGGTCCAGCCTGTATCCATCAAAAAGGCAGTGGTCAGTTCCATCACTGCCCTGGTATTCAAATCAGACTCATCAACTTCCTGAGATTGGATAAGACAAGTGCGAGCAACCAGGGAGCAGCAAGAAGCTATCTGTATCCTTCAATGCTGCTCCACTTTCCACAGGAATGATCGCCCATTTGGTGAAAGACACATCAGCGCATTCCAATTTCAGAATATACAACTGGTCACTACCCTTACTGCTAGATGCAAGGGGTACAGTCCTACCAAGGCTCATTCCCCTTTAAAATTAGCTTCTGGAGCATCCCATCCAAGATCATCAAGCCTTGAATAGCATCCATAATGGTGAAGTAACTTCTCTGGCTCAGAAATGGAATCAACACAGGGCACTCCCAACATCTGTGTCAGGGTGAGAAGAGCCAGCAACTTCTGTAAGGATTGCTTTTGTCACCCTTACCCCATCAGAGTGACCTGTAGCAGGCTGAGGCATACTCCAGCGCTTACTCACGGCTTCAGACTTGCGGGATTCCACAATCTGCGATCCTAAAGTTTTTCTATTTATTTATTTATATATAGTTTTAGGTTGACCGGCTCTGCCAAACATACCTGTAGAAAGGACTACCACCCTTGAAACAATTCTACCCAAGAAAGGGTGGAAGGACTCATACCAGATCCAGGAGAGGTTGCATTGGAGCCCACTGAGTTGCCCTCCCTTGCTGAAAACCTGTTAGGGGGTCTCAAAACTAAGCAAAAACTCTGACAGATCCCCTTTCAGACCCATTCCCACATCCTGCTGGGAAGGACCAGGCTCAGCAAAAACCAACAGGAGACAACTTTCCTTCAGCTTCTGAACAGTGCTTCTTTATTATAGGTGCCATGATAAAAATGTCAATTAGCAGCACGCTTACAACAAGCACCTGACAATTGTGCATGCAACTGTGTGTCTATACAAGGAAAACGCATACAGTGCACCCAAATTTAGGATGCCCAAGTAGAGGATGCCCAAGTATGAGACATTTCCCAGTCTGGACGTGCAGGCACGAACCAATGTCAGATACAATTTCATGGCAGACCTGCGCAGAATAAAGCATGCAAATGCCACCATGGCCTACAATGTAGCAATTCAGAAAGCCTGAGAGTGGCGCCTAACCCAAAAGGCCGCTCAACCCGCCAAAACTGCTTCAACTTCCCATCCCCTCATGGAAGTAGAGGCAAACATCAGATCAGCCCACTGAGGCTTGGAGACCAGAATAGAAGAGAGGGTGAGAGAATTCCCTAACATTATCTCTCTCTCATTTCCTTCTATTTCTCTTTTTTTTTTTTTTTTTTAAATCCTTACCCGAACTCAGCCCATTCCGGCCGAGTACAGAGTCGGTCTCTGGCTTCGGGGTGAGAGGGCCAATGCCTTCACCGCCGCACTCGGCTTCCTGCAACCAATAGCCTGGCAGCTAAGTCCATGTCGGAAAAATGGCTACTGGATCAAGGCACTTGACTGAGGGAGGGATCATGAGATATCACCACAGGAGAACCAGACTGAGGGAGGGACCATAAGGTATCACCTCAGGAGAAGCAGTGCATAAATACTCTTCTTCTTCGGTTTCCTTTAAAAAAAAAAAAAAAAAAAAGCAATACCCTGTAGGGAAATGCATGTCCACTATCTGCTGGAGAAGGAGAATACTGGTGGACTGATGTCAGTGCAGGGTATATATACTGTGACGTCAGCTTTGCTGCATCTCAGTCTGCTGGTAGATATGCATAATCCACTGGTGTGGATTAACCTGTCTAAATGCTAAGAAACTTGCCTTTTTTTGCATGTAAATCCTTTGAAAATTAACTCCAAAGGTAGTATTTTTAATAAAATCACCAAATAAATATTGCTAGTTGCATTAACTGAGTATATGATGTATCACTAGGATGTCATTAAAAATGATTGTCTTTGGCAAAGTAAATTATACTATTTATACACTTTTACATTTCAATCAGTATGAAGACTAAACATTTTATTGTGCTACAATATGCCATTTACAAATAAAGAGCTCTTTGATTTAAATGAATCAAAGACAACTTCTATGACAGGGATGCATTTTTTTAAAAAGTCATTTGAAAGTTTATTAAACTAAGAATTAAATTAGTAATATGTCTCTGTATAACGAACATACTGATTACATACAATCAATTCATTACTATATAAATCTTCTGAGGAAGACTTGAGAGATACCTTTTTAGTAGCTCCAAGTTCTGCAACAAAATTATGCAGTATACGTGCTATATTATTTTCAATTTCTGTACGAAGACATGGAATGTTTAACTTCTGAAACCTACAATAAATAAAAATTCAATGGGTAATAATGACATTTATATATGAACTTTGAGGACAATATTCAAAGCCATTTAGACAATTAACTCATAAATAATCCATCTAAAGGGCAAGGTTTTGAATATACTGAGCTTCTTATCTGGTTAGATTTTAGCTGAATATGTCATTGTGCGGCTAAAATATAGCCGGACAAAAAAAAGAGGCATTTCAGGGATATTTTGGGAAGGAATTCAGTTACTTAGCTGATTTTTATTTGTATCTGGCTTAGGGCTGGATTCACTAATGCCGCAAGGCATAGTGAATTCGGTGGTAACGGGGGGGGGGGGGGGGGGCGGTCCTGAGATAGCCAGCAGCCGGCAGCGATCGTACCTCCGCGGTGCGATTGCTGCCGGCGTCGTGCCAAATAACTACACCATAAAAGGTGTAGTTATTCGGTGCGAAACTGACAGCAATAACGGTGCTTACCTTTCGCTGTCGGCGCAGTCTTCACGGCGTCATCCCCGGTGCCTCCCCGACTCCTCCTCTTCCGGGGCTGACGCCCCCCGAGCTAGCTATCACACGCGTGCGATAGCTTTAGAAAATAACCCCCTTAGATAGCCAGATAACTTTAAAATTGCTTCAGAACAGGTTTTCAGTTATATGATTTATATAGGGAGGAGATTAAATTCACGGGAGAGTAAAATAGAAAAAACTTTATAAAAGGAAAATGGCATAATGGAAAAACCATGTACATGCAATGGAATTACCTACAGACGCCATTAAACTAGTCATTGATCTTCTTTGCATCAATGAAATATCTGAACTGAGCTGGGGAAAAAAGACATAATTAACACCACTACTGTATATTTCACCAGGCATTTACAAAGGTAAATGTCTAGTGAAATATTATTTATTTTTTAACAATATTCTATGCAATCTTGAAGCGTTCAGTGGATTTCTGTCAGATTTATATGGCTCATTGTAAAAAGCAGCTATAAAAATTTCTGAAATTTGTTGTGGATCCAAATAAAGAGAGTAACGTTCAAAACTGCTCATGTGCATCCATGTACGCATATATATATATATATATATATATATAGGCACACATATAGTTGCTACTGTATTTTATAACTTGCATAGAAACAAAGGAGGTTATTTTCAAAAGGATTTATGTACTTATAGGTGAATTTTAAAAGCCCAGCACGCCCATCAGTTAGGGGATACATGAATATATTGGGCTGGTGCATGCCATGCAGATTTTAAAAGCCGCCCAGATATGCGCACAAATGAAAAGTTTCCAAAAAGGAATGAGGCATGGGCATGTTGGGGCCTAGCCAAGAGATGAGCATGTAAATACTTATGCGCATTAGCGCACATCAGGGGCCCCTGCCGTGTAACTTTACTTCTGCTATGAATGATGTGTAAATAAAAGCAAGTTTGCTTACTGTAAACAGTGTTTTCCATGGATAGCAGGATGAATTAGCCATGCTGTCTGGGTGCGCCCCCTGGCGGCACAGTGCGGAACTTCTCATAGAACGTTGAAAACTTTCATCTTTGTCTCGCTTCTGTGCGACTGCGCAGTTGCTTACATAGAAACATAGAAATGACGGCAGAAAAAAACCAAACAGTTCATCCAGTCTGCTCAGCAAGTTTCACACTTCTTTTTTTCTCATACTTAACTGTTACTCTTGGCTCTTAGTAACCTTTTGGTTCTATTTCCCTACCACCCCCGCCATTTATGTAGAAAGCAGTGTTGGAACTGCATCTAAGTGAAATAGCTTAATTAGTTAGGGGTGCGATTGACTCTTCTCTGTCAGTTCATAACATAGCAAAGGTAAACAGGAGCATTTAGAGAAGAAACAGTGATAGGATGAAAAATAAAACTGTCCAGGGAGCTGGGCGGGGAAGCATGGGTAATTCATCCTGCTATCCATGGAAAATACCGTGGATATTTCTTTTTTTCTTTTTTAAAGTTTGCATTGCGTATCCTTGTGAAGTATGGACAGTTTATGAATTTGTGTTGTGATGTAATATCTCTTTCCCCATGAGTGCATCAGATTTTGTCTGATCCTGGAGACTATAGTAAGACATGAAGGAATGAAGATCATGTTGCTGCTTTACAGATGTCTTCCACTGGGACTTGCCTGAGACTGAAGTGGAGATTGCTCTCAGTGATGAGCCTTTATTTTGGAAGATAGCTGTTGAGACTTTGTAGCGTAACAGAAATATATGCACTGAGTAAGTCAGTTGGATAGTGTCCATTTTGTTACTGGTAAACCAGGGGCATTTGGATTGAAAGAGAGAAAAAGTTGGGAATGTCTGTTGGTAGTGCCAGTTCTTTGTTTGTAGTAGGCTAATGCATGTTTACAGTCCAGCATATGTAGTAGGGCTTCTCTACTACTGAGTGTGGTTCGGGAAAAATGTTGGTAAAGTAATGGTCTGATTCAAATGAAAAGCCGAAATTACCCTTGGAAGGAAGGATGGGTGAGTTCTTAAGGTGACTTTATCATGATAGAATTGGAGGTAAGGGGAATAGTGGATCAAGGCCTGCAGTTCACTGACTCGTCGAGCTGATGTTATGGCAACCAGAAATAACACCTTCCATGTGAGAAATTTTAATGGAGATGTTTGCATTATTTATTTATTTATTTATAAACTTTTCTATACCGATATTCATAGCGACATCATATCGGTTTACAGTATAACAGCAGGTGGAAATTACATTGAACAGGTAGGGGGCTATATGGGATACATAGAAACAGTAAGCTTAGCAAGGAAATGTCAGGAAAACCAGTCAAAGACATCAACTACATAATAGTGATAAGGCACATAAATAATTAGAGGAATAGTTATAGTTCTAACAAAAATTAATAGAGTAATAGAGATATGTACAGAGTTCAACAAAGTGCTGGCATGTTAAGTAGATAGGGGAGGCGGAGCTCGAATTATTGGGGGAATGCTTGTTGAATAGCCAGGTCTTTAGGTTAGCTCAAAGGGTGGGCACATTAATATTTCCAAAACTACATTTAAGTCCCAAGGTATTGCCGGTTTTGACCTCAGCGCTAGAAGATTTTGCTCGCTACTCATGGGTTCAGAGATCACTCATGGGGATGGAGACATCAATTGAGATTGTTTGCTAGTATGTTCGGTATGCCTGTTAGATAAGTGGCCCAGATATGCATGGAGTGTGCAAGGGCCCAGGCCTGCGCAGCTTGCTAGTAGAGCCGATAAGAGCCTATGCATCCCTGCTTGTTCGAGTACCACATTGCCACTATGTTGTCTGTATCCACACAGTTTTGTGTGAGAGGCAGTGTTTGAAGGCATAAAGGGCATAACATATGGCTCGAAGCTCCAGGAAGTTGATCTGAGACTGTTCATCGAGTGGAGACTACATATCTTGGGTTTGGAGATTGTTAATACGAGCTTCCCAGCCCAAGATGGATGCGACCGTGGCCAAGGTCACCTGAGGAATTGGTTACTGAATTGGTGACATGGATCAGGGACGAAAGCGGTTAAATGGCTTAGAGCCGCTGAAATTTTAAAGTCCACTGAGGTTTTCCCATGGCTAATCTGGCTATATGAGTGACAAGGACCATGGAAGCCATGTCGCCCAGCAATGGGAAGAATTGATGGGCTGAGGCTATGTTGCATGCACGCAGAGATGTGGACAGTTTGATAGGATGTCTGCGTGGTTGTTGGGCAGGAAGGCCTTTTGGACTGTAGTGCCCAGATCTGGTCCGATGGAGGCAAGGAGATGAGACGGATCCATATGAGATTTAAAGTAGTTGATCAGAAATACCATCAAATTTAGTAGATTTATAGTGAGCTTTAGAGAATCTAGAACTCTTTTTTTGGATTGACTGTTGCGGTCCTGACCGCTCCTCTTCTGATAGGGCTCAGGCCCGCTTACCTCCACTCCAGTAGTCACTGGATTCCGCCGCCCGGTCCGGGCCCCGGTGGTCTCTCTCTTTCCACGTGGCGGTCGCCATTGCGGGCCTGCTCCTCTCCGGTCTCGCGTGTCCAGCTCCCGGAAGCCCGGCCCCGCCCTCGCAGCTGACGTCATGCTCGGCTCCCGATATAACCAGCGTTCATACGTTCCCTAAACGCCTTGCAACGAGGTTCCCAGCTTCTTAAGTTGCTTCCAGTTGCGTTCCTGTTGAACTCCAGCTGCCTGCCTCTGACTCCGGTTTGCTTCTGACTCCGCTTCAGCCCGCTGCCTGCCTCTGACTCCGGTTTGCTTCTGACTCCGCTTCAGCCCGCTGCCTGCCTCTGACTCCGGTTTGCTTCTGACTCCGCTTCAGCCCACTGCCTGCCTCTGTCTACGGTTTGCTTCTGACTTTGCTACAGCCCGCTGCCTGCCCCAGGTTCCAGGTTGGTTCTGACTCCTGCAACCTCCGGTCTGCCCTGCCTTCACCCGACCTTCGGCTCAGCGCTGCCGGATCCTAACCCTTCCCGGGCATAACAAACTCTTATCTCACTCTGCCTGCCCTGGGTCCGGCGTCCCTGCTGATCCTGACCTTTGACCCGCTCCTCTTCTACTGCTGATAGGCCTCCGGCCTTCTCTCTGCCTCAGCCTTTCTGGACATTCTTTCACAGCGCCTAAGTCCCAAGGGCCCGGGCCCCTACAGGCTCCTCCCGGGGGAGCTCCTAGCTCCGGGTGAAGCCGTGCCAGGCTGCGTCTCCACCTCCTGGCCTACCCTGTCACCCTCGGTAGGTCGGCTCAAGGGCCTACTATCCTCTCCAGCAGCATCGGTTTGCAAGGCCATGGACTCGGCGGAGGCCCCAAGCCTACAGGCCATCCCGGCTGCTGGAGACGTTCTTGCTGCCATCGTGGAACAGCTGGTCACTCGTCTGGAGGCCGCTCCTCCGGAGCCGCCTCCGGCTCCTTCTCCTGCTTCAGTACCCAGTCCTGCATCGGTGACCCAGTTGCCCGCACCAACCCGCTATGCTGGGGATATCAAAACTTGCCGTGGCTTCCTGAATCAATGCTACATGCGCTTCTCTCTCTTGCCTGCGCAATTCCCCTCTGACGCAGTTAAAGTGACGTACATATTCTCTCTACTGGATGGCAAAGCACTCGACTGGGAGCATCAGGATCCCTTGTTACAGAATCTTCAAGAATTCGTTCTCAACTTTCGCCTCGCTTTTGATGATCCTGCACGCCAGACCACCGCTGCCTCGGAACTCTTGCATCTTAGGCAAGGGACACGCTCGGTGGCGGATTACACTATAGACTTCCGCACCCTAGCCATGGAAGTTGGCTGGCGGGATGATTGCCTTAGGGGGATCTTCTTGGAAGGTCTTTCCAGCCGCATCAAGGATGAGTTAGCAGGCCGAGAACTCTCGGAGGACTTAAATGACTTAATTGACATCGCCGGCAGGGTGGATCGCCGCCTACAGCAGCGGGATAAGGAGACCCGCTCCTACCGTAGAACATCACCACAGTTCTCTACTGCCGCCAGAGTCCCAGCACCCAAGGGACCTCCTGCTTCTGCCAACCTAGGAGAGCCCATGCAGCTGGGTAGATCTCCACTAACCCCCGAGGAAAGGAAGAGACGCCGCTCGCAGGGTCTCTGTCTCTACTGCGGAGGCAAGGGGCATTTCCTCGCCAACTGCCCGGAGCGTCCGGGAAACGACCGTGCCTAGGTTACACCGAGGAGCTACTCCTAGGCTTTGCGGGCTCAGCTCCTCAATGCACCTTACCAGTGACTCTTAAATACCCCGGCGAGGAACTCCAGATCCAGGCTTTCATTGACTCTGGTGCCGAGGGTAATTTCATTGTTGCTGATCTGGTAAACCAGCTGTCTCTCCCCACACAGCGAAAAATTCCTCCATTGCGTATTTCCTCCATCCGAGGTACGCTGCTCCCTGGAACCATCACCTGCTGCACGGCTCCCTTGGCTCTCCAGACCGGGCTGTTCCATTCGGAAGAAATCTCCCTGCTGGTTTTGGAACCGGCCGTGCACCCTCTGGTCCTTGGACTTCCGTGGTTACAACGGCACTCGCCCGTTATTCAATGGGATACCTTTCAGCTAACCCAATGGAGCCCCTTCTGTTTTGATCATTGTCTACAGCTTCCACATCCACCGAAGTCCTTGCATCTGTGTTCGTCTCTTCTCTTGCCAGAGCCATATCAGGCGTTCGCCGACGTCTTCTCCAAGGAGATGGCAGAGGTTCTCCCTCAACACCGGCCTTTTGATTGCCCGATAGATTTGCTACCGGGTACCACACCTCCCCGTGGCCGGGTGTATCCTTTGTCCTTGCCAGAGACTGCTGCCATGTCCCAGTACGTGACTGAGAACCTTGCCAAGGGCTTCATTCGCCCCTCTCGTTCACCCGCTGGAGCCGGCTTCTTCTTTGTGGCCAAGAAGGACAGCTCACTCCGCCCCTGTATTGACTATCGAGGCTTGAACGCCATTACCAAGCAGGATCGCTATCCGCTTCCACTGATCCCTGAACTTTTGGATCGCCTTCAGGGAGCATGCATCTTCACGAAGCTAGACCTCCGAGGGGCCTATAACCTCGTCCGTATTCGCCCAGGCGATGAATGGAAGACGGCCTTTAATACTAGTGACGGGCATTATGAGTACTTAGTAATGCCCTTTGGACTTTGCAACGCCCCGGCCGTCTTCCAGAACCTCATGAACGAGGTCTTACGTGAGATGCTGCACTCTCACGTCATTGTCTATCTGGATGACGTGCTTATCTTTTCCAGGGACCTGGAGACTCACCGCCAACATGTCACACAAGTTCTGCAGGCTCTCCGGGACAATCATCTCTATGCCAAGCTTGAAAAATGTGTCTTTGAATCAGAGTCCTTGCCCTTTCTGGGGTACATCATTTCGCCCACGGGCTTCTGGATGGACCCCGAAAAAGTCTCGGCCATAACCAAATGGCCTCAACCCCGGGGCCTCAAGGCTCTCCAAAGATTTCTGGGATTCGCTAATTTTATAGACATTTTATTCCGCGATACTCGCATCGGGTTGCTCCCCTTACTGCCATGACCCGCAAGGGAGCTGACGCCAAGAACTGGTCTGACGCTGCGGTCGAAGCCTTCGCCGACTTAAAGGAGGCATTCCTGGCGGACACCTGCCTTCACCATCTGGACCCGGCAAGACCCTTCATCGTCGAGGTCAATGCCTCCAGCATGGCCGTGGGGGCAGTGCTCAGCCAACACTCCGCTTCTGGACAGTTATTGCCTTGCTCGTACTTCTCCAGGAAGTTTTCCCCTGCCGAGGCAAATTACTCCATTGGTGACAAAGAACTGCTAGCGATCAAACTCGCCTTCGAGGAATGGAGGCAGTGGCTCGAGGGAGCAAGATACACAACCACCGTGTATACTGACCACAAGAACTTAGAGTTTTTTTCCCAGGCCCAACGGTTAAACCCCCGCCAAGCCCGATGGGCCATGTTCTTTAGCCGCTTTGATTTTACCCTCCAATACCGTCCTGCAGCCAAGAATCTTCGAGCCGATGCTCTCTCGCGGACCTCCATGTCCGAGGAGGACCGAGAGCCTCCACAGTACATTCTGGACCCTAGCAAGGTCCGTTTATCCGCCCTGACGGTTCTCTCCCAGGATAGGACCATAGTTCCCCGACGAGACCGCCTAAAGACCCTACGCTGGGCCCATGATTCCCTCACTGGAGGACATGCCGGACGAGAGAGAACATTGGAACTCCTCAACCGATACTACTGGTGGCCCAACATCCGACAAGACGTTCGCACCTACGTAAGCTCTTGTCCCACCTGTGCTCGACAAAAGCCCAGCCCTGGACCTCCGTGTGATCTTCTACAGCCTCTGCCTGTTCCCACAGAACCCTGGACCCATCTCGCTACAAACTTTATGGTTGACCTGCCGCTGTCTCGCGGTCAGACGATGATCTGGGTCACCGTCGACCGTTTTTCAAAAATGATGCATTTTGTCCCAATGCCGGTTACTTTCTGCACCCGAACTGGCTCTCCTCTTCGCCCAGCATATATTCCGGCTGCACGAACTTCCTCAAGACATAGTTTCCGACCGTGGGCCGCAGTTCATCGCACGCTACTGGAGGGCTCTCTGCAAGTGCTTCAAGGTGCAGCTCAGCTTCTCTACTGCTTTCCACCCTCAAAGTAATGGGCAGTCCGAAAGGATGAATCGATCCCTGAAGACCTACCTGCGAGCCTTCATCAATGAATGGCAGGACAAATGGTCTGAACTTCTGCCCTGGGCCGAATTTGCTTACAACAACCAGGTTCATGCCGCCACCGGACTCTCGCCCTTCCAGCTAGTATATGGGAAAAAGCTGAGACCTCCGCTTCCCATTGCCACGCCCAGTGCCTCCCCGGCCGCCCAGTTGACGGCCCAACAATTGCAGACCCTTTGGCAGAAAACCCAAGACAAGTTGACTCTCTCAGCTTCCTCAGCCAAACGAACAGCGAATCGCCACCGACGCCCGGCTCCCACCTATCAGCCAGGAGACCGGGTTTGGCTTAGTACAAAAAACATTCATCTCCACCTTCCCTCGAGGAGATTTGCACCCAGGTTCTGCGGGCCATTCCGGATCGCTGAGAGAGTGAGCCTGGTCTCGTACCGGCTGAGATTGCCGTCCTCTCTTCGTATCCACAATGTCTTTCATGCATCCCTGCTAAAACCCGTAGTTCTTTCCCACCACCACCGAAAACGTCCGGATCCGTCACCCACTTCCATCGATGATGACCCCACTTATCAGGTACACGAGGTTCTAGATGTTCGTTTCTACAACCGAAGGTGGGAATATCTTCTCGCCTGAGAGGGTTGTGGTGACGAGGACAACACTTGGGAGCCCAGCCGTAACATCCTGGACAAATCCCTTCTGCAACAGTTCCACTGTGACCACCCGGAGAAGCCCGGTCTTCTCAAGAGGGGCCGTAAAGGGGGGGTACTGTTGCGGTCCCGACTGCTCCTCTCCTGATAGGGCTCAGGCCCTCCTACCTCCGCTCCAGTAGTCGCTGGATTCCGCCGCCCGGTCCGGGCCCTGGTGGTCTCTCTCTTTCCACGTGGCGGTCGTCATTGCGGGCCTGCTCCTCTCCGGTCTCGCGCGCGAGGACATCCCTCTTGAGCGTCCAGCTCCCGGAAGCCCGGCCCCGCCCTAGCGGCTGAAGTCACGCTCAGCTCCCGATATAACCGGCGTTCAGACGTTTCCTAAACGCCTTGCAACGAGGTTCCCAGCTTCTTAAGTTGCTTCCAGTTGCGTTCCTGTTGACCTCCAGCTGCCTGCCTCTGTCTCCGGTTTGCTTCTGACTCCACTTCAGCCCGCTGCCTGCCTCTGACTCCGGTTTGCTTCTGACTCCGCTTCAGCCCGCTGCCTGCCTCTGACTCCGGTTTGCTTCTGACTCCGCTTCAGCCCGCTGCCTGCCTCGGACTCCGGTTTGCTTCTGACTCCGCTTCAGCCCGCTGCCTGCCTCTGACTCCGATTTGCTTCTGACTCCGCTTCAGCCCGCTGCCTGCCCCAGGTTCCGGGTTGGTTCTGACTCCACTGCAGCCTCCGGTCTGCCCTGCCTTCATCCGACCTTCGGCTCAGCGCTGCCGGATCCTAACCCTTCCCGGGCATAACAAACTCTTATCTCACTCTGCCTGCCCTGGGTCCGGCGTCCCTGCTGATCCTGACCTTTGACCCGCTCCTCTTCTACTGCTGATAGGCCTCCGGCCTTCTCTCTGCCTCAGCCTTTCTGGACATTCTTTCACAGCGCCTAAGTCCCAAGGGCCCGGGCCCCTACGGGCTCCTCCCGGGGGGGCTCCCGGCTCCGGGTGAAGCCGTGCCAGGCTGCGTCTCCGCCTCCCGGCCTACTCTGTCACCTTCGGTAGGTCGGCTCAAGGGTCCACTATCCTCTCCAGCAGCATCGAGCTGCAACATTGACTCCTTATCAGGCAGTCCTCCAGGTAAGGAAACACGTGAATGCTGTTTTTTTGTAGATGAGTGGCAATCACTGCTAGGCATTTAGGGGTAGATTTTATAAATTTGCGCGAGCGCGTACTTTTGTTCGCGCACCAGGCACGAACAAAAGTACACTGGATTTTATAAGATACGCGCGTAGCCGCGCGTATCTTATAAAATCCGGGGTTGGCGCACGCAAGGGGATGCACATTTGTGCAACTTGCGTGCGCCGAGCCCGGCTCGCGCTGCCTGTTCCCTCCGAGGCCGCTCCGAAATCGGAGCGGCCTCGGAGGGAACTTTCTTTCCACCCCCCCCCCCCCCGCACCTTCCCCTACCTAACCCACCCCCCCCCCCGGCCCTATCTAACCCCCCCCACCTTTGTTGGCAGATTTACGCCTGCTCAAAGCAGGCGTAAATCTGCGCACGCCAGCGGGCTGCTGGCGCGCCATCACCTGATCCGGGGGCTAGTCCGGAGGCCTCGACCATGCCCCTGGGCCGGTGCCACGCCCCAGGTCCTGCCCTGAACCGCCCCCTGACCCCGGTCACGCCCCGGACACGGCCCCTCCCCCGCCCCTTTTACGAAGCCCTGGGACTTACGCGCGTCCTGGGGCTGTGCGCACGCTGGCGGC
The DNA here is from genome assembly GCF_901001135.1 of Rhinatrema bivittatum. Taxonomy (NCBI): domain Eukaryota; kingdom Metazoa; phylum Chordata; class Amphibia; order Gymnophiona; family Rhinatrematidae; genus Rhinatrema; species Rhinatrema bivittatum. Next base: position 14,542,502 of record NC_042617.1, on the reverse strand, counting down.
CTATGCAAAATAGGCGCGCTGGCACGCGAGTGCCCTGCGTGCGTAAATCCGGCCGGATTTACGCGTGCAGGCCTTTTAAAATCCGGCCCTAAGTGTAATACATGAGGTGTCAAAGCTAGTTCGAATGGCAGAACTTGGTATTGAAAATGCTGTTGACTCACTATGAAGCGTATTTAAGGTCCAAAGAATAGAGTCAACCTCCTTGCTGTAGTAAGGGAAGCATGGTGCCGAGAGACACCATACTGAACTTTTCTTGCTGAAGAAGCACTCAGTGATCTGTAGTGATTCTACTCCATTCTGAGAATTGACTCTGAATTCTCCCCCCTATTGGGAGACCTGGCTGTGGCTGAGATGTCTTCAAAAAGATGGTGGAGGTTTTTGAAGAGAGGCCTGGGATGGTTTTTGTCTCTTTCTGTCCTTTTGGCGAGGTCTAGTTTGAACCAATTGAGACTGTGAGTGTGGCACTTGATATGGCTGAAATTGTTGAGTTCTGTGTGGTAGGAAACTTTTATATGGTTTTCGTTGGTAGTAGAATGGCTTTTGAGGTAAAAACATCTTGCTGATGTCCAGAGAGGGACTGAATTGCTCCTTTAATTGGGTCACCATATCCATGAATTTGTCATTGAATAAGTTGTCCCATACACAGGGAAGATTAGACAGTTTTTCATGGACATCTTCCCTAATAGACCTAGAATGGAGCCATGCAATGTGTTGTGTTCCGCGGCCGTGGCATCCCACGACCGCGGCCCCCTACCTTGTCAGCGGCGTTCCCTCGCCGCGGGAGCCCCGGGGGAGGGCTCTGATCCAGGCTGTCGCCCCGTGCGGTCTTCGGTGCTGCTCACTGCAGGGGGAGCCGTCCTGCATCCCCCCTCGCGGCATCCAGCGGCGTCGCTTCTCCGCGGGGGAAAATCCAAGATGGCCACCGCCATCCATGGGCGCGAGGCCTCGCCTCCACCACTGATTTAAAGGGACCTGATCCCTTTAACAAGCTTCACCTGTTCCTCAGCAGCCTAAGCAGGGGAAGTATAAAGGGAGACTTCCTCTGCTCATCCAGTGACTTGGCAACATCCTCCAGCGCTGTCTAGTCTGCTTGCTTCGGTGAGTTCCTTGAGCTTTGGATCCTGTTCCTGTTTCATCTTGGTGTTCCCGGTTCCTGACTTTGGATTGGCTTACGGTGATTCTCTGGTGTACAACTTCGGATTTTCAAGCGGTGATTCTCTGGTGAGCGACAACCCTCTGGCACTCGACCCAGGACTCCTTCAAGACTACCGCCTCCAAGGGCCTGCCTAAGTCCCAGCGGCCCGGGTCCCTACGGGCTCCTCCCGGGGGGACCGCGGGCTTCCAGGGCGAAGCTCCAGTCAGCCCTTGCACCGACACCTGACCTCTCAAAGGTCCACCTAAGTCCCAGCGGTCTGGGTCCCTACGGGCTCCTCCTGGGGGGACCACAGACTTCCAGGGGTGAAGACACAGCTCCTCTTCTCGTCTCTTTATCCGTCTCCGCAGTCGCCTCAGTCCCCAGTGCCAAGGGTCAGCTGGTCCCGCCTTCTGCTCTGCCTCGCCACCCGACGAGAGAACCTACGGATCCTCCGAAAGGTATACCATCCTCCTGTCGGCCAAGGGTTCACAAGCCTGAGCATAACAGAGCATAACAGAATGCACTGAGCAGCGATGGCCATGGCAGAAGTCCTGAAAGATGTTTTGAAGGAATCATGTACCGTTCTGAACAAATTATGTAGACCTTCCTCCATGTTATAGAATAGCTGAGGCTTAATTGGCTGGTCTATCTCTGAACAAAGAAAAGATTTTAATAACTGAAGGGACTCACAGAGGTTCTGAACTATATAAAACTGATGCTTTTGGTGTATTCTTCAAGGATTCTGTGGTCCTTTATTTGGGGGAGGGGGGGTGGATGAATAAAGCCTACTATTTTTTTGCTCGCTTCATTGCTGATTCCACAAACACCGATGTGTAGGGAAGCTGAACGACACTGTAGGTAGTAGTTTTTATAATCTGAATTTCAAATCAAGTTTCCTAAAAACAGGAGGAATGGACTGAGGTGATTCCCATGTTCTTGAGAGAACAGAGTCCAATAATTTGTGAGACAGAAGAGCTGATAATTCCACTGGAACATCTAGTATTTTCAGAATTCCGAATACCTCCTCTCATGGGTCAGGTAATTTTCAGATCTCCACTCCCAGGAAGTTGCTTAGCTTTTCTACAAATCAAAAGTAAGTGAGATCTTCCAGCAGAGAGGAGTGGTCAGGAAGCTCTTCTGGTGGATCCGATGGCATACCAGTTGAGCTATCCGGGGAATGGTCACCCTGTGAACCTGGAGATACTAACTGAGGAGAATGATGCTCTGTGACTTGGGTTTCATCCACAGGAAGAGATGAAGTTGATTTAGGGGAGCTGGCAGGTTGTGAATCCCCAACTGGACCTGGAAGATAAGGAGGTGACATCTGCAGGTGCAAGGTGGAGGAAAGCAGAGTTGCTTATCTGTAACAGGTGTTCTCTCATTTCATTTCATTTCATTTCTTAAAATGTATTAATCGCTTAACACAAAAAATTTGGCCTAACCAATTAACAATAAAACATACATAAAATTATATCATATATAAACAAAGATATCGACAGAAAATAGGGGAAAAAACATAATATACAGAAATCAACAAAACATGGCATATCGTAGTATTACCATCATCAAATATTCAGAACTCCCTTTAGGCACATTGTAGGAGGACAGCAGGATGTTAGTCCTCACAGATGGGTGATATCATCAGATGGAGCTCTGTCACGGAATACTTTTGTCAAAGTTTCTAGAAGTTTGACTGGCACACGGAGCATGCTCAGCATGCCACCAACCCTGTGGCCACATGGGGTTCCCCTTTAGTCTCGTTTTATTGCAAAATTATGAGAGAAAAATAAAATAACAAAACGAAAGCGAACCCAACTCCGCGGGGTGGTCTTGTGAGGACTAACATCCAGCTGTCCTGGGAGAACACCTGTTACAGGTAAGCAACTCTGCTTTCTCCCAGGACAAGCAGGATGGTAATCCTCACAGATGGGTGAAAAGCAAGCTACAGGCTGCTCCAGAACATCCTGGGCCAACAGACACATAATAACGTGCAACAAGCACAACAACAAGGGTGCTGTTGGAACAACAGGGCAGCCTTAACACCAGACGGGGCCCTAGGTAGGAAGAGTTGGGTTTTTACACTGGAAACAGATTATGGAGGACAGACTGGCCAAAGACACTGTGCTGTTGACTGTCCTTATCCAGACAGTAATGGGCCGTGAAGGTGTGAAGGGAACTCCACGTCGAGGCTTTGCAGATTTCAGAAACAGGGATTGCTCAGAAGTGTGCCACTGACGCTGCCATGGCCCTCACTTTTACTCGGCCCTCTAGTGGAAGGCTTGCTTGCTGATAGCAGAAAGCAATACCATCCGCCAACCAATTAGAGAGGGTCTGCTTGCCCATCGCAACTCCTAGACTATTCTTATCGAAGGAGACAAAGAGTTAGGTGGACTGCCTGTGGGCTGTGGAGCTCTCTAAATAAAAGGCTAGAGCACGCTTGCAGTCCAAGGGCGTGGGATAAACACTGTGGATCCATAAAGTCTAGAGGATGTGAAATGAAGAGTGGGTGGCTCACGGGAATGACGGCTACTACCTGGTGATAATATCCTTATTCAATAAACATACACACGGTTAATGCAACTCCAACATTGCTCTAAGCTTCAGCAGCAATGAGGAAATGTGAAAAAAAGGATTTGCATTCACAAAAAAGCAGGGAGTAGCTTGTTGTTACGGCGGTTACTACCCCAAACCAAATAAGTCTGATACTTCACTTTCAATGCATGTAAAGCATAGCTCTCTGCTTCAACGGCAGGGGAGAAAGTCTGACATTTCACGCATATCCAGCATAGCTCTCTGCTTCAAAGGCAGGGGGGAATGAAGAAACAGCAAAATTGCTTACCTTGTAATAGATGTTATCCCAGGACAGCAGGTTGTAGTCCTCACATATGGGTGACGTCACTGACGGAGCCCTAGTTTTTATTATTTATTTATTTATTTATTTAACGTTTCTTTTATACCGATGACCGTTCACACATCGCATCGGTTTACAGTGAACAAAAAACCATTGGGCAGAGCCCTTACATATAACAGATAACATAGTGAACTAGGCAACATATAAATAATTTTTGGGAGGAGCCCTTACATAAAACACACATCAATGATTAGATGCTATGGGTATATGCTATGGGATTGAACTATAACAATAACTATATACAGATTAGTGCACAGTACAAAATCGGCAGGCATAAAGGCGTTCATACCAGGATATCAGAGTAACATTGGTAGGGTAACATTCGTAGGGGGGATTTATGTAATAGGGGGTGTGATGGAGTAAGCTTGCTGGAAGAGCCAGGTTTTAAGTTTCTTTTTGAAGGAGTGTGGAGTGTGGAGTGTGGGAAAACTTTCTGTCAAAGTTTCTATAAACTTTTGACTGGCCCTGTGAGGTCACTAAGCATACCCAGCATGCCATGATATTCTCTGCCACAGGGGTCTCTCTCCAGTTTGATATGTAGCAATAAGCTTTAGCAAAAATATAATAATAAAAAATAACATACCCAATTCTGCGGGGTGGCGGGTGGGTTTCGTGAGGACAACATCCTGCTGTCCTGGGATAACACCTATTACAAGGTAAGCAATTTTGATTTATCCCAGGACAAGCAGGATGCTAGTCCTCACATATGGGAGAATAGCAAGCTAGAGGCTGAGTCATTTTGCACGTTGATAACCCCACACTTTTGCACGTTGATAACCCCACACATTTTGCACGTTGATAACCCCACACTCTCAACCAGCTGCGAAACCATTCTTACAGCCATGTCTGCAATGGGATTCAAACAAATAATCAATGAACTTACCCACAAGGCAGGTCACACACTGGACCTTATCTTTGTGAACTCAGGTATAACACATTCAGTACATCCCACTTACAAAAAAGTTCCCTGGTCAGACCACTCTTTAATCTCCACCACCTTCTCAATGACCCAAATGAACAATAATCACGCCCCTCAACACTCATTTCTCTACAGAAAAGTATGCGCCTCTGATGAACTCAGCAATCATCTAATCACGGAACTTTCACACATGGACTTCACATCACCCAATGCAGCCGTTAATTCCTGGTCCTCCATAACAGAAACCGTGGCAAACAAACTATGTCCGTGGATAACAAAAAAAGTCAAACAAGGTGCGTCAAAAAGGCAGCCATGGTTTACAAATGAACTTAAAAACTTCAAACTCGACCTGCGTCAAAAAGAAAGTAAATGGCGTAAAGCCCCTTCCCCCTCCACACTTTCTACATACAAACTCGCCCTCCAATCATACAAGAGCTCCACTTTAAAAACAAAAAGGGACTTCTATGCACACAAGATTCATAACATTATATTCGATTCCAAAGCGCTATTCACATCTGTCTCCAATCTAACTCAGGCAAACCCTCCTGACATACCACCTAACCAAGCTCAAACAAAAGCTGATGAGCTGGCACTCTTCTTCAGTAAGAAAATCACGAACCTACTAACACAATTAAAGCATAATACCGGCACACCAACCAGCAATTACATTCTTCATAATAAAGACATCTCCCTCCAATCTCTTGAACTCACCTCTTCCTCAGAGATCCAAACTCTTCTTAAGAAAATGAAACCCTCATCGCATCCACTAGACCAGATTCCGTCTAAATTACTACTGCTAATCCCGGACACCATAACCAAAACCCTAGCAGACATTATAAACTGCTCATTCATCCAGGGTTTCTACCCAGACGACCTCAAAATAGCATCCATCAAACCGCTACTTAAGAAGCCTAACTTGGACCCCAAAGATCCTAACAACTTCCGTCCAATCTCAAATCTGCCTTTCATTGCCAAGGTGATGGAGAAACTAGTTAACACACAACTAGCAGATTACATAGAAGAACACAAAATTCTTTTCCCCACTCAATTCGGTTTTAGAAAAGCCTCAAGCACCGAATCCCTTCTCATCTCACTGACTGACTACATTATTTTGGGCCTCGATAAAGGACAGGCCTTCCTACTGATCTTATTGGATCTATCGGCAGCGTTCGATACTGTGAACCATGCCATATTACTAAATCAACTAGCGAACAACGGTATTGCAGGATCAGCACTAACATGGTTCAAAACATTCCTAGAAAACAGAGGTTTCAAAGTTAAAATCCACAACAAAGAATCCTCCAGATACCCATCATCACAAGGAGTTCCTCAGGGTTCCTCTCTCTCACCAACACTTTTCAACTTATACCTTCTCCCGCTTTGCCAACTGCTAAACAAATTGAACCTAAAACACTTCATTTTTGCCGACGACGTCCAGATTGTGATCCCCATCAAAGAATCCATCACTAAAGCGCTAGAACTTTGGGAAAATTGCTTTCAAGAAATTAACGAGCTCTTATCCAGCTTAAATCTAATCCTAAACCAATCAAAAAGTGAATTCATTCTAATCTCTCCAGATAATTGCAAAATCACTACAAACCCGCCAGCCAACATGCAAACCTCAAAAGTAAGAGATTTAGGAGTCTCCATAGATAACCGGCTAAATTTGAAATCGTTTATCAACCAAACAACCAAAGACTGCTTCCACAAACTGCACGTATTAAAAAGAATAAAACCCCTATTTCACTTCCATGATTATAGAACAGTGCTCCAAGCAATAATATTTGCGAAAATTGATTACTGCAACTCGATCCTACTAGGCCTCCCATCATCACATACTAAACTGCTCCAAATGATACAGAACACCGCAGCAAGAATTCTAACAAACAAAAGAAGAAGAGATCACATTACACCAGTCCTTAAAGACCTACACTGGTTACCAATCCACTACAGAATAATTCATAAATCCCTCACCACAATCTACAAGAATATCCATGGACTGGCTCCACTCCATCTACAAATAGCTCTTAAAAAACACTCCTCCAACAGACCCATCAGAGAAGCATATAGAGAATATCTACAGGTACCACACAACAATACCACCCAACATATAACATTGAGAGATCGGGCCTTCTCCACAGCAGGTCCCCCACTGTGGAACTTCATCCCCCTAGAACTAAGACAGGAACCATGTCTTCTAACCTTCAGGAAAAGACTGAAAACATGGCTGTTCATGAAAGCATTTCCGGACCCTTAAAGATTCACTACCATCAAATGCAGCATTACTGAACATTTCCTATTAAACTGAAACAGTCACTATCTACCAATCACTACAATGTTTTACTTCTTGTTAAACTTTTTATCTTTCCTCTAACTCTAATCCCAGTTAGAATGACCCCCGTTTTATTGTAACTTCTTCTTCCATGCACTTGTTTTACTTTTAATGTATACTCTTATGTTATTAGTTATTTACGTTATAATGTATTTCTCACCCCTTGTTTTATGTAAACCGACATGATACGAACTCCGTGAATGCCGGTATAGAAAAATACAAATAAATAAATAAATAAATTTTGTAGTGAAGCAACAGTGAAGTATTGTTGGTGAAAATGAGGCAGCTGAAGATCACAGCAGATTGGATGTAGAAGGAGTTGGGATTAAACTGGAAACAAGTTCTTTAAGACAGATTGTCCATAGGCTGAATCTTGCCATCCCTGTTTGTCCAAACAGTAATGAGCTGCAAAGGTGTGAAGAGAACTCCATGTTGCTGCTTTACTTTGGTCGAGAATTGGCACTGAACGATAGTGTGCTACTGAGGTTGACATTGCTCTTACTGAATGTGCCTTTACTCATCCTTGGAGAGGAAGGCCTGCTTTTTCATAGCAAAACTGTATACAATCTGCTAGCCAATTGGATAGAGTATGTTTACCCACTGCTTTACCTGGTTTGTTTGGATCATAAGAAACGAATAGTTGAGTGGATTTCCTATGGACTGCAGTGCGGTCTAAGTAAAAAGCCAGCACATGCTTACAGTCCAAGGTATGTAAGGCTCGTTCCCCTTGGTGAGAATGAGGTCTTGGAAAGAATGTGGGTAAAACTATGGATTGATTCAAGTGGAATTCCGTAACTACTTTGGGAAGGAATTTTGGATGTGTACGGAGGACCACTCTGTCATGTAGGAATTTTGTATAGGGTGAGTACGTGACAAGTGCTTGTAACTCACTAACCCTTCTAGCTGATGTAATGGCTATGAGGAAGATAGTCTTCCATGTGAGAAATTTAAGATCACAGGAATTCATGGGTTCGAATGGAGAACGCATAAGCCTTGTTAAGACCACATTCAGGTCCCATTCTGTGACTGGTGGCCGAATTGGTGGTTTAGGTTGAGTTAAGCCTCTCATAAACCTGCTGACAAGAGGTTGTATGGATATTGGTGCATCTCCCATCTTATTATGGTAAGCTGAGATTGCACTTAAATGGACTCTTACCGATGAAGTCTGGAGACCAGAGTCTGAAAGATGGTATAAGTAGTCTAGTAGAGAAGTTGTGGGGCAGGTGAAAGGATCAATACTCTTTTTCCTGCACCACAAAGTAAACCTTTTCCATTTCAAAGAGTAGTTCTTTCATGTTGAAAGTTTACGTGAAGCTATAAGCACTTGAGATACATTAGTTGAAAGATTGAGTGGTTGTAAAATGAAGCTTTCAACATCCATGCTGTCAGGGATAGGGATTGAAGGTTGGGATGGCGCAACCGACCCTGATCCTGAGTTATGAGAGTGGGAGCTACACCCAGGCGAATGGTATCCCTGACTGAGTGGTCTAGAAGTGTGGGAAACCATACTTGTCGAGGCCAATACGGAGATATTTATTTATTTTATTTATAACTTTTATATACCGAGGTTCAATTAACAAGATTAATTATCACTTCGGTTTACATTACAACCAGCAAAAATATAACAGATATGAGAATCATAGTCCCCCTGTCCTGTTGTAGCTTCACAAGAGTTTTGGTTATGAGTGGTATCGGAGGATACACGTATAGAAGGCCTGAGTTCCAAGGACGAGCAAAGGCGTCCTTGCCTGGCTGGTTCTTTTGTTTGTGTAGAGAGCAGAATTTGTCTACTTTGTGATTCAGATGTGACGCAAAGAGATCTATTGTTGGTTGTCCCCAACGTTGAAAAATCCTGGTCACTACTCAGGGATCCAGGGACCATTCGTGTGGTTGGAACTGACGATTGAGTCGATCCGTCACTACATTGTGAATGCCTGTCAGATAAGTGGCTCAAAGGGACATGGAATGGTTCAGGGCCCAGCCCCAAATCTGTGCAGCTTCTTGACAAAGGAGATATGAGCCCGTCCTCCCTGTTTGTTGATGTACCATATGGCTACTGTGTTGTCCGTTTGGATAAGAACAGTCTTGTGTGAAAGGCAGTCTTTGAACATATGAAGCGCATAACGTATAGCTCAAAGTTCCAGGAAATTGATTTGAAATGTTGCTTCGAGTTTTGTGCAAGTCCCCTGGGTTTGGAGATTGTCTATGTGAGCTCCCCAACCCAAGTTGGATGCATCTGTAGTTAAAGTTATCTGTGGGACAGGTTGTTGGAAGGGTAGAACCTTGCGCAAGTTGTCCTTGTTCACCCACCAAAGTAGAGAATGCTGCAGCTGATGGGTTACTTGAATTGGAGAATGCAGTGGTTGAATGGCTTGGATCCATTGTGATCTTAAAGGCCATTGGGTTACCCTCATGGCGAGCCGTGCCATAGGAGTGACATGAACTGTGGAGGCCATGTGGCCTAGTAAGGTTAGAAACTGATGAGCTGTTGCTTGTTTCTGTGAATGGATCGAGTTTGCCAATAGGGAAAGTGTAGCTGCTCGATCCTCTGGTAGAAAGGCCTTTGAAAGGATGGTGTTCAATTCTGCTCCTATGAATTGAATAAGATGAGATGGAATGAGATGGGACTTTTAATAATTGATGAGAAAGCCCATGGAGTGAAGTAGAGTAATTGTTCGACTGAGAGAGGCAAGAGCTCCTTGTTGAGAGTGACTTCTGATGAGCCAGTCGTCTAGCTATGGGAAGACATGGCCACTTTCTTTGTGTAAGTGTGCTGCTCGTACTGCCAGACATTTGGTGAATACTCTGGGAGCAGAGGCAAGTCCGAATGGCAGTACTCTGATCTGGAAATGTTGATGACCTACCATGAAGCGCAGATACTTGCGATGAGGAGGGAATATTGGAATGTGAGCATAAGCATCTTGAAGATCCAGAGAACAAAGCCAATCTCCTGTTTGAAGAAATGGAAGTATGGTGCCTAAAGAAACCATCCTGAACTTTTCTTTTTTTTAGAAATTTGTTGAGATTTCTGAGGTCTAGGATGGGAAGTAGGCCTCCGGTTTTCTTTGGAATGAGGAAATAACGAGAGTAGAATCCTCTGCCCTGTTGAGTCCAGGGTACCGGCTCTACAGCCCTGGCTTTCAGAAGGGTGGATAATTCTACTTGCAATTGAATTATGTGATTGTCGCTGAGAGAAATAGGTCTCGGAGGAGAATCTGTTGGATTTGAGAGGAAATTGAGTTTGTAACGTCGAGAGACTGTGGACAGTACCCATTGGTCTGTTGTTATGTTTGTCCAATGGTCGTAAAAGTAGAATATCCGGCCTCCTACTGGTAGATCTGCTCGAGGGTTGAGGAGATGGATTTGTTCTCTGGTTGTGGCCTCAAAACCCCGCAGTTGGCCCAGTCTGAGGCGGGGGCTGAGGCCGAGCAGTTCTTATCTGCCTGGACTGAGAACGTTGTTGCGGCCTAGTAGACCTGCCCCTCGATGCTGGAGGGTAGTAGCGTCTCTGTCGGTAGAATGGATGTCTGGGTTCACGGCGTGTACGACAGCGAGATGGCTGTGCAGCAGGTTCCTGTGAAACTAGGGATAGTTGTCGTAGGGTTTCTGAATGCTCTTTCAGTTGTGCCACAGCATCTTGGATCTTTGAACCAAATAGGTTGTCTCCAGCACATGGCAAATCGACTAGTTTATCTTGGACTTCATGTCTAAGATCAGAGGCCTTAAGCCATGCCCAACGCCTAGCAGCAATCCCCGAAGCTGCTGTCCTGGAAGCTGTTTTGAAGCTGTTGCAAGCAGTAGGGATGTGAATCATTTTTTGACGATTTAAAATATCGTCCGATATTTTTTAAATCGTCAAAAATCGTTAAAGAGTGCGATACAATAGAAATTCCCCTGATTTATCGTGAAAAATCGTTAATCGGGTTTGTGTCCACTAACGGGAGTTATTTGGGGGGAGGGCGGGAAAACCGGCACACCAAAACAACCCCTAAACCCACCCCGACCCTTTAAAACTAATGCCTTACCTTCCCCCACCCTCCCAAACCCCCCCAAAATGTTTTAAAAACACCTGGTGGTCCAGTGGAAGCCCCGGGACCGATCGCCCGCTCTCAGGCCATCGGCTGCCACTAATAAAAATGGCGCTGATGGCCCGATAAAAAACAACCCACCCCGACCCTTTAAAACTGACCCCTTAGCCTCCCCCACCCTCCCGACCCCCTCAAAAACATTTTAAAATTACTTGGTGGTCCACTGGGGACGCCGGGAGCGATCTTCCGCTCTCGGGCTGTCAGCTGCCACTAATAAAAATGGCGCCGATGGCCCTTTGCCCTTACCATGTGACAGGGTATCCGTGCCATTGGCCGGCCCCTGTCACATGGTAGGAGCACTGGATGGCCGGTGCCATCTTTATAGATGGCGTCGGCCATGCCCGCACCATTTTTAAAGATGGCGCCAGCCATGCCCATGCCATTTTTAAAGATGCCGCCGGCCATCCAGTGCTCCTACCATGTGACAGGGGCCGGCCAATGGCACGGATACCCTGTCACATTGTAAGGGCAAAGGGCTATCGGCGCCATTTTTATTAGCGCAGCCAACGGCCCGAGAGCGGGAAATTGCTCCCCGCACCCCCACTGGACCACCAGGTAATTTTAAAACATTTTTTGGGGGGTCAGGAGGGTGGGGGAGGCTAATGGGTCAGTTTTAAAGGGTCAGGGTGGGTTTTTTGTTTATCGGATCGGGCGCAGCCGATAAACAAAAAACCAATCAGGCCAGACAATAAAAATTATAAGATTGGAATCGGAACCGGAACCGAACCGATTCACATCTCCAGTAAGCAGCTCTGACCTCATGCTTCCCAGCTTCAAGTCCTTTATGGATGATGGCCTGGGCTGCTTCCTGGTATTGCTGTGGTAAAGATGTAGTGAAGTCCTGCATCTGTTCCCAGAGATTCCTCTGATACTGAGTCATGTAGAGTTGGTAGGAGGAAATTCTGGTATTTAGGATAGCTCCTTGATATATCTTCCTACTCAGGGAGTCTAAAAATCTATGATCTTTCCCTGGGGGGGGGGGGGTCGAAGAATGTGGACGTATTCTCTTTGACTTCTTTTGAGCAGATTCCACTACTACTGAGTGATGAGAGAGCTGCGATTTTTTATATCCAGGAACAGACTGTACCAGATACGAAGTGTCCATTCGTTTATTTACAGCAGGTACAGAACATGGGTGCTCCCAGAGTCGATGTTGTAGATCTAGGAGGACCTCATGAATAGGTATGGCTAATACCTGCTTTGGAGGGTCAACAAATTGGAGTACCTCCAATGTCTGTTGTCTGGTGTCCTCTTCTGCAACCAGTTTGAAGGGTATGGTATCTGCCATATCCTGAATGAAGCTGGTAAAGCAAATGTTGCTTACCTGGTGTAACAGGTGTTCTCACAGGACAGCAGGATGTTAGTCCTCACAAATGGGTGACATCATCAGGATGGAGCCCTGTATGGAAAACTTTTCTGTCAAAGTTTCAACAAGCTTTGACTGACACTGGCACACTGGGTGCACTGAGCATGCCCAGCCTGCAATTATCCCTGTGAGCCACAGGTGTCTCCCTCAGTCTCGTCTTATAGCTAAAAAGCGCAAGCGAAACTAAAATAAAAGTATACAGACCCAACTCCGTGGGGTGGCGGGCGGGTTTCGTGAGGACTAACATCCTGCTGTCCTGTGAGAACACCTGTTACACCAGGTAAGCAACATTTGCTTTCTCACAGGACAAGCAGGATGGTAGTCCTCACAAATGGGTGAGTACCGAGCTGAGGATGCCCGAGAATGCACCAGATACACCGCAGACACGCGAAAGCGTAATGACGGAGGTGGAAATGGGAACGGAGGGCATCCGCAACACCATAATGGGTTCGTGGAAGGATGTTGGGTAGTGAATTGAAAAGGTAAGAGTAGTCGGACTGGCCAAACATGGAGCATGCCGGCTAGTCAATGTAAGCAATAATAGGCTGCAAAGGTATGGAGAGGACTCCAGGCTGCAGCCTGATAAAAAAGTACAAGCAGCAGTAACCAAAGGGAAGCTGTTAAGGCTAGGACGGAAACAACAGTATGTGGATACCCACAGTGTTGTAGTGAAGTGTCTGCTTGTTGGTAGCAAAGGAAATACAGACCACTTAGTCAGAAGGATTAGATCTGTGTGGCCACTGGAAGTCGCAGCTTGAGTCTTGCATGGAGGAAAGAGTCAAGTGGAATTCACATGGAATGCAGTGCAATGTAGATAGAATGTAAGCGCAGCATTACTGTCCAGGAATGTGGAAAACCCACTCTCTCCCTAGGGCGAGAGAGAGAGGCTAGGAAAAATTGGCAGAGTATTTCCTGAGTAAAGAGAGATGCAACATCTACCTGAAAAGGATAGAAAGATGAATGCATTGAACCACTCAGTGACGGAGGAACGAGTCAGGTGAGTATGGAAAGAGTGCATAACTCACGGACCCTGCTGGCAGGAATGACATTAAGAGGGAAAGAAGTTCCCTTGCCAAACTGTGGAAGAGAGGAATGGAAAGGCTCAAACGTAGAATGTATGAGACTTATAAGGAAAATATATATGTTCATTCCGTGATTAGAGAAATAGAGGTGGCTTGATCAGTGGATAATCCATGGTAAGCCGACTCAGAGAGGTTTACCGTAAACGGGAACCCAACTCCCAAAACGATACACCTACTGAGAGAAAGGTGTAACTATGTGGAGGATGTCTGGAGAACAGAATCCGAGGGAGTAAGAAAAAATGGTGGAAAAGTAAAAGGAGTAATACCTCTCTTTTTTTTTTTAGCGTCAGGAGGTAAAGTCTGCCATATTAAACGGCAAGATTTATGTTTAGAAGGTTTTGTGACGCTACCAGAACCTAAGAACATCAGTAAGTCTATGATTTGGGACTGACTGGTGAGAGAATAAAAGGTTACTGATATGATGGATTGAGAAGTATGGGAAAGCATACTGATCTCAGTCAGGGAGTGGGGAAAAGAATACTGAACCCCATCCCAGTTCAACATTAGAAAAAATGCTGGCTACGAGAGGCAGCAGAAGAGATATATTGAAGAGGCCTTTGATGGAAGAAAAGGCATCTAAGGGAACGCATAGGAAACATGTGCAGGGAACAGAACCTGTGCATCGTATGGAATGATGCAGATGCCGAGGAAAGTTTAGTTAACTCAGCGTGAAAAGATTTTCCCTGTACACATGTAATTGAGACCATTCGAGAGGATAGAACCTACGTGGAGAAGGTCTGATAGAGCGTTCATTAAATCTCTTAGATATGTGGCCCAAGGAGGCATGAAGTGAACAAGGGCCAAGGTAGAGCTGCGCAGCTGTCTAGCAGAGCAGCTAAGAGGTAATGCGTGCTTATGAGTTGGAAAGCACATTGTCCCTATGCTGTCTGTCTGTATGCACAAAGAATTGTTGCAAAAGCAGTATTGGAAGGCATAAGGGCATAACTCATGGGTGCAACGTCCAGGACGTTTATGAGAAACTATGCTGGAGTGCAATAGACGCATAATGGGTTGAAAGCTTTCAGGAGAAACTTTATAACCCTAAGGAATTGCGAGCATGAGTCGAAGGAGACTAGGTCCTAGTTCGAACTGGGATAAGAATCAGGGACGAAAGCAATGAAACCACTTAGGTCCATTGAGTATAGAATGTCACTGAATATAACCCATAGCAGTTTTGAATTATGAGAAAAATGCATAGTGGGAAGAAACCCCATAGCCCAACCATGAAAAGTTGAAGGGCTGAGGTTATGGAAAATATGCACAGGGACATATACGAATGTATCAGAATGTCTGTGCGCATGCTGGACAAGAGGGTCTTAAGACTGTGGTGTCCAGAAGTGTTACAGAAGGGATTTATGGCAGTGACAGTAATCCCAGTTAGTAAATAGAAACATAGAAACATAGAAACATAGAAATGACGGCAGAAGAAGACCGAATGGCCCATCCAGTCTGCCCAGCAAGCCTCACACATTTTTTCTCTCATTCTTATCTGTTACTCTTAGCTCCTTGTTCTATTCCCCTTCCACCCCCACCATTAATGTAGAGAGCAGTGATGGAGCTGCATGCAAGTGAAATATCTAGCTTGATTAGTTAGGGGTAGTAGGGGCAGTAACCGCCGCAATAAGCAAGCTACACCCATGCTTATTTGTTTTACCTAGACTATGTTGTACAGCTCTTGTTGGTTTTTTTTTTACTTCTCCCCTGCTGTAGAAGCAGAGAGCCATGCTGGATATGCATTGAAAGTGAAGTATCAGGCACATTTGGTTTGGGGTAGTAACCGCCGTAACAAGCCAGCTACTCCTCGCTTAGTGAGTCATGAAAAAAGTGAGAGCTCATTGCATGTACTGAAAGTGGTTAGCAGTAGTCTATGCAAGGAAAGTGAATGATGTTACACTCCGCAGAGAAAACAGCATTCACCATGATGCAAGAGACAGTTCACTTACCGAAGCAGGTGCCAACGGCAGAGCTTGGGGTTGTAATGTTGACTCATCATAAAGCACATAGAAACATTAAAATAATGTACTTACTGCAATATGGAGTGATGGTAACCAAAGATACCATTGTACCTGTGACTTCTAAAGAAAGTTGGAGTTTCTTAGGTCCAGGATGTGCGGAGAGTAACTATTTTCTGTTAAAAGAAAAAATAGTGCAATTAAAACTCCCCAACCCCCCTCCCTTCTCCCCTCTGCACTTCGTAGCGCCTGGGGGAGTGTACCGGGACTTTGGTACAAGGTGGGGTGGCCGCTCTGATATCTGACCAGAAGGGAGACCAGGAGGTGTCCCAATGGAGGATATCATGTAGGCTCCCGCAGGAGTGTGAGCGGTAAGTGGTACCCGCATTTCTGTATGCTGTACAAGGAGACACTGAGACCTGTGGCCAGGCTTCAAGGTGGACTTGTACATGGGGCAATGGTTGCTGAATCTCATGTTTAGCAGATCAGCCAATGCAGCTGGAACTTTGGTTGGGAGGGAACCAAGAGTCAGAGCATTGGTCGGCACAGGGACTTGTTACTGACAAGAGAAGAAGCCCTGCTGCAATCCCAAGAAGATAGAGGGGTTCTCCTGGTATTGTGGCTAACATAGCTAACATAGCGATATGTGACACTAATACAGCTCCTAAGGCACATGACCCAGAACTTTTCGAACCACGGTCCGAATGGGAGAACACAACTCTATGGGAATGCCGCCGAAGCAGGTACTTACCATCCGACGTGGATCGCCGCAAGACGAGCCGGTGAAGACTGTTGACTCCGTCGGTCTCTGGAGTCCTCGAGGGTAAGGCCGGGGACGTAAACGTCCATCTCACACTGAAACCCGGTATGGTGGCACAGGTACAGAGGAGACAGGCCAGGCGTGATTGGCGCTTAGACTGCTAAGTGTAACAGATGGCCACAGTCCCACACCACTTGACGGTGGGGCACGCCAGGAACAGGGGAGCCCTAACGGAACTCATGTTCCCTTCCCTCGTCGCAGCGGCTCGATGTGTCGTGACGCCAATGCAGAAGCCGTCGGACCTGGATCCGAAAGTTCTGGATCACCAAGGACTGCCAAAACTGTAGGAACAGTGCTGATGGCAGTGGTGATGTTGCTCTGCCCGAGCGTTGTCCAGCCTGGAGAAGGATGGCACCGACGTGCTGGATGGCGTCAGCGGCGGACGATCACGATGTCGGCGATGATGGGTGCCACGGTGCTCGGCCCGGTCTTTCCCCAGCGCCGAGATGGAAGCCCTCGTCGTCCTGGAAGGCGATCGATGATGAACTGTCCGCACGCCTGCTCTGCTCCTGACACAATGGAGTGTCTTAAGCTAATACGGGGCTTAAAAAAGAACCCAAAGCGTGGAGCAATGTGAGGAGGCGAGGGTATTATGTGGCGGTGCTATGTCGGTATTGACGATATTGAAGGCAACCTAAGGGGCTTCGAGGATATCATCAAAATGGGTATGAAATTGTCGATGACTGGCCAGGAAAATGATGACAGTGACGGGCACTGACAGCACTGGTATAGGTATCTTTGAAACGATGTGGAATCGAATAATCGAAAAACATTGCCGTTATTGAAAAAGATACCGGCATCGACTGAGTCGAAGTCGAATTGATAGGGCGTCAAGGACACCGAAGGAAAACGTAGGTGTCGAGGGCATCGATGCATGGAGGCGGGCATTTATGCCTTTTGTGGCATGGCCACGGGCATCAACTATAGGGCCACAGACGTTGACGGTATCGATTTGGACAGACTCAGATTTCTAAGTGTACATGGTATCGGTGCCCCAGACATGTGTGTCGGTGGCATCGATATGGGCACGTATGGAATCGATGGCATGGATCTCCCAGTCGATGAATTCCATCCCGGCATCAACGCCAGTCCTGGAATCGACATGGGCATCGATGCCAGCCATAAGGCTGGCAGTGGCATCGACGCCCATCCGCGGAATCGAGCCGGCATGGATACCCATCGATGGGACCCACCTGGGCATCGAATTTCACC
Source organism: Rhinatrema bivittatum (assembly GCF_901001135.1). Classification (NCBI taxonomy): domain Eukaryota; kingdom Metazoa; phylum Chordata; class Amphibia; order Gymnophiona; family Rhinatrematidae; genus Rhinatrema; species Rhinatrema bivittatum. The sequence goes on along the minus strand of NC_042617.1, from coordinate 14,524,685 downwards.
GATGGGAGCAGCCTGGCATCGACTGCCCTCGATGGATGCATTCTAACATAGATGCCCATGGATGAAACACCTGGGCATCGGTGTCCATCGATGCAAAAGGACCTGGCACCGATGCCATCGACGGACGGCCATCCGGCACCAATACCATCGACGGACAAGCCATCCGGCACCGATGTCCATCGATGGGGACCATCCGGCACCGATGTCCACCGATGGGGACCATACGGCATCGATGCCCACCGACGAATCGATGTGGCACCGATGCCCACCGATGGAAAAGGGCTGGACATCGGTGGGGAGGATGGGGCATCGATGGCATCCCCAAAAAGGGGGGGTGGCATCGATGAAGTGACCCTGGGATCGTTAAAAAGTGTCTCGGGCAGCGATGGCGGCGACCCGAGTATGCATGGCAGTGACTAACAGCGTGTGCGTCAATGGCATGCATCCGGGTAGGGACGGCACCGAGGAAGCCCAAGGAAAAAAACAGTGCGTAGGAGGAAAAAAGCCTGGTAGCACTGAAAAGCAAAAAAAAACATGGATAAAGGCATCAGGGCACCGTGGGGGGAGGGGCGCTGATGACATATAAAAGCCCAGGGCGGTTTAGGAGGGTACCGGTGTAGCGATAGGGTATCGACTGCGTGAGGGTACCAGGGAACGAAGGACTTGAAGCTACAGAGGTCCTAAAGTTAAGGAAAAAATCCCTACCCCACTAGCATAAGCAAGCAGAGTGTCACAGAGATACTCGCAAGCTGTTTAAAGCTAACTGAAAAATGGGGGAAGGGAAGGCTTCAGTCAGTTAACAGCCTTAAGATAGTGACAGGAACCGACTGAAAAATAAGAATTAGTACTCACCGAGCGTCGTAAAAACGTACGCGGAGGGAGACCTGTGCAGGGAAAAGTGTTTTTTGAAGTGAAAAGTTAAGTGTTTCCATGAGGTAATTAGTTAAAAAATCCTCACAGAGCTCCAACCGCTATGCTGACTGCAGAGCGGAAAAAAGAAGACTGAGGGAGACACCTGTGGCTCACAGGGATAATTGCAGGCTGGGCATGCTCAGTGCACCCAGTGTGCCAGTGTCAGTCAAAGCTTGTTGAAACTTTGACAGAAAAGTTTTCCGTACAGGGCTCCATCCTGATGATGTCACCCATTTGTGAGGACTACCATCCTGCTTGTCCTGTGAGAAAGGATAAATCCTCTGGTGGAGACTTTTTCCTTTGATCTGGAGGTGAGGGCTCCAACATAAAGTCTTCAGATGATGTATCTGTGTGGGTATCATCCCAGGTGTCATTTGGATCACCCCGATATGGAGATAGTGGGGAGGATCTCGGTGGATGATGGAGCCCTGAAGGTCCTGGTAGCGGATCATCAGAGGGTATGTCTGCAGAAGTGTCCTCTGATGGTTTTGGAGGAAGGGCATCGACCACTTTTTCTAATCTCTCCATAAGAAGCTGAAAAAGTGCCATTTCTGGTCGTTCCAGGTCCCTGGTTGGCATCGGCATTGAAGGCATAGGGGTTGGCATCGGTGATGGCATCGATGGTTGCCCCAGTGGAGGTTTCAAAAATTTTGACGGTATCGGCATTGATGGAACCGTCGGTATCGGTGCGAAGAACGGTGTCGATGCAGGGATTAGCTTCGATGCAGACACCAACTTCGGTGTAGGCACCGGCATCGGTGATGACACCGTCATCGGTGTGATCACTGGCATCGGTATGGTTACCGGCATCGGTGCAGAAGGCACCGGCGCTGAAGGCACCGGAGTAAGCTGTTGTTCCTTAAGTGCCTGAAGGACTGCTTCTCTGATAAAATCAGACAATTCCGGTGTTACAACTGGTGAGGGCAGAGCAGTTGTATGCGGTGGCGGAAGCTGCGCTGGCATATCATCCACAGAGCCCTGTGGAGGTGCAGCAATCGGCGTCTCTTGTTGAACAGGCCCAGGCGTTGAAGGAACGGGTGTTTCCTGGGTCCGTGGCCGTTTTGCACTCAATAGGGATGTGAATCATTTTTTGACGATTTAAAATATCGTCCGATATTTTTTAAATCGTCAAAAATCGTTAAAGAGTGCGATACAATAAAAATTCCCCCCATTATCGTGAAAAAATCGTTAATCGGAATAGTGTCCACTAAAGGGAGTTATTTGGGGGGAGGGTGGGAAAACCGGCACACCAAAACAACCCCTAAACCCACCCGACCCTTTAAAAGCGCCCCCTTAGCTTCCCCCAACCTCCCGATCCCCCCAAAACATTTTAAAATTACCTGGTGGTCCAGTGGTGGTCCCGGGAGCAATCTCCCGTTCTCGGGCCGTCGGCTGCCACTCATAAAATGGCGCCGATAGCCCGATAAAAAAAACCCCCACCCAACCCTTTAAAAGCGCCCCTTTAGCTTCCACCACCCTCCCGATCCCCCCAAAACATTTTAAAATTACCTGGTAGTCCAGTGGTGGTCCCAGGAGCGATCTCCCATTCTCGGGCCGTCGGCTGCCACTAATAAACATGGCGCCAATAGCCCTTTGCCCTTACCATGTGGCAGGGTATCCGTGCCATTGGCCGGCCCCTGTCACATGGTAGGAGTACCGGCCATGGCCCACGCCATTTTTAATGGCACGGATACCCTGTCACATGGTAAGGGCAAAGGGCTATTGGCGCCATGTTTATTAGTGACAGCCGACGGCTCGAGAACGGGAGATCGCTCCTGGGACCACCACTGGACCACCAGGTAATTTTAAAATGTTTTGGGGGGGATCGGGAGGGTGGGGGAAGCTAAGGGGGCGCTTTTAAAGGGTTGGGTGGGGGGGTTTTTTATCGGGCCATCAGCGCCATTTTATGAGTGGCAGCCGACGGCCCGAGAACGGAAGATCACTCCCTGGACCACCACTGGACCACCAGGTAATTTTAAAATGTTTTGGGGGGGATCAGGAGGGTGGTGGAAGCTAAGGGGGCACTTTTAAAGGGTCGGGTGGGGTTTTTTTTTTATCGGCTTTGGCCTCACTAAAAAAAATTAACGATGTGAATCGGAATCGGAACTGATTCCGATTCACATCTCTACCGATTAGATTTTTTTCTCCCTCCAGCCGAACCCAATCGTTAAAACGATTGGGCACATGATTCACATCCCTAGCGCTCGATTCTCCTGGGGAGAGAGGTGATTCCGATGCCGATGGACGTCAGTGTCGATGTCGATGCTTTGAGTGGTGTTCGCCGACTGATTTAACCGATGCTATCGACGACGTCGGCGAAGGATGGTCCCCTGATCCTTCCAGATGGCGCTTTTTGAAAAGTACACACTTGGAGACCCCGCTGGAGACGATTTTGTCGAAGTCGAGGGAGATGGTAGAAGTTGCAGATGGAACAGATACTCCATCTTCTCCTGGCGGGCCTTCCTCCCTTTCATCGTCATCTCTGCACACTTCAGACAAGAATTGACGTTGTGTTTCTCCCCGAGACACATCACACACTTGAGATGTGGGTCCGTAATTGACATTCTACTGGTTACAAACGGGACATTTTTTAAATCCCGTAGCCATTTTGTATCAATAGCCATTGATGACAAAAGAGAAATCCTGAGAGAAAAAAAACAGTTTTACTCGGAGAGTAAAATGAGACACAGATTTTACTCACCAGCCGGTGGAAAACCAAGAGAGATCCCATGTGGGAGAATTTCTGAGAAAAATATATGACTTTTAGTCACACAAATTTGTGAGGGGACTCACAAAGGCTCCTAATCTGCGATGCCTGTTAGCACCGCCGGCTGCGGCAAGCCGCGACCGGGGCCGGGTGTCATGGCCGCCGGTCATGGCGGACTGCGGCTTAGACCGGGCCGGTGGGTTCAAGGGAAATAAGTACCTGGGGCTTCGGGAGTCAGTCGGGGCAGGCTGCCCTTCTGTCTTTCGCCTGCGGCCGCTGCCACATCTGTTCTGGCCGGCTGGCTCCTCGGGGTTTGGCTCCGCCCCCATCACTTCCTCTAGGGCCGCGTGCGCGCGGCTAAAAACTGTTCTTAAAGGGACCATGACAGGAAACTGTCATGGTCCTCTCAGTAACTCCGCCTCCAACATCCTGTATTTAAGGCAAGGTCTGGTTCTCAGACCTTGCCTTGGTATTGAGGTTCCTGCCTGAATTTGCTCCTGTGTTCTCTGTTCCTGGTTCTTCGTCCCGCTCTGCTTCCCTGCTCCGTGGATTGATTCTTCGCTTCTGACTTCTGGACTGGTGGACGTGTCTTCTCCTGGCTTGATCCTAGTACGGCGTTGGACCCTTCTCCTGGCTTGATCCTGGTACGGCGTTGGACCCTTCTCCTGGCTTGATCCTGGTACGGTGTTGGACCCTTCTCCTGGCTAGATCCTTGTATGGCTTTGGCCCATTCTCCTGCTTAGACCCTGGACTAGATTTTGACCTCATCTGTGTACCGAACCCCCGGACCGGCTTTGGACTCTTCTACAATTCCGTCCTCAGACTGCTATGACCTGCTGGAGGCGCCAGCTGTCTGGAACCCACGACCTGCAGGAGGTGCCTGCATCCAGACCTTTCTTCAGTCTTCAGAGGAGTCTCCTAAGTCCCAGCGGACGGATCCCTACAGGCTCCTCCTGGGGGGGTTGCATGCTTCCAGGGTGAAGTCTTCATTCAACTTCCTCCTGTCCAGCGGCCTTGCCCTTCGACGATAGCTGATTACCTCGAAACAGGGGTCCACTTTCATAACAATGCCTACAGCAGCGCGGAAAAAACGAAGACTGGAGAGAGACACCTGTGGCAGAGAATATCATGGCATGCTGGGCATGCTCAGTGGCCTCACAGGGCCAGTCAAAAGTTTCTAGAAACTTTGACAGAAAGTTTTCCCGCACTAGGGCTCCGTCAGTGATGTCACCCATATGTGAGGACTAGCATCCTGCTTGCCTGGGATAAGTGGATCTATATTCAGGCAACAACAAACAAGGACTGAATTACATAGTCTGGATAAACAGATAAGCATGGGTGTAGCTTGCTTATTGCGGTGGTTAACACCCCTAACTAATTAAGCTATTTCACTTAGATGCAGTTCCAACACTGCTCTCTACATTAGTGGCAGGGGTGGAAGGGAAATAGAATAAAAAAGATTACTAGGAGCCAAGAGTAACAGATAAGTATAAGAGAAAAAAAGTGCGAAAGCTTGCTGGGCAGACTGGATGGGCTGTTTGGTCTTCTTCTGCCACTTTTCTATGTTTCTATGCAAAGCCCGTTCACCTGGGTGTGAGTGTGGCCTCGGGAAAAAAGTGGGTAAAACAATGGACTGATCTAGGTGGAAGTCCGTAACTAACTTAGGCAGGAACTTGGGGTAAGTGTGCAGTACCACCCTGTCGTGATAGGTTACCAGGGCCTGCAGGCTCACTGACTCTGCGAGCAGAAGTAACCGCTACAAGAAAGATGACTTTCCAAGTGAGGTGCTTGAACTCAGAGGAGCGCAGGGGTTCAAACGGAGTTCACATGAGCCATTTCAACACTATGTTGAGTTCCCATGCCACAACAGGAGGGTGTAGCGGAGGCTTTAGTTGTAGTAAGCCTATCATGAATCACTTTACTAGGGGTTGCACCGAGACTGGGGTATCACCCACCCCTCGGTGGTATGTGCTAATGGCACTCAGATGTACCCGAATTGAGCTGGTCTGTAGACCGGACTCCGAAAGACACCAGAGAAAGTCCAAAAGCCTCAGTGTGGGGCAAGAAAAAGTGGAATCTCTGACCAATAAGACTTCTGCATAGAAGGCTTTCATGATGCTACTAGGACCTGTGAGACATTAGTAGAAAGGTTGAGGGATTGTAAAACTAACCTTTCAACTTCCAGGCTGTCAGGGACAGGGACTGGAGGTTCGGATGGTGCAATTTGCCCTGATCCTGTGTGATGAGATCGGGCGCCATGCCCAGGCAAATGGGCTCCTGGACCGAGAGGTCATGGAGTATGGGAAACCAGACTTGATGTGGCCAGTATGGGGCTATGAGGTTCACTGAGCCTCGGTCCAGTTGTAGCTTCACGAGAGTCTTGCTTATGAGCAGAATCCCAGGGTATGCATATAGCAAGCCCGCACTCCAGGAGTGGGCAAAGGCATCCACAGCTGGTGTCCTTTGGTCCTTGTGTAGGGAGCAGAATTGGTCCACTTTGCAGTTGTGGTAGGAAGCAAAGAGATAGATGTCTGGTTGACCCCACCGGTGGAAGATCCTGCTCGCGACCGAGGGATCTAGGGACTACTAGTGGGGCTGGAAAGTCCGGCTGAGGCGGTTCACCATCACATTCTTTGTGCCCACTAGGTAGGTGACTCGCAGTAGCATGAAATGCGACAGGGCCCAGGCCCAAATCTGCGCTGCCTCTTGGAAGAGCAGGTAAGAGCTTGTGCCCCCCTGCTTGTTCAGGTACCACATGGCTACCTGGTTGTCCGTCTGGATTAAAATAACCTTGTTGGAAAGGCATCACCTAGAGTTCCAGAAAATTGACCTGGCAGGCCACTTCAGCCCCAGACCACACCCCTTGCATTTGCAAGTCGTTGACATGGGTTCCCCAGCCTAGGCTGGAGGCATCCATACTCAAGGTCACCTGAGCAGCCGGTGGTTGGAAGGGAAGCCTCCTGCGAAAATCGGACTTGTGCATCCACCAAGCGAGGAATAGTCGAAGCTGGTCAGTTATTTGGATAATTGCTGAGAGTTTCTGAGTGGTTTGATTCCACTGAGACCTCAGAGTCCATTGCGTGACCCTCGTGGCTAGGTGGGCCATTGGGGTGACGTGGACTGTTGATGCCATATGACCTAACAACATGAGCAGCAGGCGAGCGGAGGCTGTCCGCCAGTGGCGAATGGAGCTGGCCAAGTTGGATAGTGTGGTTGTGTGTTCGCTGGGGAGGAACGCCTTGGCCACGCTGGTGTCTAGGTCTGCTCCGATGAAGGAAAGTTGGTGGGGTGGAGTCAAGTAGGATTTCGGGTATTTTACCAGAAAATCCAGTGACTGGATAAGTCATATGGTCAGGTGGAGGGAGTGGAGGGCTCCTTCTCTGGACGGGCTTTTGAGGAGCCAATCTTCCAGATACAGGAAGACATGGATGCCCCTGTGGCGCAACTGTGCTGCTACGACTGCCAGGCACTTGGTGAACACTCGAGGCACCGAGGCAAGGCCGAACGGCAGTACTTTGTACTGGATGTGTCGGTGTCCCACTACAAATCGCAGATATTTGTGATTGGGAGGAAAGATATCGATATAGGTGTAAGTGTCTTGTAGATCCAGAGAGCAGAGCCAATCCCCTTGATGTAGAAGCGGGAGCACTGTGTCCAAGGACACCATTCTGAACTGCTCCTTGCGGAGGAACCTGTTTAAGGCCCAAAGATTGAGGATAGGATGGAGGCCGCTGGTCTTCTTTGGGATAAGAAAATAGCGGGAGTAGAACCCCCTCCCCGCTGAGCCTTGGGAACCGGTTCTACGGCTCTGGGTTGCACTCCTCGAGTTCTGACTCGAGGAGTGCTGTGTGATCGCTCAGACTCCACGCTGGGGCGGGCGGGAAGTATGGGGGTACAGTGAGGAGATTTAGGTGGTAACCGTGGGTGATGATGGACAATACCCATTGGTCGGTAGTGATTGGGTGCCAATTGACTGCAAAGTGACACAGGCAGCCTCCCACGGGTGAATTGGGTGGTGTGGTCAAGGGGGGGGGGGCTGCTGCTCTCTGGATGCGAGTCAAAAACCCGCTGCAGGTTCAGCTTGGGGAGCTGGCTGCGCTCTAGGAGCCCTCTGCTGATGAGGCTGGGCTCTATAAGAGGACCAGGCTATACGAGTACCGGATGCAGGAGGGTAATACCTCCGTTGCCTGTAAAATTGTTTCCTGGTATTCCTACATGGGCCCCTATGGGTTGCGGAAGGGGTAGTAGTGGACAGTTGACGCAGGGTTTTGTGATGGTCCTTGAGCTGAGCCACTGCGACCTGAATCTTGTCACCAAACAGGTTTCTCCTGTACAGGGGAGATCAGCCAATTTGTCCTGCATCTCTGGGCGTAGGTCCAAGGCCTTCAGCCAGGCGCAGCGCCTGGCACTAATGCCCGCTGCCGAGACTCTGGATGCTGTCTCAAAAGAGTCAAAGGCTGTTCTGACCTCATGTTTTCCAGCCTCCAATCCTTTCTGGAGGATGGAGGCCAAGCCCTCCTGGAACTGCTGTGGCAAGGTTTCTGAGAATTCCTGGACTTGTTTCCAGAGATTCCTAATGTATTAGGTCATATAAAGTTGGTACGCTGCTATGCGAGCAATTAACATAGACCCTTGGAACACCCTGCGGCCTAAGGTGTCCAACACCTTCTATTCCTTTCCTGGAGGGGCAGAGGAGTGAGGATGGGTCCTTTTAGCTTTCTTCTTGGCTGATTCCACAACCACAGATTGGTGGGTTAATTGGCTCTTTTGAAACCCCAAGGTTTGCTGTATGAGGTAGGTTGCATTGGTCTTCTTGTAGATCGGATGCACTGTACTTGGGTGTTCCCAAAGGCGGTGCAAGAGGTCGAGGAGAACCTCGTGCACCAGGAGTCCCATAACCTTTTTTGTGGCATCCACAAAGTGTAGGACCTACAACATTTTGTGTCTAGCATCCTCCTCCATTAGAAGTTTGAAAGGAATAGTCTCAGACACCTCCCTGAAAAAACTGGCAAAGGAGAGGTCCTCTGGAGGGGAGTGCCGCTTCTCTTCCGGGGTGAGGGCTCCAAAACCTATGAGGAATGGTCAGAGGAGGCATCGTGGATCATAGGGAGGCTCCTCTTCACCCACCGGACCTCCAGATGGAGGGAAAAAGCCAGACCCGAGGGAATGGGAAGGTGGCACCAATGGATAGTGAAGTGGCAACGAGGCAGGCGGCGCAGGAACCGAAGCAGGCGGCGCCAGCACAGAGGGCACCGGGATCAGGGAGGGGCGCCGAGGCACCAGTAGTCCTGACAGCCCTGGAATGGGTTCCGGCATTGGATCGGCCAGGGGCCACATCTTCTTCCTCCGAGGAACCCAGAATCAGAATCGAGACCAGGGTAGGCATCTGTGGTTTGCTCGGTACCAAAGGACCCAATGGAACGGGTTGCAATGGTAGGGCACCAAAGAGGGTGTCCAAGCACTCAAATAGTGGTGCCAATACCGAGGGCGTCAGTTCCTGTGCCGGTATGGGAGCCAGCGCCTGTGGCGAATGGAAGCCCCAAAGGGCTTCCATTCGCCACAGGCGCCCGTGGACTACATGGCAGTGGACTACATGGCAGTGGACTACATGGCAGTGGACTACATGGCGTGGACTACATGGCAGTGGACTACATGGCCCGTTGGACCATGTAGTCCACTGCCCGTTGGACTACATGGTCCAACTCCTCCCTAAAGGTAGGTGTGGATAACACAGCGCCCGGCACCGATGTCAGTGGGGAACACCTTGGGGTCCCGCGTGCAGAGGAGGATGGGGGCTCCTCTCCCCGGGCCCTCTTTGGAGGTGGCTCAGCCGAGACTGATGCCGCTCCGGTGTCGGTGCCGGCACCGGATAGCAATACACGTCGGTGCCGGTGGCTATGTTTTCCACAATGCTCGGCTCGGCCCGGTCCTTCTCTGGCACCGAGGACGATGACTCAAAGGCCTTGGAGTGAGTCAATGCCAGGGACGGGCAGTCTCCCGCTCCTCGGTCCTCTTGATGGGGCATCAACGGAGAGGGGTCCGAGGAAGATGGACCCCCTTGACTCAGTGCACCCTGCTCCGGGGCCGATGGAGCAGAGCGCTTGGATCCAAACAAGTGCTCCATCTTCTCCAGTTGGGCGTGCCGGCATTTGGGGGTCATCTGGGCGCAACTCAGACACCAATGGATGTCGTGGGAAAGCCCGAGGCACAGGACACAAACGTTGTGTGGGTCTATTATGGACATCGTCCGCATGCACTCAGGGCACTTCCTAAAACCGGTCGCCATGTTCGAAAAAAGGGTGGCATGCAGTCAGTGGCTTTCGGTCACTGAAGGTAGACCACCAGGAACCGACCACAGAAAAACGCAGAATGGACTCACTGAGTGTCGGAGGAGTCGGCACGTGATGGGGGACCCCGGGACAGGGAAGGAGTCGAAGATAAACTTCAAAAATTTCTGTGAAGGAAAGTGTGAGAAAAAAACTCTCACGGAGCTCCAGTAACATCGAGGCAACTGCTGCACGGAAAAAAAGAGATTGAAGAGGGATCCCTTGTGGCCATAGGGTTAGTGGCATCCTGGGCATGCTCAGTGTGCCAGTTAAAGTGCTAGAAACTTTGACAAAAGTGTTCCGTGACAGGCTCCATCTGATGATGTCACCCATCTGTGAGGACTACCATCCTGCTTGTCCTGGGAGAAAATGTTTTCCTAGTCAAAAATCTTCCCAGACTGGGGCTCTGCTGTCACAGGTGCTTGCAACATTCATGTGGTCAATGGGTTCACTGGTCTTTAGCCCTGAGGTGGGAGTCCCGCAGGGGTTCCATCACAAAGAGATCCTTTCGGTAACTAAACTCCAAGAGACCCTCTGGCAGGAAGTGCACAGAGGAGACTCCTCTCAAAAAGCAAAAAAACTGATGAGGCAGAGGGACCTCACCAGAGAGGGAAAAACAGACATCCTTACTGCTCTATGTCTGTCCTGAACTGATTCTAGCCTCACAAAATGGCCAAGTTATAAAGCAAAGAGCAACCAATACCAGATGTCCTTAGTGGGAGGTGGGTGAGAGGGATGGAAAGCTCAAGAGTGTATTTCTATCTAAAATGGACACTAAGGGCATTTAGTGGTGGACTGGGAGGAGTCCTGCCACAAAAATAACCAGTTTTACCAATTAGTCTACCTGTTCTTCCAGTCCAGCTGCAACTCAAAGTCCCTCCCAGCTCATCAGTCTGAAATATTTTTTTTCACTTTTGAGATGTTTACGATCCCTTACACTAGGACTTGAGCAGCAGTAAATATACTCAAGTAAAAGACTTACTCGCGATCCTTGATTTACATACATATGCTGCGATTTTTAAAATAGCATAAACTCGCTTCTGTGCCATTTAACACACACAAGTGATATTTTTTATGCATGCATTTTTTCAAAATTCACCTGAAAATGCACACATTTTCACAGATTCAAAGTAGGTTGACATCAGAGAAACATATATTTATATAAAAGACGATACTATATAGAACGGCAGTCAATCAAACTGAATTAACTGAAACTGAAAAAAAGATACTGCGTTAACCAATTATATTCTATTACATTGTACTTAGTGAAAAACAGAAGAACGCACATTATTACTGCTCTTCAGTGATTTCAAAATATTTAGTGAAATGGAAGAATACATAACTGATTACTGATTTTTGACCAGAATATTTTATTATATTTGCCAGTACCTTTGCAGTAGATTAAGTGCTTGTTGGGAAGATAAATGTCTTTCAAAACTGGAATTCATAAATGTCTGCATCTGAATCTAACATAAAACATATTTAAAATAAATTAATCAATAAATAATTGAGAATATTTAGAGCACAATTTTTGAGATTGAAAGTCAAAAATAGCCAATAAAAACTAAAATAACTTAAAGATAATATTAATGTAACCCCTCTTGGTTTGAGGTCCCTAATACATGGGACACAGTTCCAGGGCTACATTCACTGTCCCAGATCTCTCACTCTTCTCACCATTCTCTGCAGTAGTCTGTGAAGGACAGGCACTATTTCCCTTCCTTAACCTATGCTGGATGAGGAATCTATTGGTCCACCTTAATTCCTACAGGAAGAGAGAGCTTTGTGGATGGGACAGTGCTGGAGCAGGATAAGTGAATGAGCCCAGCTGGGATCAGGAAGCTTCACATCTCCAGAAGCAGGAGCTCCTTACCCTCTCGGGAAAAAGGTATTATATACTACATTGCTAAGAAGGTAGGCAGTCTACTAAAGTATGGTGTTTGAATCTTGTAATAAAGTTTAGTTTCATGAAGAAAGGCTGGAGTCAGTATGGTTTCTGATTCCAAATAGTGAAGATTTACTCAGCTATCCTACAGTAGCAAATAGGAAAGACGAAGAAAGCCTATCAAAGGCCCTTTTTGCATCAAGGGAGATTACCAAACTATGAATCTGCTGTAAGCGTGCTAGGCGAATAATATTGAATAAAGGTCTAATGTTAGAAATAGAAAAGCGATCTTTAATAAAACCTGTGTGCTCTGCTTCAATCAGGTCAGGAAATAACTTTTCACGCTTCAGTTGCAGAATTTTAGCCAAAAGTTTTATATATGAATAAATAAGCGATATATGCTGGTAGGAGCCACATTTTAAAGAATCTTTACTTGGTTTAGGGAATACAGTGATAACCGCATCTCATAGAGACTCACAGAAAGCATTAGGAGCCTCTAAAGTGTTGAAAAGATCAAGCAACAGAGGGCCAAGCTGCCCCAAAAAATTCAATTGAGAAACCATTTGAACTGGGACACTTTCCGGACAGTAGGGTTGAAAAAGCTTGTAAAGGTTCCAGCTGTGTAATAGGGCCTACAAGCCATTCAGCCTGCTGAGCAGTGAGACAGGAGAGCAAGATTCTGTCCAAGAAGGTTGAAATAAGCTCCTCTAAAACATTAACCAATGGAGAGTACAGTTTCATAGTACTTCCTAAACTCCTCACTAATGTCAATCGCATGATTACAGAACTGTCCCCTATCTCCCCTAATCATATGACTTGCAGAAGCTTCCTGCTTTTTCTTAACCACCCTAGCTAACAATCTCCCAGGTTTGTCATCTTTCTCATAGTACCTCTGCTTTGCACAATGGAGAGATTTCTCAATATCTGCAAAAGTTTCCATTCATCACGAGCCAAAGTAAGTTTTCACTAGGTACGTGAAAATCTTATGCTTCCTCTCTAAGAGGTCAAGTTAAGTTGCATGAAGAAAGGCTGGAGTCAGCATGGTTCCTGACTCTAGATAGAAAATGTGTTTGACTATTCTACATATGGTGTCAGAAGTTTGATTTTTCTCTACCAAAGCACAAATAAAATCTAAGTCTTCAACAGGAGGACATGAAAGTAGAAAACTTTATTGTGTGTACCCTACCCAAGGAAACAAGTTTGGGACAGAAGAAAAGTGTTGCTAGAGGTACAAAGCAGAGATTTTGAAGCACTCTGGCTCAGAGAAGAGCACAGAAAAAAAATTCCCATTAATAGAGAGTGGTCTTTGGGGCCTGTAAGAGAAAACACATTTAGGTTTGCAGTGAATAAGGGGACAAGCTCTGCTCACTGGAGTCAGAGAACTAATTAAGTGGAATTTTTTTCAAATTAAAATAAGCGATCAGAGAGAAATTGTGTAGAAGAAATGCGTGGTCTCTACAGACACTGAAGCCGCCAGAGTTTATGTGTATGCACAAAGCATGGCCTTCAGCAGCAAGCAGTGGCTCTGCACTAGGCACAAGAATTCAGCTAAGTGGAAGCATGACTGAAAGGATTACCCATGCATTGATTCAGAGCCTAATGGAAGGACAGAGGCAGCTGCAATAAACTGTCCTGAAACACCAGGCTTTGGCACATGGGAGGACTGAGAAGCAAAATAAGCGCTTCTAAATTCCTTCTAGCAGAATGTAAAACCAGTACTGGATCCAGTACAAGTGGAAGCAAACAGAGCACAATAGCTGATTGAGTTACATGTCTGCATCACTACCATTAGAGAGATGGCATTCTAGAAAGAGCTGAAAGCTGAAGGTTGGTTTTGCCTTCAGCAACTTGGCTGAAGGCAAAACCAACCATGAGTTGCAAGAGCACATAGAGGAGAATGCAACTGAGCAGGAAGTATGCCAGAGGAATGATCCTCAATTAACTGAGTCTGAGATACCAGAAAGTTCATAGTGAAGCTTCATAGACTCGCCTGGAAGAGGCAACACAGAGGGTACAGTACAGAATGGCTCACAGGATGAAGTACCTATTGGCCTATGGAAGGCAGCGTACAAGAGCCAGAGAGGGGCATAGCAGAGAGGCCTGACAGAAACACTGCAGGAGCCAAACAGAAGGTGCTGCAGAAGTGCCTGACAGAAATGCCACAGAGGAGCCAGAGGTAGGTGCTGCAGAGAACCCAGACGATGGCATGTCCAAACAAAAACCCTGCAGAATGGATAGAAGGAGACGCTATAGCTGGAAATAGCACAGATGAGTCAGAAAGTGCCATGACAACAGCTGAAAGAAAATGGAAGCCTGAAGGAGGGCGAGTTTTGCAGCGAGTGGAAAATAAGCCACCACAGAAATACGCAAAGGAAGTCCAAGGAGTCCAACTGGGAAAGGACTGCAACCCGAATCCATTAATGAAATCAGTTAATGGACTGGGGGTGAACACTGAGTAACAGCACAGTGGGTAATGGTGATAATTATGTCTGGGATAACCCTAATATGTGGGGGCGAGTTTGATCCTAAAACCCCAACTCCGAGCCTTGCTGGCAGGAGGCCAGAAGGGGAGCGGGGATTGAAGGAACTTCCCTAGATGTGGGTCCAAGCTGAAGGGAAGGGTATGTGAAGGAGTGGCCCTACTTCCCCTCCTTAACCTGTGCTGGATCAGGTATCTAGCCTGGTCCACCTTAAATCCTATAAGGAGAGAGAGATTTGTCCATGGAACCCTGCTGTGCTGCTGGGGGGAAGGGGGGGGGGGAGCTCCTCACCATCTCTGGAAGAAGTTATCATATAATACACTGCTAAAAAGTCTATTAAAGTGTTGTTTGAAGGGGGACCCTTGGTGGCTGCAGGTTTAGTGGCATGCTGGGCATGCTCAGAGTGCCAGTCAAAGTTCTAGAAACTTTGACAAAAGTGTTCCGTGATATGGGCTCCATCCAATGATGTCACCCATATGTGAGGACTACCATCCTGCTTGTCCTGGGAGAAAAAGAAAAATCTCCTCTCCAAAATAATAAGGGATATGGTGGTAGAAAAAAGATCTCCCTCATTCCAATAAACAAACTTCTTCCAAAAATCATTTCTTCCAAAACTGAGTTCTTACTCCATCAATCCACAGTCCCCAGTCTTAACTGGACACAGGGCTTGCCCTTCTAAGCTGGGAGATGGTAAAAAAAATTAGCCAGCTCTCTTAAAGACAAAGAATCCTCTCTGTTCTTCTCTTCTTCCACAAGACAGAACCCTCAAATGTGTAAAGGCTCTAGCAGGACTTCTGTGATGGAATATCACTGTGGTGCACGCTGTGTGACTTATGGGGATCCACTACTCCTTCTTCTCCCAAAAGTAATCTATATAAAACTGAAGAAAACCTCCAACCACATTGCTCATGCTCAGAAAAAAATGTATATAGCCTGAGGTGGACCAATTCTAGCATCTTGAGTGGGGAAAAATCTTAGGGATAGTCTTAAAAATAACAAAACCATTTCCCTGTAGCCGAACTAGAGAAAAATTATTGATATGGGAGAAAAGTACTCATTACCTTCATATATGAAAAATATATGATGTGCATTACATGATAATTCATTACAGTTACAATGGCTTCATCCTAAAAGAATTTCCAATCTAAGTCTGAGCACACAGACATTAAGCAACTTTCATAGTGAGAGAAATTCAACGAGGAATTTCAAGATTAGTAGTTCTATGTTTATGTCTGTGTATGTATAAATACATACATAGGTAAGAGATGGTGTGAAAAACAGGTGCAGATGAAAATAATATAATCAAACAACAAAACTGAGGGTCTGGCTAGTGCTGGGAGATCACCATGGGAGCAGTCCAGGAATTCAGAGCAAGAAAGAGCAGATCTTCTGCCTATACTAGCCACCTCCCCTACAGGTTGAGCCCTGGTTTCTGGTGGCTGAAAGGACTTTAGGGTCCAGGCTGTATAAAACTGGAGACTGAGGCTATGCAGGACTGGAGACTGAAACAAGGCTGGGGTCTAAGGCAAGGGCTGGATACAAGGACAGGACTAGAACAGGCAATGACATGACCAGACGGAACAGAGAATGTGGACACAGAGGCCTGAGGGCAGCAGGCTAGAAAGAGAGCCTGAAAAGGCCACAAGGCAAAGCTTAAGAGATCTGAGAGGCCATAAGGCAAGACTAAGTAGAAGGCCCGAGAGGCCACCAGACAAGGCCAAGCAGAAGGCCTGAAGAGGCCACAAGGCACGGCTAGAGCAGAAGGTCTGAAGAGGCCACAAGGCAAGGATAGAAACAGCTGGAAGGCCTGGAGACCACAAAATTATACATGGAAGAATGGGACCAAGCAGGGAGCCGAGTAGACTCGATGAAAAGGTATTGAACGTGGGTTAAGTAGGCTAGGCCCTGCTGAGTCATGAGACCACTGAGACTATGATTAGAGTGAGAGTAGGTATAGCTCCACAGGAAACTCTGGTGGCAGGGAGACTGCATAATAGGCAGGATCCTAAAATATACAATAAACAAATTATGACTCACAGATCTTCATAATTGGCACTACAGGTCTGAACATAAATGGCCTTCTCTTTCTTTATTCTTAATCATTGGTCTAGTCCAACACTGTGACAAATTTCTATATTTATTTAATTTATTTATTTATTTATTTATTTATTTAAAGCTTTTTTATACCGGCATTCATGATAAAATCACATCATGCTGGTTTACAGGAAACAGGGGAGTGATAACATTGAACGAAAAACTGGTGTTTATAGGTAGATATAAAAAAAAATTAAAAAAATATATATTATTTTGTATTAGTGTAAATGCATAAATAAACATATGCCTATTTAAGTGTGATTCAAATGACCACAAATTCTGTATGTATATAATGTTGCCAAAGACTGAATTAACAGTAATTAAAAATATTACATCGCTGCAAAGTTTTAGACAGAAAAAAATTCTCTATCATATTGAACCTTCATCTAAGTATTAGTCAAAGGCAGCAGGGAAGGCCAGGCAATCTTGTGGTGAAGCCACAAGGGATTCTCTATCATCCTGTAAGAAATACTAAAGTAAGCAGAGTTAAGGAAAGTCACTTCCAGTGCCTCCGTATTGAACCAGTATTAGGTATGTCCCAAATCAAGGGCTGTATGTCAATGCCAGCAGTCTAAGAAGTATGATGGGAGAGTTAGAGTGTATAGCAGTAAATGATGAGAATGACATAATTGGCATCACAGAGACTTGGTGGAAGGAGGATAACCAATGGGACAGTGCTATGATAGGGAGGATCAATTTGGTGGGGAGTGTGGCACTTTGTGTCTGGGAGGGTATAGAGTCCAACAGGATAAAGATCATACAAGAGACTAAATGCTCAGTAGAATCTATATGCATAGAAATCCCATGTGTGTTGGGTAAGAGTATAGTGATCGGTGTAGCAAAATTGCTTACCTTGTAATAGGTGTTATCCCAGGACAGCAGGATGTAGTCCTCACTTATGGGTGACATCACTGACGGAGCCCTATTGCGGGAAAACATTATGTCAAAGTTTCTAGAAACGTTTGACTGGCCCTGTGAGGCCACTGAGCATGCCCAGCATGCCATGATATTCTCTGCCACAGGGGTCTCTCTTCAGTCTCATATGTAGCAATAAACTTTAGCAAAAATAAAATAATAAAAGGTATGAGACCCAACTCTGCGGGGTGGTGGGTGGGTTTCGTGAGGACTACATCCTGCTGTCCTGGGATAACACCTATTACAAGGTAAGCAATTTTGCTTTATCCCAGGACAAGCAGGATGCTAGTCCTCACATATGGGTGATTAGCAAGCTAGAGTCTCAGTCATTTTGTTGTGAAGCAACATTGCATCATTGTTGAGGAAATGAGTCAGCCGAAGATCACAGCAGGTTGGATTGTAGAAGGAGTTGGGGTTATACTGGAAACAAGTTCTTTAAGACAGATTGTCCATAGGCTGAATCTTGTCGTCCTTCTTTGTCCAAACAGTAATGAGCTGCAAAGGGGTGAAGAGAAGTCCATGTTGCTGCTTTACATATGTCAAGTATTGGCACTGAATGATAGTGTGCTACTGAGGTTGACATTGTTCTTACTGAATGCGCCTTTACTCGCCCTTGGAGAGGAAGGCCTGCTTTTTCATAGCAAAACTGTATGCAATCTGCTAACCAGTTAGATAGAGTATGTTTACCGACTGCCTTTCCCGGTTTGTTTGGATCATAAGAAACAAACAGTTGAGTGGATTTCCTGTGGAATGCAGTGCGGTCTAAGTAAAAGGCTAACACACGTTTACAGTCCAAGGTGTGTAAGGCTCTTTCTCTTTGATGAGAATGAGGCCTTGGAAAGAATGTTGGTAAAACTATGGATTGGTTCAAATGGAATTCTGTAACTACCTTGGGGAGGAATTTTGGATGTGTTCAGAGAACCACTCTGTCATGAAGGAATTTTGTGTAAGGTGAGTACATGACAAGTGTTTGTAACTCACTAACCCTCCTAGCAGATGTAATTGCTATGAGAAAGATAGTTTTCCATGTGAAAAATTTAAGATCACAGGAATTCATGGGTTCAAAGGGAGAACGCATGAGTCTTGTTAAGACCAGATTCAGGTCCCATTCTGTGACTGGTGGCCGAATTGGTGGTTTAAGGTGAGTTAAACCTCTCATGAAACTAGTGACGAGAGGTTGTGTGGATATAGGTGCATCTCCCAGCTTGTCATGGTAAGCCAAGATTGCAATTAAATATACCCTAACAGATGAAGTCTGAAGACCAGAGTCTGAAAGATGACATAAATAGTCTAATAGAGAAGTTGTGGGGCAGGAGAAAGGATCAATACTCTTTTGCCTACACCACAAAGTAAACCTTTTCCATTTTGAAGAATAGTTCTTTCATGTGGAAGGTTTGCATGAAGCTAGAAGCACTTGAAATACATTGGATGAAAGATTGAGTGGCTGTAAAATCAAGCTTTCAACATCCATGCTGTCAGGGAGAGGGATTGAAGGTTGGGATGGCGCAACCGACCCTGATCCTGAGTTATGAGAGTGGGAGCTACACCCAGGCGAATTGGATCCCTGATCGAGAGGTCTAGAAGTGTGGGAAACCATACTTGTCGAGGCCAATACGGGGCTATGAGTATCATGGACCCCTTGTCCTGTTGTAGCTTCACTAGAGCTTTGGTTATGAGCGGTATTGGAGGATACATGTATAGTAGGCCTGAGGTCCAAGGGCGAGCAAAGGCGTCCTTGGCTAGCTGGTTTTTCTGTTTGTGTAAAGAACAGAATTTGTCCACTTTGTGATTCAGATGTGACGCAAAGAGGTCTATTGTTGGTTTCCCCCAATGCTGAAATATCGTGGTCGCTACTGAGGGATCCAGGGACCATTCGTGTGGTTGGAACTGATGACTGAGTCGATCTGCCACTAGATTGTGAATGCCTGCCAGATAAGTGGCACTGAGGAACATTGAGTGGTTCAGGGCCCAGCCCCAAATCTGTGCAGCTTCTTGACAAAGGAGATACGAGCCTGAACTTCCTTGTTTGTTGATGTACCACATGGCAACTGTGTTGTCCGTTTGGATTAGAACAGTCTTGTGTGAAAGGCAGTCCTTGAACACATGCAGCGCATAACGTATAGCCCAAAGCTCCAGGAAATTGATTTGAAATTTTGCTTCGAGTTTTGTCCAAGTACCTTGGGTTTGGAGATTGTCTATGTGAGCTCCCCAACCCAAGGTGGATGTATCTGTAGTTAATGTTATCTGTGGGACTGGTTGTTGGAAGGGTAGGCCCTTGCGCAAATTGTCCTTCTTCACCCACCAAAGTAGAGAGGAACGTAGCTGGTGGCTTACTTGAATTGGAGAATGCAGTGGTTGAATGGCTTGGATCCATTGAGATCTTAAAGTCCATTGAGTTACCCGCGGCTAGTCTTGCTATAGGAGTGACATGAACTGTGGAGGCCATGTGGCCTAGTAAGGTGAGAAACTGATGAGCTGTTGCATGTTTCTTTGAGTGAATTGAGTTTGCCAACAGGGATAGTGTTTCTGCTCGATCCTCGGGTAGAAAGGCTCTTGACAGGATAGTGTTCAAGTCTGCACCTATGAATTGAAGTAGGTGAGATGGAGTAAGGTGAGATTTTTGATAATTGATGAGAAAACCCATGGAGTGAAGTAGGGAAATCGTTCGACTGAGAGAAGTAAGAGCTCCCTATTGAGATGAGCCAGTCATCTAGATATGGAAAGACATGGACACTTTGCTTGTGCAAGTGTGCTGCTATTACTGCCAGACATTTGGTGAACACTCTGGAAGCAGAGGCAAGTCCGAATGGCAGTACTCTGTATTGGAAATTTGATGCCCCACCATGAAGCGCAGGTACTTGCAGTGAGGAGGGAATATTGGTATGTGAGCGTAAGCGTCTTGAAGATCCAGAGAACAAAGCCAATCTCCTGTTTGAAGAAGAGGAAGCATGATGCCTAGTGAAACCATCCAGAATTTATCCTTCTTTAGAAATTTGTTGAGATTTCTGAGGTCTAGGATGGGACGTAGGCCTCCGGTTTTCTTTGGAATGAGGAAATAACGGGAATAGAATCCTCTGCCCTTCTGAGACCAGAGCACCAGCTCTACCGCCCTGGCTTTCAGAAGGGTGGATAATTCTATTTGTAATTGAAGCATATGATTTTCGCTGACATGAGATTGACTTGGTGGAAAATCTTTGGGAATTGAGAGGAAATTGAGTTGATATCCTCGATATATTATTGATAGGACCCATTGGTCTGATGTTATTGATATCCAATTGTTGTAAAATTTGGATATCCGGCCTTCCACTGGTAGTCCTGGCTCAGGATTTGAGGAAAGGCTGAGTTTTCTGGATGAAATTTCAAAAACCGGTAGCAGGTCCTGTCTGTGGGGCAGGTTGAGGCCTAGCTGCTCTCTGCTGCCGTGGTTGCGGCCTTTGTTGCATTCTAGAAGGCCTGGGTCGAGATGCTGGAGGATATTATCTCCACTGCCGGTAGAAAGGTCTTCTGGTGTCCTTTCGTTGAAGCCTACACCCAGTGTGCGTAGGGGTATCCTGTGGGAGGGAGGATAGCTGTCTTAGAGTCTCCGTATGTTCTTTTAGTTGAGAGATAGCATCCTGGGCCTTTGATCCGAAAAGGTTGTCTCCCAGACAGGGGAGATCCACTAACTTATCCTGCACTTCCGGGCGAAGGTCTGAGGCCTTGAGCCATACCCATCTTCTGGCGCTGATGCCTGATGCAGCCACCCTTGAAGCAGTTTCGAAGCCGTCATAGGCTGCCCTGACTTCATGTTTCCCGGCTTCCAGACCCTTGTGGATGATGGCCTGGGCAGCCTCCTGATATTGAGCAGGGAGAGATGGGACAAATTCTTGAATTTGTTTCCATAAATTTCTTTGATACTGGGTTATGTAAAGGTGATAGGAAGAAATCTGAGAGTTTAGCATGGCCCCTTGAAACACTTTACGACCCAGGGAATCCAGAAATCTATGGTCTTTTCCTGGGGGTTTGATGAATGCACTCTTCTCCTTTTTGATCTTTTTTGTGCTAATTCCACAACCACTGAATGGTGAGGAAGTTGTGACTTCTGGTATCCCGGAGTGGATTGGACTAAGTCGGTACTGTCCATCCTCTTGTTCACTGCTGGAACAGAGCAGGGATGTTCCCATAGATGATGTTGCAATTGTAAGAGAACATTATGTATTGGAATGGCCACCACCTGTTTCGGAGGGTCAACAAATTGGAGTACCTCCAAGGTTTGTTGCCTGGTGTCCTGCTCTGTTTCTAATTTAAAGGGAATGGAATCCGTCATTTCCTGCACAAAACTATTAAAAGTGAAATCCTCTGGAGGAAATTGTTTCCTGGGATGTGGTGGTGATGGGTCAGACATAAAATCTTCTGATGATGTCTGTGAGGCAGTATCACTCCAAGTATCATACTCTGGAGTTTGCTATGGTGGTACTGAAGTCCTAGGTGGTGGAGGAAGGCCAGAAGGTTCTGGTAAAGGATCATCAGGAGAAGAGTCTTCTGGATTATCCTCTCTTGGATTAGATGGTAAAGAATCCAATAAATCCTGATATCTTTTCATAATAATGCTGTGCAGTGCTGACTCTGAAGATCCTGGAGCCCCAGGAATGAGTGGCACCATTGGTGAAGGTTTTGGCATCGAAGGAATTGGTGTCTTCGATGGATGTTTTTCAGTCATCGGTGTTTTAACCTTTTTCCCTTGTGTTGGTGCTAAGGTAAAGATGGGCATCGGTGCCAGAACCGATGAAGTCATCGACATTGGCAAGATAGAAGGTATCGACGTTGGAATCAAAGTCAAGGGCATTCGCGGACTCGACATCATTGCATCGGGGTTTTCCCCGGCATCGAGAGTGATCCCGGCATCGGTGATGTCACCGGTATCGAGAGTGCCATCGTTATCGGTAAGGTTACCGGCATCGGTGACATCACCGGTATTGGAGACGTCACCAGCATCAGGATATCGCCGGCATCGGCATGGTCACCGGAAGCTGGTCTTTCAGGGCTTGCGTTACTGCTTCTTTGATTAGTATCGACAAGTCCTGTGAGATTGTTGGTATGGCTGGCATCGGTGGAGGAGGAGACAATATCTTCTGCGATGGCTGAACCGGTTGTACCGAAGTAGGCCCAGAAGGCACCGGTGTGTTGGTATGTTTTTGCCACTTCGCGCTCGGTTCCCCCTGGGAAGGGGGTAACGGTGATGCCGAGGCATGACGATGCCGATGTTTATGTTTAGGCCTTACGTCGGTTACTGACCTTATGGATATCGTCAACAGTGTTGGCGATGCTTTATCTCCGGATCCTTCCAGTTTACGTTTTTTCAGGACGACTTTTTTTGTAACTCCTGCTGGTGATGATTTTGTGGACATCGAAGGTGAAGGAAGGAGTTGCAGGTGGAAAAGATGTTCCATTTTTTCTCTCCTTAGCTTCCTTCCCTTCGGAGTCATTTCCTGACATTGTTGGCAGGACGAGATGTCATGTTTCTTGCCTAAACAGACGACACACTCTAGGTGTGGGTCTGTGACTGACATGGTCCGATTACAAATCAGGCATTTTTTAAAACCCGAAGCCATGTCTGTATCAACAGCCGTCGATGAAAAGTTTTCTGTGAGAAAATCTATTATTTTTTCTCACGTAGAAACGCTATCAATTTCTCACCGTCCGGTGAGAAAAGGAGAGTGAGATCCTTGTGAGAAAAAACTTTGGAAAAAAATGACTTTTTCAGTCAGAAGTGAGTAATGAAACTCACAGGGCTCCTATCTCCGCGATGCTTACAGCAGCGCAGAAAAACGAAGACTAGAGTGAGACCCCTGTGGCAGAGAATATCATGGCATGCTGGGCATGCTCAGTGGCCTCAGAGTGCCAGTCAAAAGTTTCTAGAAACTTTGACAGAAGTTTTCCCGCAATAGGGCTCCGTCAGTGACGTCACCCATATGTGAGGACTAGCATCCTGCTTGTCTTGGGATAATCTGCTTTTTCCAGTGCAGGAACCCACGTGCAGCCGCACAGAGAAAAGCTCTGTGTTACAGCTTTGATAATCTCCACCTCCCAGCCCAAGACAGCATGGCTGATTCAGCCCTGCTATCGACAGGAAAAGGTTCTTGGTGCTGTGGCAAGCCTGAAGGAAAAATATTCCAAATTAGGAATGCTTCCTTAGCATGCAAAATCACAGAAACCTTTAGGGAACTTCCCTAAAAGAATGTATAAGGAAGCTTCTGCAAGGCCAAGTGACAAAGAGAACCCCCCTTGACTCACTTCCAGTGTGACAGAGTAAAAGGTCTCCATAGAGAAGCATGGGACTCACTGTGGGTTGGAGGCTTAGAGGTCACATGGTTGTAGAATAAAACTCATTGCCTCCCAAACAGCTGCCTGAAGGCCAAGTCAAACACCCCCATGCGACTCACTATGAATAGGAGTCTGGGAGGTCACTCATTTGCAGGAAACGCCCTCTGGGAGTCGGCAGCCACTGAACACATAACTACAGATAACCAGGGCTTTCAAAGATTCTTAATATCTTTTTTTTATTACCGATAAAAAGACTGTCTCGAGAGAGAGAAAAAGGGGACAATTCAGCTCAGAGGTGGTGACAGGTAGTCTAAGCCCTAGAAGAGAAAGCAATCCTTCACCAGGGGAATGGGGGAGATCCTTCTGCCACTCCTTGGCTCAACCAGAGCCCAACTAGCACCCAGAGAGCTACCTTACTTATTCTGCTCTACCAGGAGCCTATCCCCCCTGTAAACTTTTATGAGGGTCTTTCTCTACCAGGGGAGCAAGACAAATGCCCTGGGAGCCAAAGTAACTGCTTCACCAGGGGGTATAGCTTGAAGCCTACTGCCTGGGAACAGATTGGGAAACTTGGTCTACTAGGGAACAAGGGCTATCAACCAAGACCTGCCTCACCAGTCCAGCACAAGCCACGAGCTGTTAGAGACAAAGTATGCAGTTGCCTATGCTGCACTTCTTATACTAGTGATGATGTCACAGTAAGCTTCTGGTTCTCTATCTTCATCTACTGGCAAGATGGAATAAACCCATGCATCTGGACTGGTCTAGCAGGATGATAAGAAAAATACTGTTTATCCGTTGAAATGCCTTTGAAAATACTCTCTTAAGGGTTAATTCTATAATAGCCCACATAAACTTGCAAGCTATTATACACCAATGTTACATACATGCATAAGTATGCATACATACATCTCAACGGCTAGATCTTTAAGGGATGCCTACAAGGGATCCTTACATGTACCTCCTATTAAAGTTGTACAACACTCAAATATCAGAGACCGGACATTCTCCATCACAGGTCCCTCCATCTGGAACGCCATGCCCCCGGACCTCAGGCAGGAATCTTGTCTACTAACTTTTAAAAAGAAATTAAAGACATGGCTGTTCTGCCGAGCCTTCCCCGACACCAGTCCAACACATCCTTGTTATAATGTAACTTTATACTCCTTCAAATTGTCTCTTGTTATCGGTTGGTTATAGTTACTGCTTGTTCGATGTAAATCGAGTTGATTTGATTTGTATCAAGAAAGTCGGTATATAAAAGCCTTTAATAAATAAATAAATAAGTTTGCTTTGAAAAATATCCCACATAAATTACACACACAGTTACACCTGCTACTTTGTGGAGAAAACCTTTCAAGTTACACACATACCTTTCAAAATCAAATACTTTGAGTATAAATGCAAACCTACCAAGATTCTGCCCCTAGAACACTCTCCTTGATGTGCTTAAAATTAAATACATGGTCTGATTTTCAAAAGTATTTACATGCTTTTGAAAATCAGATTTTGCTGGTTCCTCCCAGTCTATCTGTAGCCCCTCTTTTGATACTATCTTGGAGGGCAGAATTCTCCATTACATGCTTTTTGTTTGATGCCTACTTAATCCTGTAGATAATGCTCTAATAGCCCTGGACAATGGTTCCCAGGTTTTTGCGCTATCCTTTTTCCTCCTCTTCTCTGAGCTCTTCTTCTTTCCTCGCTGCCCCCTCTTCCCCCTCCCTGTTCATTTTATTTTCCTCAGTTTTATGTAAACCGCTATGATGTTTATTCGAATAACGGTATAGAAAAATCTTTAATTAAATAAGTAAATAAATGCCTAAAACTGGGCTTTATATGTGTAAAAAGAAAATTAGGTCTTACCTTAGTTAATTTTCGTTCCTGTAGTACCACGGATCAGTCCAGACTCCTGGGTTTTGCCCCCCCTCCAGCAGATGGAGACAGAAGTTTACAAACAAAACTCCGCCTTATCTAGGCTGGTGCCACCTACAGTCTGGCAGTCTTACTTAATGTCAAAGCAGATGAAGCCCCAAAATTACCACAAATGAACTATATACAGGAACCTACCAACCAAAGAAACAGCTCAACTATCCCCCAAATGGGACCAGAACCAGAGCCATCGATAACGAAGAAAAGAGACAACAGAGACAGAATGGACAGAAAGAAACCATACCGTCGTCAGACCGGACTCTCCTACCGAACAGTAGACTCGACGGGCGGGACTCTGGACTGATCCGTGGTACTACAGGAACGAAAATTAACTAAGGTAAGACCTAATTTTCTTTTCCCTGTACGTACCCGGATCAGTCCAGACTCCTGGGATGTACCAGAGCTACCTTAACTAGGGTGGGATCCGGAGAGTCCCGCTCTGAGCACCCCTGCCCCGAAACCGCCGGAACCCGGCGCACGCACATCCAGGCGATAATGACGAGCAAAGGTATGCAACGACTTCCAGGTCGCCGCTCTACAAATGTCTTCCGCCGAAATCTGACTGCACTCCGCCCAGGAGGCAGCCTGCGAACGCGTAGAATGAGCCTTCAGCCCCACCGGAACAGACTTGCCCTGCAGCAGATATGCGGAACCAATGGCCTCCTTCAACCAGCGAGCAATGGTAGTCTTGGAAGCCGCCTGACCGCGCCGAGGACCGCCCCACAAGACAAAAAGATGATCTGACCTCCGAAAAGAGTTCGTCACCTCAAGATAACTTAAAAGGGCTCTCCTCACATCTAGCCGCCGCAAATCTCGATAATTCGGAAGCGACTTATCATCCTCAGAAAACGCAGGCAACTCCACCGTCTGGTTGAGATGAAAGGCCGACACCACCTTAGGCAAGAAGGAAGGCACCGTACGAAGCGACACCCCCGAATCCGTAATCCTTAAGAAAGGTTCCCGACAAGACAAGGCTTGAAGCTCCGACACCCTCCTCGCCGACGCCACAGCCACGAGAAAAACTACCTTCAGCGTCAAGTCTTTCACTGTAGCTCCGCGAATAGGCTCGAAGGGAGCGGAACACAAGGCCTTCAGAACCAGATTTAAACTCCACGAAGGACACGGAGAACGGAACGGAGGACGCAATAGCTTAGCTCCCCGGAGGAAACGAACGACGTCCGGGTGTGCAGACAATGCTACCCCGTGGACCTGCCCGCGCAGCAAGGCAAGTGCCGCCACTTGCACCCTGAGCGAACTGCAAGACAAGCCTTTCGCCAAACCATCCTGGAGGAAAAGCAACACCTCCGGCACCGAAGCCCGCTCAGGTGCCTGGCTCAGGCCGAATAGCCTGAGCCAGGCACCACGTCTCAAAGACCGTCCATACTCGCACATACGCCAGAGACGTGGAAGGCTTGCGCGACCGCAACAGCGTTGTGACCACCGCATCAGAATAACCCCGTTTCTTCAACCTACGCCTCTCAAAAGCCATGCCGCTAGACAAAAGCATTCGACCTGGTCGAAACAAACGGGACCCTGATGTAGCAGGTCCGGCACATACGGAAACCGCAGGGGAGGCCCCAGCGCCAAGTTCTGAAGATCCGCGAACCACAGCCGCCGCGGCCACTCGGGTGCGACTAGAATCACGGGCGACGGGTGAAGTTCGATGCGCCTCAGCGTCCGACCGATGAGGGGCCACGGGGGAAAGACATAGAGTAGCACCCCTGTCGGCCAAGGCAACGCGAGGGCGTCGACCCCTTCCGCCCCCGTCTCCCGGCGACGGGCAAAAAACCGCGGCGCTTTGGCATTTTTGAACGTCGCCATCAGGTCTAGCACAGGTGTTCCCCACCTGGCGCAAATGCTCCGAAACGCCACGTCCGCGAGTTCCCATTCGCCTGGATCCAGCCGATGGCGACTCAGAAAGTCCGCCTGAACGTTTTCCACGCCCGCAATATGCGACGCCGCTATGCATTGCAGATGCCGCTCGGCCCAAGCCATCAACTGCCGCGCCTCGGCGGCCACCAGCAGACTTCTGGTGCCGCCCTGCCGGTTGATGTACGCCACCGTTGTCGCATTGTCCGACAGAATCCTGACCGCCTGTCCGCGAACCAACGGCAGGAACTCCCGCAGGGCGAACCTCACTGCCCTGGTCTCTAACCGATTGATGGACCACGCCGCCTCCGTCGGGGACCATGTGCCCTGCACCGAACTCCGGAGACACACCGCGCCCCAGCCGTACAGACTGGCGTCCGTGGTGACCACCATCCACGAGGGCAGAGCCAGCGAAATGCCCTTGGTCAAGTTGTTGTGACAGAGCCACCAGGCCATGCTGGAACGGGCCGAAGGTGGCAGCGGCAACGGCAGATGAAACTGCTCCGACACCGGGTTCCAGCGGGAGAGTAAGGCCAATTGCAACGGTCGCATATGCGCGAACGCCCAAGGAACCAATTCCCGCGTGGACGTCATAGACCCTACCATCTGTAGATAGTCCCAGACGACCGGCATGGGCTTGGCCAACAAACGCCTGGCTTGACACTGCAATTTGAGTCTGCGCTCCTGCGTCAGATAAACCATGCCCTGACGCGTGTCGAACAAAGCCCCCAAAAACTCCAGGGATTGCGACGGTTCTAGCCGACTCTTGCCTCGATTGATCACCCAGCCGAGGCTCTGCAACAACTCGATCACTCGTTGAACCGCCAACCGACAGAGACGCTCGGACTTCGCCCGAATCAACCAATCGTCCAGATACGGATGAACCAAGCACCCCTCCTTGCGAAGATGAGCAGCCACCACCACCATGATCTTTGTAAAGGTCCGCGGGGCTGTCGCCAGCCCGAATGGTAGTGCTTGAAACTGGAAGTGCTGCCCCAACACCGCGAATCGAAGGTAGCGTTGGTGATCCGCGCAGATCCCGATGTGGAGATACGCCTCCGTTAGATCCAGAGACGCGAGAAACTCCCCTTGTCTCACGGACGCGATGACCGACCGAAGCGTCTCCATGCGAAACCTGGGGATCCGCAAGCACCTGTTGACGCCCTTGAGGTCGAGAATCGGACGAAACGTGCCCTCTTTTTTTGGTACCAGGAAGTAAATTGAATACCTGCCGCTGCGCAGTTCGTGGAACGGTACGGGCACGATCGCGCCCAGGGCTAACAGATGCCGGATTGTGCCCCGTAACGCCCGCCGCTTCTCTGAAAACCCGCCGGGCGACACCATGAAACAAGGCGGGGGCCGCCGTGCAAAATCTAACGCGTAGCCGCGATTTATCACGTCCAGCACCCACTGATCCGACGTGATCTTGGCCCACTCCCCGGCAAACTGCGACAGCCTGCCGCCGATCACCGGCACCGGAGCGTGGGCCGGCAGCCCATCATTGTGGCAGCTTCCCGGCCGGGGTTCCGGACCCGGTCCCGGGTCTACCAAACCGGCGCCCGCGAAAGGACTGCGTGTACGACTGCTGCCTAGCCGCATTGTGGCGAAAAGAGGAGACCGATCCTCGCGCATTACGGGGCCGACGACCTCCACGGAATCTACCCCGCGTGGCCGGCATCCCCCGACGCGGCCTGTCCTCCGGCAACCGATGGATCTTGTTCTCGCCCAAAGACTCAATCAAATCCTCTAGCTCCTTACCAAACAGTAACTGCCCCTTAAATGGCAGTGAGCCTAAACGAGCCTTTGACGAAACGTCCGCCGCCCAATGGCGGAGCCACAACAAACGCCGAGCAGACACCGCAGAGACCATCGCCCGTGCCGAAGAACGAAGCAAATCATGAAAAGCATCCGCGCTATAGGCAATCACTGCCTCCAGACGAGTCGCCTGCTGCGCTTCCTCCGGCGACAAACCTTCGTTAGCAGAAAGCTGCTGGGCCCACCTAAGCCCCGCACGGAGGGAGAAACCGCTACAGATCGCTGCCCGTACACCAAGCGCGGAGACTTCAAAAATTTTCTTAAGCTGCACCTCCAGCTTACGATCCTGCAAATCCTTGAGTGCTGTCCCTCCCGTTACCGGGATGGTGGTCCTCTTGGTGACCGCCGCCACCGCCGAATCAAGTTTCGGAATCCTAAGGAGCTCGAGCGCGTCCTCCGTCAGGGGATAAAGCTTATCCATGGCCTTAGCCACCTTCAACCCCAAATCAGGAGTATCCCACTCCTTAAAAAGCAAATCGGACACCGAAAAATGCAATGGAAAAGCCGTCGGTGGTCCCCTCAGCCCCAACACCACGGGGTCTGTGCGTCCTAGGCGCGACTCCGGTCGTGGCAAGTCTATCGCCAACTCTCCGAGGATTGCCGGAATCAGCGGCGCTAATTCGTCGCGCCTAAACAAACGCACCACCTTGGGGTCATCGCCATCCGTCACGTGGAGACCACTCGACCCACTAGCTCCCTGATCCTCTTCCCCGTCAACGCCCCACGGTTGCGATTGTGGATCCGGCGCCTCCGGATCCCCGGATTCGGAGTCCGTCTCGGCATCCCCCCGCGGAGCCCCCAAACGGAGCGGGCGTGCTCCCACCGGGGGATCCGAGACCGGGAGGGACCTGGCGCTCCGTTTAGGCTCCGGCCCCCGAACCGAATCCGGCGCTCCCCGCGATCTTTTCCTGGCCTGCCTGCTCGCTTTAAAAGCCTTATGCATAACTAAAACAAATTCCGAGGAAAAGGAGTCAGAGGAGCTGCGATCCGGATCCTCCTCCGGATTGCTCACAGCAGGAGACTGGTCCCCCTCGGAAACCCTCCGCTGCGGGGACAGGGCAGGAGGAGCGTCCTCCGCTCCCCCCGGTGACGGGGACGCCGCGCAGCCAGGCCCCGCCGAGCCTAAAATGGCGGATCTTCCCGCCGAAATCGCTGCGTCCAAAATGGCGCCCGTTCCCGCGCTCCGCGGGAACGGACCTACTGCCCCCGACTTGCGTCCCGAAGCCTCCGGCTGCCGCTGCCGCTCCGAACCAGGTCCCGCCGAAACGCCCTCGCCGCCCGAGACACAGCCGGAACAAAGGCTGTCCCGGGAGAGGCGACGGGCCGCCCCGCAGGCCCTGCAAACTGAACGCCGCGGCATGCTCCACAGAGAAGGAGCAGAAAGAAAAATCCCAAAAACGACCAACACCCGCGGCGCCGCTCCCGTTCCCCCCCTCTGCACGCAAACGAGCCCGAACAGGGAGAGAAAGGGAAAAGGAGAGACAGGCAAGAAAAAACAAACAAAACTTTTTTTTTTTTTTTTTTTTTACCGTTCGCCGCCGGCTCCGGGACCACCTGGGGGGAGTGAACCGAGTTCCCCGGTTTCACCCCCAGGCTAGGAACGCTGGCAAGGGCCCTCAGCCCACCCTCAGCGCGCTCAACTCCCCGGAGGAAAAGCTCCCCCGGGAGGAGACAAGCTCGGACCTGCAGGCACACAACTGCGGTCCCAGCGTCAAGACAACTTTACCAAACCAAAAACTAGACCTAACCAATCACTTTTTTTTTTTTTTTTTTTTTAAACTAGGCCTCAGCTCAGACTGCAGGTTTTGCACCCTCTCCACCTGCTAGGAGACAGAAGAAGACTGCCAGACTGTAGGTGGCACCAGCCTAGATAAGGCGGAGTTTTGTTTGTAAACTTCTGTCTCCATCTGCTGGAGGGGGGGCAAAACCCAGGAGTCTGGACTGATCCGGGTACGTACAGGGAATGCACTTTACCCATGTAAGTACACTTCTGAAAATTGTTACAATACATGCCATTGAATTGTCCATAGGAATTACCGACGTAAAGATGGTAACTTTTAAACAGGCACGCAGGTACACATGTGCACATCTTCATCAACCCATGTCCAGAAATGCATCCATTTTATAATATACGTGCGTATATGTGTACATGTTATAAAATAGCCTGGAGGCGCACACATGTGTGCTCAAATCCCACTTCCACCGCGTAAGTGGGGAAATTTTACAAGCGACGCATACCAACACCATAGCTAGTTTTCCCAGTTTGTTCCCAGTTCGCCCCATAGTTTAATGGCCTCCATTCCCCCCTTTTAGCCCCAACCCTTAAAACCCTGCTAACCAGCCTAAACTTTTTTATTTTCTGACTTACACTTCATCCATAGCAATAGTAAAATTACTTGGCAGGGGATCACCATGCGCACTTGCGTGCATAAGTATTTATGCTCACATCTCTTGGCCAGGCCCTGCCACGGCCATGCCCTGCCTCAGCTGGCTTTTAAAATACATTCAGAGTGTGCCGACCCAACATGTGCGTGTATCTCCTGATTTTGGCTTATCAGGCTTTTAAAACTCAATTATAAGTGCACTTATGCAGGTAAATGACTTTTGAAAATTGCTACAATAGTATGTTACATTTAGGTCCATACTTCCTATGAAAATTTCCCTGATAGTGTGTAAGCATGTACTTTTATGCACGTATTGGTCAGGCAATTTTCAAAGGGCTATTTCTGCTGGTTAAGCATGGTTTTATTTATTTATTTATTTATTTATTTATAACTTTTTTTATACCGAAGTTCAGGTAACAGAATTACTTATCACTCCGGTTATACCTGCACAAGTCTTTTTGAAACCTTGAAGTCCATATTCAAAAGCCATTTAAATGGATAACATAATAGTTATCCATCTAAATGGCTTATCCAGCTATATTTAGCCCTTATCCGGCTAAATTCTAGCCTAGTAACAAGTTACCCTTCTAGAATTTAGCTGGATAAAATAGGGGCATTCCATGGGCGGGCAGAAAGCATTCAGGGGAGGAGCAGATTTAGCCAGATAACTGTTATTTGGAGTTAGCCAGCTAACCTAACTGGCTAACTCTGGTCGGCCCGTAGGGCTGTTCTAAAGTTAGCCGGTTAGACATAACCGGCTAACTTTAGCGGCATGACCGCTGAATATATTCTGCTAGTTAGCCAGATATGTTTATCCGGCTTACTAGTCAAGCCGCATAGCGGCTAAAAACGGTCCCCTTACCCTCTTAGTGTCTGTGTAAACTACAGTACATATAATTAAAGATTTAAAAAATCTGAATTGAAGTCTTTACGCTTACCTCTAAACTACCGATATGTTTCATGAAGTCTGCAAAATCATTATCAAATTCTGCCTTTCGTGGGTCCAAAATATCATATTGCTTCTTTTTAATATTGTGGTAGATATGTTTGAACTTTGTTGACAAAACATCTATCCCTTCAATGGTAGACATGCTTAATGCAGTAAAAGTCTGTACTAGAGTCATCATCTCTGTAATCTGAAATGTAAACATATGTAATGATTTCAGAATCACATGGCAAAGTATAAGAAATTAATAATGTAATCACAGAAAAACCTGTATTTGTTTTATCAATGCAGACTAGTGAATGTTCTCTCTTCATAGTCACAGTTCATCCAAGAGTACAGGAATCCACTTCTCTTTGATTCATCATTGACCCAATCAGTCCCCTGAAAATTCTTTTCATATCAGCAAGCATTCTCGCACAAGTCCGACTGTGAAGTTGCTAAATAGAAGGGGTAGGCAGGGAAATATAAAAGGATGAAATTTTATTATCTATACTCACTTTACTTAGTCTTTTATAAAAAGCTTCAAATTTCCCAAATATGTACTTCTCTGAGACTTCAAATGGTTTCTCATCTACCGTTTCTTTCCTTGTTCTATGAAAACATTTCCGATACTCTTCAAACAGAAAAATACAATCCTAAAGAAAAAGAACAGTGTCAAATGTACAACAAAACAAATATTTAGGTATCGCAAGCGAATTACATGTACTGTACATTTCAGTATGGTAAACTGCTCCTTCCTAAAATTTAGTAACCAACTGAATTTTAATAGCCAGATCTCCATCACTTACAAAATTAGAATCAAAGGTAACTAAGTTGGCTCACTTGACACTGAGGCCTTGAAACTCCATGGGCTCCTTACAGACACTGGGGTACTTATGCTGGCTGCAAGCCCTTCTCCAACCTCCAGCAGTACTTTCCCTCCCTCTCTCTTCTGATACCCCTGCTCTCTGGAACATTTACTAGTCTTGTCCAGGTGGACTCACTATCCCTCACCATGCTCAAGCCAGATGCAGGTGCTACTTGTCTTTGCCTACAGAGGTTTCATTTCCCTCCTCGGTTGCAGTAACTAGTTCAGTAGTTTCCTGTAGCTCACCACCTCCCTTCCTGAGACTAAGCTTACTTTCCTATTGGTGGCCAGTGTCCCAAACAACCCTGTTGACTCCTGACCCTTCCCACACAATTGGTTGGGGGGAATGGACAGAAGAGGGAACCAAGAGAGTGCAGGCCCTGTCCTGCAAAAACACACTCATGTCCATGTTCACTTTGTGCGGCCTGTGCATTGACCAGCCTGTTTGCCACCTGGAAGGCTAACCTGGATCCTGCTATTGCCTTTCATTACCATGCCTGGACCATACCATCATCAACTCTGTCCTTTCTGTGACATCATATGGGGGTGCTGGGCTTTACATAGTAACAAAGTAATGACAAATTAATGACAAAGTAATGACAAATGACAAATTAATGACAAAGTAATGACAAAGTAATGACTGGATAGACCAACTGGTCTATCCAGTCTGCCCAGTAAGTTTCTTATGGTTGTAGATGTCGCTTCTTGCAGGTTATCCCCATGTTACTCTAAAGAGTAGTGATTGCCACTCCATTCAGTTACCCCAAGCCTTATGTTACGGGTAGTAACTGCCACTCCAAGTAGGCTATCCCCCATTTTTCTGTTAAGGGTAATAACTGCTGTTCCGTGCAGGGTTAACCCCAAGCTTTATGTTAAGGATAGTAATATTAACAATCAAAATCAAGAAACTGTCAAACCCATAACAAAATAACTGCTAGCAACTTTTTTACTGGGTGAACAGCCTTATTGATAATTAAGACAATGCTGTTTGAACATGCTTTGCTTTTGGATTTGGCCATAGAAGCAGTCCTGCACTTTTCCCTTACTATCTGTGAATCAGTACTCAGGACCATAAAAGTCAGGGCCCAGCATTGGCTGTTGTCTGAATCCAGTCCCCCTCCCCTGGCATCAAAGTGGTCAGCAATGTTGCAGTTGCATCAAATTCAGATAAGATAATTGGTTAAGGGTAGTAATCCCTATACCTTTTTTTAAAATAATTTTTTCTTTATTGAACTTTTCAATTATATACATAAAGAAAGTAAAGGCAAAACTTGTATTTCAGAAACATAAAAATTATCATATATCAATAAACAGGAAATAATACAACTACTGCATACAAAAACCCAATAATAAATGGGGGAAAAGGCAAAAATAATATAAGGAAATAACAAATAATATTGGAGGGAGGAGAAAAATACACATAAGTCCTAATTTTTAGGTAGCTAAAGGTGGACTCTCACTTGAGATGGTTTTTGTCTAGTAGAAAAGGTCTCAAGGTGTAAGGGTCAGAAAATATAATTTTCTTTCCTTGAAAAGTAATGAAACATTTGCAAGGAAACTTCAAAAAGAAAGTGGCCCCAGTGGCCAAAATTCTGTGTAGGTCTGGAGACATCAGGAAATATAAAGATTTTCTGACCACAAAACAAAACAACTTTATTCCTAAAGAATTTTTCAAATACTAAATCTTTATCCCATTTCAAGGAAAAGAAAACAATGTTGCCCTTTTATTATTAATTCAACCGATTCTTCTAAGAAAGTGGATATTCCTGGACTAGTAATAATTTCACCATCTTCCCTCTGTACCTCATTCATTCTACCAGCTTGATTTGAAAAACAGAAGATTTTAGAAATACAAGGAATATTATCATTATTATACGCCAATTCTTCTTTAAACATTTCAAAAGCTGATAGCAAACGTGTAAAGGGAAAAGTAACAAAACAAATATTTTTTTAACCGGATCAAATTTTCAATATTCTCAATCTCACTATGCAGGACTAAGCTATCTTTAATATGCATATTTTCAGCATTTTGCAACACTTGTACCCTGGAGGACAACAGATATTTCTAACTCAGAATATTTTTTACTTTCTAATCAATTAAAGACCAATTCGTATTCATTAAGGAAGAAAGATGTAAATTAACTTGAGTAACATTGGAGTCCAATTTTGCTAACATCCTCCACAAATCGCCTAGTGTTACATTGGGAGGTTCTTCAGCAGTAAATTGAAATCTTCCAATATCAGAAGAAAAAGCACAATTATTAATCCTAGGAGACTGATTAGATAAAGAAGGCTCTACCTGAGAGAACACAGGGGGAGACTCATGTTTGTTACCACTAGGAATCAGTGATTCAATAGCAAAAGACATCACTTCAGATGGAATTCCAGGCGGTTGTTAAGGAGAAAGCAGAGTTGCTTACCTGTAACAGGTGTTCTCCCAGGACAGCAGGATGTAGTCTTCACATGTGGGTGACGTCACTGGACGGAGCCCTATCACGGAAAACTTTTCTGTCAAAGTTTCTAGAACTTTTGACTGGCACACTGAGCATGCCCAGCATGCCATGATCACTCGAGCCACAGGGGTCTCCCTTCAGTCTCATTTCTGGCAAAAGGTGCAAGCAAAAACATAAAATAATAAAACATTTTGGACCCAACTCCACAGGGTGGAGGGTGGGTTTCGTGAGGACTACATCCTGCTGTCCTGGGAGAACACCTGTTACAGTTAAGCAACTCTACTTTCTCCAAGACCTCACATGTGGGTGATTAGCAAGCTAGAGGCTGACTCATATTTAACTTGGACCAACAGCATACAACTTGTGCAACAGGCACTACAACTGGTGTACTGTTGGAAAGAATGAGGCAGCCTGAAAATCACAGCAGGTGGATGTGGAAGGAGTTGGGATTATACTGGAAGTAAGTTCTTCAAGATGAATTGCCCAAAGGCAGCGTCTTGGCGTCCTTGTCAAGGCAGAAATGTGCTGCAAATGTGTGAAGAGATCTCCATGTTGCAGCTATACAGATGTCAGAAATCGGTAATGAATGATAGTTTGCTACCGAGGTTGCCATGGCTCTAACTGAGTGCACCTTCACTCGTCCTTGGAGAGGAAGGCCTGCTTTTTTGCCAAGGCAGAATTCAATATAGTCTGCTAGCTAGTTAGAGCGAGTTGTTTGCCCACTGCAACTTCTGGCTTGTTTTTATCAAAAGATACAAAGAGTTGGGAGGATTTCCTATGCACTGCAGTGCAGTTTAGGTAAAATGCAATTGCATGTTTACAGTCCAAGGTGTGTAAATCTCTCTCACCCTGGTGAGAGTGAGGCCTTGGGGAAAAAAGGGGGGCAAGACTATAGACTGATTCAAGTGGAAGTCAGTAACCACCTTGGGAAGGAATTTAGGGCGAGTACACAGGACCATTCTGTCATGTAGGAACCGTGTATAGGGTGAGTATGTGACAAGTGCTTGTAACTCACTAGCCCTTCGAGCAGATGTAATGGCTACTAGGAAAAGAAATTTAACATCGCAGGAGTGCAAAGGCTCAAACGGGGAGCGCATGAGCCTTGTAAGTACTATTTTCAGGTCCCACTCAGTGACTGGTGGCCGTAGAGGGGGCTTAAGTTGTAGTAGGCCCCTCATAAACCTACTCACTAGGGGTTGCGCTGTTCTGGGGCATCCCCAACTCCTTTGTGGTACGCTGAGATGGCCCTCAGTTGTACCCTCACCGAGGAAGTCCGGAGGCCAGAGTCTGAAAGGTTCCAGAGATAGTCTAATAGAGATGGAGTGGGGCAGGAAAAAGGGTCGATACCTTTTTGCGTGCACCATATGGTAAATCTATTCCACTTAGAACGATAGGATTTTTGTGTGGAAGGCTTTCGTGAAGCTACAAGCACTTGAGAGACATCAGTTGAAAGGTTGAGCAGTTGTAGGATCAAACTTTAAACATCCAGGCTGTGAGGGATAGGGTCTGAAGGTTCGGATGGGGTAACATGCCTTGGTTCTGAGTTATAAGAGTGGGCGCTGTGCCCAGTGAATGGGTTCTTTGATCGAGAGGTTGAGAAGCATAGGAAGCCATACTTGTCAAGGCCAATATGGGGCTATGATTATCCTTGACCCTTTGTCCTGTTGTAGCTTCACTAGAGTTTGGCTATCAGTGGTATTGGAGGATACGCTTATAGGAGGCCTGTGTTCCAGGGGCGAGAGAAGGCATCCATGGCTAACGTGTTCTGTTGCCTGTGCAGGGAGCAGAATCTGTCCACTTTGTGATTCAGTTTGGATGCAATGAGGTCTATCGTTGGTCGACCCCAGCGTTGGAAGATTCTGGTCGATACTAAAGGATCCAGAGACCACTTGTGGGGATGGAACTGGCGGCTGAGGCAATCTGCTAGTACATTTTGTATGCCTGCCAGGTATGTGGCCTGGAGATACATGGAGTGTGCAAGGGCCCAAGCCCAGATCTGCATGGCTTCTTGGCAGAGGAGATAAGAGCCTGTGCCTCCCTGTTTGTTCAAGTACCAGATTGCAACTGTGTTGTCTGTTTGTATGAGAACAATCTTGTGTGAAAGGCAGTTCTTGAACGCTTATAGAGATAACGTATAGCTCGATGCTCCAGGAAGTTGATCTGAAATGTTGCTTCAAGCTGTGTCCAAGTACCTTGAGTTTGAAGGTTGTTCACATGAGCTCCCCAACCCAAGTTGGATGCATCTGTGGTTAAAGTGACTTGTGGAACTGGTTGTTGAAATGGTAGACCAGTTAGCAAGTTGGCTTTGTTTGTCCACCAGAAAAGTGATAAACGTAACTGGTTGGTCATTTGAATCTGGGATGAAAGTGGTTGACTGGCTTGGAGCTACTGAGATTTCAAAGTCCATTGAGTTATTCTCATGGCCAGCCTGGCCATAGGAGTGACGTGGACTGTGGAAGCCATGTAGCCCAGCAACGTTAAGAATTGATGGGCTGAGGCCGTGTTCTTTGTATGCAGAGAGACAGCTAGTCTGGAGAGTGTGTCTGCGCAGTCGTTGGGCAAGAAGGTCTTTGCCACATTGATGTCCAAATCTGCTCCGATGAAAGTCAGAATGTGAGATGGAGTCAGGTGGGATTTGTGGTAGTTGATGAGAAATTCCTGGTGCTCCCGGCGAAGTTTAATGAGCAACTTTTTCGATGCTCCTGCCAGTGACGATTGGGTGAACATTGATGGAGTCAGTTTAATTTTAAACAGGGTTTCCATCTTGTCGAGGCGAGCCTGCCTACCCTTCAGAGTCATCTGGGCAGAACTTGGGCAAGTTGAGACATCATGTGATGAGCCAAGGCACAGCACACAGACATCGTGTGGGTCGATAATCGACATGGTTCGGGGGCATTCCGGACATCTTCGGAAACCTGTTGCCATAATGACAGAGGCTAAGACCCTGAAAACGGTTAACGGCCTGCGGGCACCGAAAAAAGGTGAGAGCGGGAATCGACTGGGAACAGTGATTTTACTCACCGAACGATGGAAAAAGGTTTCCCGATGGGAGACCGCTATGAGGGAATATTTTTCTGAGGAAATTGTTAAGATTTTTCCGTGAGGAAATTTGTGTGAGAATGCTCACAGAGCTCCTAACCACGAGGCAAACTGCAGCAAGGGAAAAAAAAGACTGAAGGGAGACCCCTGTGGCTTGAGGAATCATGGCATGCTGGGCATGCTCAGTGTGCCAGTCAAAAGTTCTAGAAAATTTGACAGAAAAGTTTTCCGTGATAGGGTTTCATCCAGTGACGTCACCCACATGTGAAGACTACCATCCTGCTTGTCCTGGGAGAAGGACTATTGCCAGGACTCAGGGAAACACTAGAGGTGCTTTCTACGCAGTCCTCTTTAGGCATTCCATTAACCTTGTTGATATGAGATCCATTGAACCATGAGTGGTTTGGGGAGTGGGAGATGAGGTAACAATCTTTTCTATCCTTTTCTTCCCCATTCCAGATAGCATCGACAGGACTGAGAAAACAAAC
This sequence comes from Rhinatrema bivittatum, assembly GCF_901001135.1. Classification (NCBI taxonomy): domain Eukaryota; kingdom Metazoa; phylum Chordata; class Amphibia; order Gymnophiona; family Rhinatrematidae; genus Rhinatrema; species Rhinatrema bivittatum. The sequence continues at coordinate 14,485,293 of NC_042617.1, read as the reverse complement.
AAACAGCTTCCCCAGGCTTAACAGGCAAAGTCAGACAAACCCAACAAAGCTGCACACCCTTTTGGCATACGCATCTTAGGCGGCGTGCCAGCGGTGGTGGTACACCGTTGAACCGGTCGATTTAAAGGGCCAGCGATCACTTGGATGATGTCAGCTGCTGGCCTTCCAGGTAGAGGCAAAGAAGGCAATGAGACTCGGGCTCAACTGCCCGAGTAGGCACAGCAGCCAAGAAGAGCCCTCTGAATTGGCCAGGCAGCAGGGGAGGTCCCACCAACTCCTCTCCCCTCTGAAGATTCCCCGTCAATGCACTGCTGAGCCAGTCGATTTAAGGACCAGCGGTTACTTGGATGATGTCAGCAGCTGCCTTTCCAGGTGAAGGCAAGGAAGGCAATGAGATTCAGGCTCGACTGCCGAGCAGGCACAGCAGCCAAGAAACGCCCTCTGAATTGGCCTGGCAGCAGGGGAGGTCCCTCCAACTGCTCTCCCCTCCGAAGATTCCCCTCCCCATATACACCTTCTGTTAAGGGTAGTAGCTGCCATTCCTTGAAGGTTATCCCCATACCTGCTTTTCTTTATTCCATTTCCAGCCTTTAGGGATCCATAGTGTTCATCCTAAGCCTTTTTTAATTTCTTTACCATTTTCATCTTTACCACCTCTTTCAGTAGGCTGTGAACCCTGAAGGTGCTTGCAAACAGAGAGGCATACACCTCTGTTGCGTGCATGATGAAGCATAGCAAAGGAGCTGGTTCTTTTGTGCACCACATATCATTGTTTGATTCTTATTTTTGGACACTCTATTGTGGCCTGACCATATTAGCAACATGTTTATAGAAATCTTGACATCGAACATGGTAATTCAGACCATCATCGAATGAGGCAGATCTACCAGATTGACATAAGAAACATCATTGAAAGTGTGGTTTAATTTCAGTTCCTTTGCAACATTTCAGTTTGTTAACCTTTACTACAGCATTAAATACTTTTTTCTTAATTAATACACAGTTTCTAAGAAATAGATCTTGATTTGTGATTTATTTACAAGTTATAAACTGACTGTTTCTGCACAACAAAGACTTGGTCTATAAATTGTGATACTCCACTAATAAGGTGTAGGGAGAATTCAGACCATTATATCTTAATGGAGCTCATTCTCTATGAACCAAAGAAATTGGAAGACTGACAGCAAAACATCATGGACATTCTTCTATTTGTGCTGAAACTGAGAAATGCAGGTCCTTCAGGAGGAATGCATAGGTTGTAAAACCTATCCTGGCATGGACGCCAATTTGTCTTCTGTTAGCTCTGCTGAAACAAAGGGCTTTGACATGATTGGAGAATGTTTATATTTAATGGAATTTTGAAACTGTGCAGGTCTCTATGCTAACATGAACTCTTCACTTTAAAAAAATATGTAACTCCGGTCAGAGAGCTGTGCTTGGCCCTCATTCATATGCATTGACTTTGTATGCATTATGCAGATGAACTGTCATAAAGTAAGTGAAACAAAGGAACAAGGGACTCCTGCCACCCGAGGGAGAGAATGTTATCTATGATCTCTCTCCAATCAACAGACTACACTCCAGGGAACCAGAAGAAGTCTGCCTGCACCTCAGCCTTATCTCTGGAGTGGAGAGACACTGCGCGATACCTGTACACAGATGCATACAGATGTTGATGCCTTCACAGAGAGAAGCTACCTAACTCTTTCAAATGCTGTTGACCAGCGTGGTGAGAAAACAAACTTTAACTTTTAATTAAGAGATCTGAAGTTACCTTTAGCTTATGGGTAGATAGTTCTGATTACTGCGAATTAAGTCTGAGCAAACTTCTGGTCAATAAATTGTAGTGTTACTTTAGAAGTTGTGAAACTGCTGTTCTGGGCAGGGATGCTCTTTATCTCCTTTGGTATTCAATAAAGCCTTGGAACTCCTGGCTTTAGCTATAAGAAATGGGACTTGAGGGTATATTTATTTATTTATTTGTTGAGTTTTATATACCGTCATTCGGTGAAGCCATCATAACGGTTTACAAGATTCAAATTGAAATTCTCTTAACAATTGTGAAAAAAGGTATAACAGGATGCATATTAAACAAAAGATTAATCATTTATAGTCCAGAAGAGAATCATTTTTGAGAGAGGAGGGTTTGTTTGGTGGTGGTTGAAGATAAGTTATTTTGTGGATTTGGTTGGAAGTTTATTGGGTGTTAGGATGATGAGAAATTTGAGTGTCAATGTAGACTTTGTGAAACAGCCATGTTTTTAGGTCTTTTTTGAAAGTTTTGAGGTTAGGTTGGGTTCTCAGATCTTTTGGGAGGGAGTTCCAAATTTTAGGGCAGGCAATGGAAAAAGCTCCATCTCTGGTTGTTGTCAGGTGAGCATCTCTGATGGGGGGGGGGGACATTTAGGCATCCTGAGTTGTTTGAGCGTAAGTTTCTTTTAGGATTCCAGGGGTTTATGTTTATGCCAGTTAGTCCTTGATGTTCACTGTTTAGCAAATGTTGCTTACCTGTAACAGGTGTTCTCACAGGACAGCAGGATGTTAGTCCTCACATATGAGTGACATCATCAGGATGGAGCCCAATCACGGAAAACTTCTGTCAAAGTTTCCAGAACTTTGACTGGCCCCTACTGGGCATGCCCAGCATGGCACTAACCTGCAGCCAGCAGGGGTCCCCCTTCAGTCTTATTTAATAGCTACAGGCAGTGCCGAAAAATTAAAACAAGAAAACGTTACGAACCCAACACCGCGGGGCGGCGGGTGGGTTTCGTGAGGACTAACATCCTGCTGTCCTGTGAGAACCCCTGTTACAGGTAAGCAACATTTGCTTTCTCACAGGACAAGCAGGATGGTAGTCCTCACATATGGGTGAGTACCGAGCTGAGGATGTCCGAACATGCACCAGATGTACCCAACGGCGTGCAACAGGCACAACAACTGGGGTAGAATTTGGGGTGTTGGTACTGTTAGCACCGCCAGCCACGGTACGCCGCGACCGGGGCCGGGCGTCATGGCCGCCGGCCGTGGCAGACCGAGGCCGGGCCGGCGGGTGCTGTTGGAATAATTACCCGTGACGTCGGGTGTCGTCCGGGTCTCTAGCGGGGCAGGCTGCCTTGCTGCTCCGTTCGTGACCGCATCGGGCTCGGCTGGCTGGCTCCGCAGATTCAACTCTGCCCCTCTCTCCCTCTAGGGCCACGCGCGCGGCTGAAAACGATTCTTAAAGGAGCCACGACAGGAAACTGTCATGGCTCCCTCTGAGACTCCGCCCCCAACAACCTGTATTTAAGGCAAGGTCTGGGTCTCAGACCTTGCCTTGGTATTGAGGTTCCTGCCTTGAGCTGCTCCAGCGATCTCTGTTCGTGGTTCTTCGTCCCTCTCTGCTGCCCTGCTCCGTGGATTGATTCTTGGCTATTTGACTTCTGGACTGGTGGACGTGTCTTCTCCTGGCGTGATCCTGGTACGGCTTTGGACCCTTCTCCTGATTTGACCCTGGTATGGCTCTGGACCATTCTCCTGCTTAAACCCTGGACTGGCTTTCGACCTGGTCTGTGTACCGAACCCCTGGACCGGCTTTTGACTCTTCTATGACTCCGTCCTCAGACTGCTTCGACCTGCTGGAGGCGCCAGCCGTCTGGAACCCACGACCTGCAGGAGGCGCCTGCATCCAGACTTTCTTCAGTCTTCAGAGGAGTCTCCTAAGTCCCCAGTGGCCAGATCCCTACGGGCTCCTCCCAGGGGGATTACGTGCTTCCAGGTTGAAGTCTTCAATCAACTTCTTCCTGTCCAGAGGCCTCGCCCATCGACGGTAGCTGCCTACCTTGAGACAAGGGTCCACATCCATAACAGGTACGTCACGTTGGAAATAGGTTACGCAGGACAGATTGGCCGAAGATGGAATCTTGTCTTCCGGCTTTGTCCAAGCAATAGTGGGCTGCGAAAGTGTGGAGAGAACTCCAGGTGGCAGCCCTGCAAATGTCAGGAAGCGGCACCGATCATAGGTATGCTACTGAAGTCACCATGGCCCTCATAGAGTGTGCTTTAACACGGTCTTGGAAAGGAATGCCTGCTTGCTGATAGCAAAATGATATGCAGTCCGCCAACCAGGAGGAGAGTGTCTCCTTACCCACAGGTTGCCCTAATTTGTTGGGATGGAAAGAGACGAATAACTGAGTGCTCTTCCTGTGGGCAACTGTACGGTCTAGGTAGAACGCTAGAGCTTGTTTACAGTCAAAGGTATGCAGAGCCTGTTCCCCTGGGTTGGAGTGGGGCCTGGGAAAGAAGATAGGTAGTATGATGGATTGATTAATGTGAAACTCCGAAACTACCTTTGGCAAAACTTAGGGTGAGTGCGGAGTACTGCCCGGTCCTGCAGGAGTTTAGTGTAAGGCGAATAGTTAACTAGGGCCTGTAATTCACTAACCCTGCGAGCTGAAGTGATAGCCAAAAGGAAAATCACTTTCCATGTGAGATATTTTAGGTCACAGGAGTGAAGAGGCTTGAATGGTGGTTTCATGAGCCGACCGAGAACCAGATTAAGGTCTCAAGACGGGGCCAGAGGACGTAAAGGTGGCTTGATATGGAGCAAGCCTTTCAGAAAATGTGTTACGAGGGGTTGTACCGATATAGGGACATCCCTGACACCTTTATGGAAGGCGGCTACCGCACTGACATGCATTCTGATGGAAGAGGTCTTTAGACCTGATTCCGATAAATGCCAGAGATAGTCCAAAAACCTTGGGATTGGAGAGGAAAAGGGATCAAGGGATTGCAAAGAACACCATGATGTATACCTTTTCCATTTATAGGAATAAGACTTTCTTGTGGAAGGCTTCCGTGAAGCAATCAGGACACGAGAAACTGAATCTGAAAGGTTAAGTGGTTGAAGGATTAACCTTTCAACATCCATGCCATCAGGGACAAAGCCTGAAGATTGGGATGTGGCCTGAGAAAAGTTAGAGGAGGGACCCCTGAGGGGCAGTTTAAATTTAATTAACTCCGTGAGGAAAATTCATGTCAGGAATCTGTTCAGAGCTCCTAAACCGCGAGGCTACTGCTGCGCAGAAAAAAGAAGACTGAAGGGGGACCCCTGCTGGCTGCAGGGTTAGTGCCATGCTGGGCATGCCCAGTAGGGGCCAGTCAAAGTTCTGGAAACTTTGACAGAAGTTTTCAGTGATTGGGCTCCATCCTGATGATGTCACCCATATGTGAGGACTACCATTCTGCTTGTCCTGTGAGAAAGTATTTTATGTATGATGGTCATGGATTTGTGTTCAATTCGTGCTTTAATTGGAAGCCAGTGTAGTGAAATCCATATGGGCGTTATGTGCTCATTTCTTTTTGTTCCTGTCAGAATTCTGGCTGCTGAATTCTGCAAAATCTGGAGAGGTTTGAGGTTGGAAGATGGTATTCCAATCAGTAGGGATTTGCAGTAGTTGATGGTAGAGAATATGAGTAGCTGTAATACAGTTCTGAAGTTATAGGGGTTAAGAAACGGTTTTAAATGTCTTAGGGTTAGTAGTTTGTGATATCCCTCTTTGATTTTGTTTGATTTATGGTTCTTGAATGAGAGTTCTTTGTCAATAATAATTCCTAGGTTTCTGGTGTGCGTGACAGGGAGTATAGAGTTCATTTGATTGTCGAGTAAAGGTAGGGGTGATGGAGTTGGATTGGGTTTTTTGTCCAAGAGGATTATTTCAGTTTTGTCGATGTTAATTATGAGCTTCAGTGAAGTTAGGAGATATTTAATTGAGACAAGTAGAGCGGGTATATGTTTCAATCAGTTAGAAATCAAACTTTCCATTTATGCTGATGACATTTTATCTTATGTGATGATCCACTCTAACTCCAATAACCTGGGAATAGTATCTGCCTTCTTTCAATTGTCTTGGTATAAAATTAACTGGTCCAAATCCCAAGAGGGGCAACAGTGACCCCCTCCCTCCTCCCCCCTCCCTCCTCCCTCCCTCCCTCCTTTGTCTCTCCTAGTCTCAATCCCCATTTCTAATTTATCTAGTTGTTACTTATCTGTTACTGCGTTTACTGTTCTACTGTTCTTTGTAAAGGCACTGCCTATATTTACTTTGGTTGTAAGTTACATGTAAACCGACACGATGTGCAAACGGTTGTCGGTACATAAAACTATCTAAATAAATAAATAAATAAAGTGCTGCCATTGACAAGAAATATGGTACCAGCTGATATGGAAGAGTTTTCCTCTACCTGGGCCAGCTCTGGCATTAAATATTTGGGAGTGTGGTTTGATTAGGACATTGCAACTACTATAGATAAGAATCTTATCCAGCTGATGAAGATTGCCTCTGACTTGGTTTTCCAATGATCCCCTTTGTACGTCTCTTGGTAGGGAAGATTAGAGGCTATTAAAATGGTAGTTACCCCTAAACTAAATTACATTCTTAGTATTCTTCATATGCCAGTGGATCGCTCTTTTTATAAATAAAATTAGAAGGTATTCTAACCAGATTATTCTGGAAGAATAAACTACTGAGAATTGTTCTTACCAAACTAGAGCTGCTCAGGGAGATGGGAGGGGTGAATTTCCCAAATTTCGAGGTCCACCACACTGCCTTTGTTTTACTACAGGGTATTACGTGGTTGTGGGATACAGACTGGGAATCCAAGCTGAGATGGCTTTTATTTGAGCGATGTTTAGTACACCCTCTTCCAATGTCCTTGCTAGTGGGTATAGCTTTACCATAGAGATTGAAAGATAATTTAATTTTGCATGCCAGCACAGATGTGTAATATACCTCTAGGAACTAGGGCAGAGAAATGTTGAATCATCATTGTGACATGAAAAGACTGACAATAGAGTGCTGTCTCTTTAAGAGCTGGGGGGGGGGGGGGGAAGGAGATTCAAAATTGGATTGTATTGAGCATGTGCAAACAGATCACTGCTACAGCCTGAATAGAGTTTCTGCCCTGCTCTGAACTAATAAATATTATCTGTGCTGATTAAGGTGAGCAGACCTCTATAATTGTATTCATGTGTATGTATTTATGTTAGTTAACATTGTTTTGAGATGTATTGAAGTTGTTTTTTACTTTACCTAAAGAGATTCAAAAATTGGATTGTATTGAGCATGTGCAAACAGATCACTGCTACAGCCTGAATAGAGTTTCTGCCCTGCTCTGAACTAATAAATATTATCTGTGCTGATTAAGGTTCTCTTTTCTGGAACCCTGCTGTGGACGACTTGGGAGTAACTGAACTGTGCCCTGTCAGGATTTGAAGCTTTTCTTTCGGATAGAGGCTGCTGTATTGTGGATTTGACAGTTGAAGCAAAGAGCAGTACTGACGCCATCTTCAGCTCTAAATTCAAATGGACATACAGTAGGGTACAATCTGGGACTTTGCTTGTTTAGAGACTGCTTAAGGTCGGGTGCTATTATCACATGCTGATTCTGGTTGAAATACTTAACATGAGTTTATGACAAAGTTAAGTTTTCTCTTGTACTATATACATGTGTTTATATGAAAAATGCAGATGCTTAGGAAATGAACAGATTTATTTCAGTCATTCATCCCAGTAAAGATAAAACTGTTACTCACTAAAGAGCGTGTGGATTCATTTCTGATACTGGGCTGGGAATCAAAGTGCAGGTTTCAGACACAAGGAGTCATAAAGAAATTTGAACTTCAAGGGTTACAACAAATTTTGGCGCATCAACGTGGGGCTGTAATTTTTTTTTTCTTCACTCTGTCTGACCTGCTACTGAGCCACCCAGCATTATTAGTGAAGTGAGCACAGTATTCTCTTTGTTTCTTTCTCATATAAAATGGAGTATTGCAAGTACTATGATTGTATTCCTGATAGATCTGTTATTTTGAGTTCTGTAAACCCTGAAATATCTTTAGCAAGTGTAGAAGATGCCTTAAGCCCAGCGGGTGTAGTTACAAAATTGAAACGTTTAAGAGCTGAGTCATCTGATCAAGTTTTGTGTGAGTTTGAAGAACCGCTTTCTATAATTATTTTAGAAAGAATGAGCTTAAAAGGGGAACTGGACAGTCAGTGGATAATTTTACCTGTCTTAGATGAGACATTATCAGAACAGAATGTTGAGTCGATTGCCCCTGAAGCATGCACTGACCCACTAGTGAGTGACATACTTTTAGATATGACAGATCGATTTCAAGAAGAATTAGCATATATAGCTGACAGTCATAAAATCAATATTCAAGATCTGAGAAAAAGAACATCTGCTCTCATGATTGAGAGTTTGGGGTCACAAGAAAAAGAAACACAAGATATGGATCAATCACCCCAGAGTATATTGCAGACTCCAGTTAAAAGCCGAAAAAAGGTCCCCAAATGGCAGGATGCTATGCTAACCCAACATCCTGTGGCAGTCAATTCTTCTCAATATTCCATTCCACCAATTTCTATTCCTGCGGATGTTTCAAAGGTTATAGTGGAGCATGTGATCAAAACTCCTAAGGAAAAGGGCGCAGAGTTGAATCATACGTACTACAAAATTAAAGTTTTCTCTGGAAATGTCCCTAAACCTAGTTATGAAGGAGACTATGAAACTTGGCATATTCAAATTAAGCAATTACTGCAGGATCCAGATCTCACCGCAGGTGCAAAAAAAAGGAAATTAATTGAAAGTCTCCTTCCTCCAGCTTTAAATATTGTCTCTTACATAGATAAAAGCGCCACAGCAGAGCAGTGTTTAGAGGAACTGGAGAAGGCATATGGCAGTGTAACTAATGGAGAGGAATTATTTTTTCAGTTTATTGAAACTTTCCAGAATGGCAAAGAAAAATCTTCAGACTATTTGAGAAGGTTTCAGGTCCTGTTACAGAAAGTCGTGGAGCGGGGAATTTTCTTTGGGCTCGCCCCAGACAGGCAGTTACTACAACAGTTTGTACGTGGGTGCTGGGAGGAGACCCTGATTACCCGACTACAATTGAGGGACTTATTAGAGAGCCAGTCGAAGAAACTGCCACAGTACTCGGAGCTGCTATTTAAAATCAGAACGATTGAGGAAGAAAGAAACATGAAAGAATCTAGGAGGATACGTCAATTGGGAGTTACCCAGATTAAACCTGTAAGCAGGACTTACCTAGCAAATGACATAAGCATTACTCAACATATGACACCAGAGGCAAGTGAGTTTAAGGTGGGATCTGAGTTGGGAACATTTTCAGGAGAAGAAGATAATGTTTTGCTCGCCCCATTGATCACTCATTGTAGAGCTGCCAATTCAGAAATAGTAAATAGCCCTGCTGCAAACAGCATGATGCGAAGAAACTCTTGGATAGAGAAGATGCCTCAAAAAGGGAGGCATCATCCCAAGATACTTTCATTTTGTTATAACTGTGGAGAGAATGGACACATGATGGGAGAATGCATCAATCCTGTAAATGCTGCTCTAGTCCAACAGAAATTGCGGGAAAAATTTGAAAGAAAAAAAAAATACCCAGCATTAGGCAGGTTTCAAATACTCCTTTAAAATAAAAAGGTGCTTTTGTGAGGGGCAGACAAAGGCACCAAATGCAATTCAGATAAGTCCCAAAAGAGAAATATCCAGTGATCATATCCCACCATGTCCTCTACCAGATGATGTTTTGAAATGCCTCGTGGGAAAGGTTTGTTCTGCAACCGCTTATTTGGATGGTGTGCAGTGCCCTTGCTTAGTGGACACTGGCTCTCAAGTGACGTGCATAACACAAACCTTCTATGAAGACTATTTATCACCTCGGAAGCTATACCCTCTAGAAGACTTACTTTGTGTTACGGGTGCAGGAGGTCAACCTGTTCCTTATCTGGGGTATATTGAAGTTGAAGTACAGTTTCCCAAGGAGGCCTGTGGAAGTGGAAACAAATATTCTGTCCTTGCTCTAGTCTGTCCCGATCAAAAGAACAAACCCCTGCCTTTAATAGTGGGAACGAATATTCTCAGACATCTAATACATGACTGTAAAGAACTGGCTGGCCCAAATTACCTTAAGGAGTTAGCCATGGACAAAAATTGGGTAACTGCATATCAGACCTATGTTTCTCATCAAAGTTCCAATCAAAGAGTTACTAGGCCAATGATGGCTAGATTGACCAGCACCAGACCAATAATGTTCGAAAGGGATGAAGCCAAGGAAGTGGAATGCATTCTGAGAATGCCCAGACATGGTCAGAGTTTGTCCATATTGCTTGAGGCTTCAGAAAATTATCCTCTACCCGGAGGCTTACTAGTACAACCTCAACTCATCCGAACTGGCAGTAAGTCGCACACAAAGGCTAGGGTGCTATTGAAGAATATATCGGATTGTAGCATCAGTTTGCCTCCTAGAAGGACATTGGGTGTAGGTGAGCCAGTCGATATAGTGAGGACCATGAACGTTACAGGCTCGACCTATAAGGATGGTGCTAAACTAGAAACTATTGGAGAGGGTAACATGGAGTCTGAGAAGGTGTTGCTAGACTTTGAAGATTCTCCAATATCTGAAGAGTTTAAACAGCATATAGAAAAGAGAATTAATCAAGAGGCAAACGGAGCATTTTCCTGTCATGACCTTGATATTGGATGTATTCCAGGAATAATGCATAAAATCACCCTGTTGGATCCAACTCCATTCAAAGAGCGCACACGTCATGTATCCCCAGCTGACTTTGAGGATCTCAGGCAGCACCTGAAGGAGCTATTAGCCACAGGAGTGATTGAGGAGTCTGATAGCCCTTATGCTTCACCTGTGGTATTGGTTAGAAAGAAAAATGGTACCTTGAGGATGGTTGTTGATTATCGTAAATTGAACAACATAACCAGAAAAGACTCCTATCCGTTGCCTCGAATTGAGGAGACATTCACTCTCCTATCAGGTAGCAAGTGGTTCTCAGTACTAGATCTCAAGAGTGGGTACTATCAGATTGAGGTAGAAGAAATGGATAGGCCTAAAACTGCATTCACCACGCCCTTTGGAAACTGGCAATTTAAGAGACTGGCTCAAGGACTGACAAATGCTCTAGCAAGTTTTCAAAGAATGATAGAGAAAGTAATGACTGATATTAATCTACATGAAGTTGTGGCCTTCTTGGATGATCTTATAATATTCTCGGACACACTGGAAGAGCATGAGGATCGATTGATGAGGGTGTTACAACGACTGTTGAAATGCGGATTGAAGCTCTCTCCATCTAAATGTAAATTTTTTCAGAAGTCAGTGAAATATTTGGGTCATCATATCTCAGAGAAGGGGGTGCTCCCCGATGAAGAGAAGATTTCAGCCATTACTAAGTGGCCACAACCTAAAAACATTAGAGAGCTGCGATCTTTTCTAGGATTTGCGGGCTATTACCGAAGATTCGTGAATCAATACTCACGCTTAGTGAAGCCGCTCAGTAATCTGTTGGTGGGACTAACAAATAGTCGAAAGGATAGGAAAGAAGCCCGGATTCAAAGCCAGCAGCCATTGGGTACGCGGTGGACCTCAGAATGTCAGAAAACATTCGAAATTATAAAGGAAAAAGTCACGGTTGCCCCTGTGTTGGCATTCGCAAATTGGAAGCTACCTTATGTATTACACACTGATGCCAGCACTACAGGGCTAGGCGCTGCATTTTACCAAATTCAAGAAGGAAAACTGTGAGTGATTTCATATGCCAGTCGTGGGCTCACTAAAAGTGAACGGAATTACCCTATCCACAAATTGGAATTTTTAGCCCTTAAATGGGCAGTTTGTGAAAAATTTCATGATTATCTATATGGTGCAGAGTTTAAAGTAGTGACAGATAATAACCCTCTGACGTACATCCTGACGACTGCTAAACTGGATGCCACAGGTCATCGATGGTTAGCATCCGTCTCCCTGTACAACTTTGACATCGGATACAAATCTGGTAAAGCCAATATAGATGCTGACGGGTTGTCTAGGAGACCACATGATCCTGAAGAAGATGATGAAGAATTTTTGAAATATGAGGAGAGGGTTGCCAAGATGCTATCTCGTGTGAAGACAGATCAAGAAGGAATGGACACTCTATCTAAGGTAATATGTAAGGCGGCATTCCAGAAGCATGATGTCTCTATTTTGACACATATTTCAGAAGATTTGGGAGACTACGACACTCCCTTTACACCTCATTCTACTTCCAAGTTTGAGTGCAGCCCTGGTGCCTTGGTGGAAATCTTACCTGCAGGAGGAGATGCTGTTCCAGATGATTTTGATGATCCGGACCTGTGGCCTGGACAATCCACCCTACCTGGGTTTACCCTGGGTGACTGGAGAGTGTTCCAGAGGGAAGACCCATGTTTATCCCAAGTCATAATGATGCTGGAGAGAGGTGAGAAATTTGAAGATCGAGACAGGAATTGGGAGCATCCAGAATTGCGATTATTCTTCAGAGAATGGCAAAAACTATGTCTTCAAGAGGGGGTACTTTTCAGAAAAGTGATGAGGAGTGGAGGACCACACCAACTTGTGATTCCAAGAAAATATCGTCAGAGAGCTCTGGAAGGGGTACATGATGAAACTGGCCATCTGGGTTGTGAACGGACCTTGGACTTAGCACGTGCATGTTTTTATTGGCCGAGAATGGCACATGGGGTAGAGCAATGGGTGAAGACATGCGAAAGATGTGTGCGGAGAAAAGCTAGGGCAGAAAAAGCAGCCCCCTTGGTAAATATAAAAGCTTACGCCCCCATGGAGCTAGTTTGCATTGATTTCCTCACCTTAGAGCCTGACGACAAGGATACACGAAATGTTTTTTACTAAGTATGCTCAGGCATATCCCACTAGAGATCAGACCGCAAGAACTGTTGCTGTTACCCTGTGGGAGAATTTCATCTGCCACTATGGATTTCCAAAACGAATCCATAGTGACCAAGGAGCCAATTTTGAATCTGAACTCATCTCAGAGCTATGTAGAATAGCAGGCACTAAATCCAGAACCACGCCATATCACCCTCGAGGAAATCCCGTAGAACGCTTCAATAGAACCTTAATAGAAATGTTGGGTACATTAGAGGATAAGCGTAAGGAACATTGGAGAAAATATGTTCGGCCACTAGTACATGCCTATAATTGTACTCGGAATGACAGTACTGGAATTTCTCCGTTTTTTCTCATGTTTGGAAGAGAACCTCGACTTCCAATAGACTTATGCTTCGGCATCAGTCCAGTGGGTCATAACGCTAAAACTCATCACCAATATGTACGAGAGTTACATCAGAGGTTGAAGTATGCATACGAGCTGGCTACTCAGGAAGCTGAGAAACATCAACTAGCCAACAAACGTAGATGGGATGCGAAAGTAATGCCATCCTCAGTGGAAGAAGGTGATAGAGTATTGGTCAAGAATGTGAAGTTGAGGGGCAAGCACAAATTGGCTGATCGGTGGGAGTCTTCAGTGTATATTGTGGTAAAACAAATTGAAGGTATACCAGTCTATGTGGTGAAGCCAGAAACAGGGGATGGACCCGAAAGGACATTACACAGGGATCTACTGCGCCCCTGTGGATTTATTTCTGGAAGAGAAGAGGCTGATATTCACTGTGAACCATTCAATAGTACCAAGCAATTGATGAAAAAGCAGAAGGAGGACGCTGAGGATAGTATGGATGGCTCTTTCATGGAGAGCGGAAGTTCAGATCCAGCTGAACTGGAAGAGAGTCCAATTACTGGTGAAATTCAGTCAAATGGAACATTAAATCCTAATGTGGAGGAGTTTCATCCAGAGTCATGGGAAGAGGATCCTGTGGAAGTTAGTATACCAGTAAATCATAACAATTCATGCGATCTGAACAGCTCAGTCAATGAAGAACAGCGTGCATCCTCCTCGGGGAAGAAGAAAACTCTTGATGAATCAATGACCAAAATAGGACTTCTACCGTTACCTCAAAGATCGCAGAGACCAAGGAGACTGCCTAGTAGATTCGATGACTTTGAAGTGCAATTGCCCAAGGGGTTGCACAGCCACAATATATTGAGACAGTCATATTCAAGGAATCCATTAGAGGCGTGTATATCCATGCAGCAACTAAGTAGTATGATGCAAGAGATATTGAGCAAACAAACAGAGTTCATATATAAGCTGTGGACATAAATACCTGCCGGGGACGTCAGGTTTTAGGAGGGGACCATATAACATACCTCTAGGAACTAGGGCAGAGAAATGTTGAGTCATCATTGTGACATGAAAAGACTGACAATAGAGTGCTGTCTCTTTAAGAGCTGGGGGGGGGGGAAAGGAGATTCAAAATTGGATTGTATTGAGCATGTGCAAACAGATCACTGCTACAGCCTGAATAGAGTTTCTGCCCTGCTCTGAACTAATAAATATTATCTGTGCTGATTAAAGTGAGCAGCCCTCTATAATTGTATTCATGTGTATGTATTTATGTTCGTTAACATTGTTTTGAGATGTATTGAAGTTGTTTTTTACTTTACCTAAAGAGATTAAAAAATTGGATTGTATTGAGCATGTGCAAACAGATCACTGCTACAGCCTGAATAGAGTTTCTGCCCTGCTCTGAACTAATAAATATTATCTGTGCTGATTAAGGTTCTCTTTTCTGGAACCCTGCTGTGGACGACTTGGGAGTAACTGAACTGTGCCCTGTCAGGATTTGAAGCTTTTCTTTCGGATAGAGGCTGCTGTATTGTGGATTTGACAGTTGAAGCAAAGAGCAGTATTGACGCCATCTTCAGCTCTAAATTCAAATGGACATACAGTAGGGTACAATCTGGGACTTTGCTTGTTTAGAGACTGCTTAAGGTCGGGTGCTATTATCACATGCTGATTCTGGTTGAAATACTTAACATGAGTTTATGACAAAGTTAAGTTTTCTCTTGTACTATATACATGTGTTTATATGAAAAATGCAGATGCTTAGGAAATGAACAGATTTATTTCAGTCATTCATCCCAGTAAAGATAAAACTGTTACTCACTAAAGAGCGTGTGGATTCATTTCTGATACTAGGCTGGGAATCAAAGTGCAGGTTTCAGACACAAGGAGTCATAAAGAAATTTGAACTTCAAGGGTTACAGATGCATTTCACAAGCTGATGTGTAGTCTATCCATTGACGGGTCGGTTTGTGAACAGACGTCTATATGGTTCAATGCACAATCAATCATACTGCTCTGAATTGTATCCAGTGGCAAAACGGGAATCCGGTTTCTTGATAAGTTAGTGTGTGAGGGCCAATTAAAATCTTTTCAGGCCCTTCAGGCTGTGGCATAGCCAGAAATGAATTCTGGAAGGGCCTAAGATTAATATGGGTGGGCAGCTGATATACAGGTTTAAGCCTTACTAGTTTTTATTTTTATTTATTTATTTAGATTTATATTCCACTTTTCAAAGCGCTTCAAAGTGGATTAAATTCAGGTACTGTAGGTATTTCCCTATCCCCAGAGGGCTTACAATCTAAGTTTGTACCTAGTTGTATACTTATCGATAAATAACGCCTTAGAGTGCATCTGACAATTGATTTCTGAAGAATCTCATCATGAGTGATGCTTTAAAATATTTTAATTCTATTATTTTAAGCATTTACCAACATTAAAAATATCTTATTAATCTGTATTTAGTTTATAATTGTTGCAGTTCATAAATACATATCATGTAAAATGTAAATAAAGAACATTAAAAGAAACATATCCAATCACATACTAAAATAAATATCAATGTATAATTTTATGAATCCTCTTTTTGAAAATTAGAAACTTTCATAACTACAATAAAACAGCAATAATCATAATTATCATCATAAGAAGATTTGCAAAAGGTACAGAACAAAACTAGGACATGCAAAACAATATTTTCAAATTCTGGTGTCACCTCAGTGACAGCAAAACAAACTCCCTCCACTGCCAAACACTTTGTGAAATGGACAGACAACTACCAAAAAAAAACCCAACTAGAACCTTGCCATACCATACCATAACAGCACTAACTCTCAGGATTCAAACAGCAACAGCCTTATCTACAAAATAGCAGCAAAACAAACATTACACCAGGCCCTAGAACACTACCACCACCTAGTGAACAAATAGAACATGCTGGGCTGTTACAATTCTCTACAGAGAAACTACACACTAGCAAAAAGACTGTACCTCTGTCACACTTGCATTACATAGAAAGACTCTTACCTAAAACAGAATAAGGGACTACAAATTAGAAACAAACATGGAAACAAAACTATAATACAAGGCTTGAGAACACTGGAATACTGAAAAAAAGCAAATGTTGCTTACCTGAGGTGTTCTCACAGGACAGCAGGATGTTTGTCCTCACATATGGGTGACATCACAGGATGGAGCCCAATCACAGAACACTTTTGTCAAAGTTTCATAGGGAGGCTCGAGGCGACTGGCCGAGCCGCCCCCGTAACGGCGCGCCACCCGCGATGTGCGGCGGCCGTCGGGGGGGCGGGGAAGCACGGGGTGGTGGAGGGGCGGGTCATCGGGGGCGACAGGCGCGCCGCTGATGACGCGCCCCCCACAGGGCTCCGCGTCATCGGCGGGCGACAGCGGCGCGGGCCGATGACGCGGAGCCCCCCTTAAAGGGCCGCAAGGCGGGAGGGACGGCCCTTTTTCCTCCGCATCGGGGACACGGACGACACGCGCGATCGGCGATTCGGCCGGGCAGCGATCCGTTCGAGCGATTCGGGGGAGGCGAGTCGGAAGGCGGCGATTCGGGCGGCACGATCCGGCAGACGGCGATTCGGGCAGCGGCGATTCGTTGTCGGCGATTCGGAGGATAAGGACGCCCGGACGGAGTAACAAGCACGGCCGCACGGCCTAGAGGGGACCAGCCGGCGACCGAGCCACGAGGCCTTCGGGCCTAGCGAGACCAGGCGGCGACCGAGCCACGAGGAGCGTGAAGCAGGCACGAGTGAGCAGGAGAGGTCCCAGGGAGCAGAGAGGATCGGTAGGAGGAAGTGGCTGAGTGGAACCGCAAGTATAAAAAAGTATTTACAAAGTATTTACAATGCAGGGAAATTAAAAAAAAAAAAAAAAAAAAGAGAAAAAAGGGGGTGGGCCTCGGTGGCTTCCTATAGGGGACTTAATTATCCTCCGGGGGAGGGGGAGAGCGTAAGGAAGCAAACTAAACAAATAAATGAATAAATAAATAAATACAAAAAAAAAAAAAAATGTATACATATACTTAGGAACTGTGTACGGTATGCGTCGGTCCCACACCTGTGGGCCCCACGAGCGGCAGAGGAAATGAGCCGAAAGAGGTTATCGAGGAGGCAGGGGGCAAAGGAGGCACGGCACTTGCAGGGCGGTCAGAGCCGGCAGAAAGGGGTGGTCGCAAAACGGGGGCAGGCTGTATTACATGGGGGGGAGGGCCCGCGTGCCCGGGGGTCTGTGTTGATGAAGGCCACAGGAGGGCTCCAGCCGGGCTTGGCGGAGCGGGGGGCCGTGGCACTACAGGCACATGCGGTATTTCACGGGGAACATACAAAAAAAAAAAAAAAAAAACAGGGAAGGGAGGAGAGATAAGACAGACGGGAAGAAGGGGGAGGAATGTTTAAAGAAAGGAGGGGGGGGGAAACGATGGATGCAAATGCAGGTGGGGGACAGAAATGCGGGTTGCATGTTGGGACTGTGACTGTTTGTACTTGATATTAATGTTATGCCTGGCAGCAGACCAACGGTATGGACGGCATATAACAACCCACTGATTTCTTACGGCAGTCATAGGCAGCATGTCAACCCGCAGAACAGCGAGAGATTCGCCGAGGACCAAGACAGCAGGCGGAAGAAGGATGGCGACTAGATCCTCAGCACCTGCGAAAGACAAGGACAAGAGGGGAGCGCCCCCAAAAACCGCACCAGAAAGCGTACGTGGTGCAAAGAGAACAAGGGGAGCGGCCAACAAAGGGAGAAGAGGCACCGTTAGGTTAACGGACCAGAGAAGAAAGGAACGGCAAGCAACAAACATAGAGGAAGTGGAGGAAGTGGAAGCTGTGGAGCCAGCGTGTGGGGAGGCGACGGGAGAAGACACTCGTGATGGAAGAAGTGCGCACGACACACAGGCAGGGCACGGGGGTGCCCGAGGACTCTCACCGCGCCCCGCCAACGGCCGGGATGAAGAATGGGGCGCATACAGGTGGAGTCACCCGAACTTCCAGAGCAGCGGGCCAAGGCCATGGGAGCAATGGGGATACAACAATCAAATGGAGCACCCGTGGCGGAATCAGGACAGCGCAGGATGGTATGAAGGCCCCATATCGGGATGGAGCGATCCAGGCCCGTACCGCGGATGGAGCCCGGCGAGACGACCATGGGAGTGCCCTCAGGCAGGATGGTCCAGTCAACAAGCCCGGTCTACATGGGGACCCTGGTCGGGGCCACCACGTGGGACATCACTGGAGCAGAGGGGCAATCAGGAGCCGGGGTCCGGTAGTAATACGGGGGCAAAAGGATTAAGAGCGGACATGCCAATGCAGACTTCGGATGCTGTACCGACAGAGGGGCAGACTGTACGGAGTGGAGCCCAAGAGCAGCGACGTGACGAGGAACAACCATCCACTAGTCAAGCGGCACAGCAAGCACAGGCTGATCACGGCAGTGCGGGTGAGTGCGGGCACACAGAGGGGGATAACGGGCTTAAGACGATACCTCCAGAGGCAGGGCACACAGTGAATGAAAGTAACCAGGTCAGCAAAAAGAAGCGCATGGCGAAGCGCAGGCGTAGGGCAAGCACCAGCTCTGATAGCTCTACAGGCTCATCATCCTCAGACTCAAGCTCAGATAGCGAACAGCATGCAACAAAAAAAGCAATAGATAAAGAGGCAAGGGGGCCACCGGCACTCACAACATTGTCGGAGCTATGGGAGGAAGTGCCCAAACAGCTGAGGAAGAAAATATGCAAGAGAAAGTATATTGATATATTCAGCATTCTTCAAGGGCGACGAAAATCTGGCGAGAGAAAGAAGTCGAAAGACTCATCCACAACAAAGGATAAGGAACTCAGAATACCCAAGAACATAATCAACTGGACGAAGGCATTCCTATATATGACTAGCGTAGTTGGGCGGAAGGACCCGTCGCAATACGGGCCCATGTTAACATATGCAGTACACATTATGAGAACATACCAACAACACGAGGGCTGGTCATGGTTGAACTATGACGAGAAGTTCCGTGACAAAATGGAGGAGAACCAGCACATGACTTGGGGGACGCAGGATGTCAGCCTCTGGATCGAGCACATGACACGCAAGTCATCCGATCAAGGAATGAGAGCAAGGAGTGCAAGAAGGACATCACCATATAGGCAGGCTACAAGACAGACATCGACGCATGATAACACCTGTTGGCGATTCAACAAAGCCGTATGCTCATTCCAAGATTGCAAATTCAAACATGTTTGCACTAATTGCGCAGCCCCGCACCCAATGATAAAATGCCCAAGAAGGGCAACGGAAGGGAGTAAGGCGAAAGCAAACTGAGAATCTACAGTTCGGAAAAGCTCCTTCACCAGTTCATCTGGAGGCTATGGAGCCATGGTTGGATTTGTATCCGAATAAACAAAAAGCGGACAGGATTAGACAAGGATTCAAGGAAGGCTTTATCATCCCGTTTCAAGGACAACTATTAACAACAAACGCAGGCAATGCCCCATCAGCAACAAGGTACGAGGACATAGTCCACGAAAAGTTGGAGACGGAACTATCACTCGGCAGGATGGCTGGCCCGTTCACGCAACAACCTTACCGGCACATGTTCATATCACCATTAGCAGTAATACCCAAGAAAGAAAAAGGAAAGTTCCGACTCATACAGAATTTGTCATTCCCACCGGGCCAGTCAGTAAACGATCACCTCCCCCCGGAGGAGTGCTCTGTGCAGTACGCGTCATTTGATACGGCACTGGCTATGTTGCGTACATGCGGAAGAGGGGCCATGCTGGCAAAAGTAGACATAGAGTCCGCATTCAGGTTACTTCCAGTGCACCCGGACAGCTTCCCATTGTTGGGATTCACGTTCCGCAATCAGTACTACTTCGACAAATGCATGCCCATGGGGTGTTCAGTATCATGCGCATACTTCGAGCTATTCAGCTCATTCCTGCACTGGGTGGTAGCGACAAGGACGGAATCCAAAAATATCATCCATTACTTAGATGATTTTCTATTCATTGGCCCACGAAATTCTCGCACATGCGGCGACCTGCTTGCCAACTTCCAGAAGGTAGCTGAGGAATTCGGAGTGCCATTGGCCAGCAATAAAATGGAAGGTCCAACAACGATCTTAGCTTTTTTGGGAATAGAATTGGATTCCAAAAAGATGATGGCCAGGCTACCGGAGGACAAACTAGACAAGCTCCGCGAAATGTTACAGCGGACGACCACGGCAAAGAAAATAACACTGCAGGCCGCACAAGCAATATTGGGAACTCTAAACTTCGCTTGTAGGGTGATCCCCATGGGCAGAGCATTCATGCGAAGGTTAGCTTTAGCGACGGTGGGGATAAAGAGACCACACCACTACCTTCGGATATCGAAAGAAATAAGATCAGACTTCGAGATATGGAACTCCTTCCTAAAAAATTTCAATGGCGTGGCAGTCATACAGGAATCACCGATGTCAAGTACAGAATTGAACATACAAACGGATGCGTCAGGCGGTTGGGGCTTCGGAGCACTATGCCAAGGGGCGTGGTGTGCAGAGCAGTGGCCAGAGGACTGGAAGGAGAAGGGTTTAACAAAGAACATAACCTTCCTGGAGCTGTTCCCCATATGGGTGACGCTCGTATTGTGGAACACGAAGCTTCAAAACAGACACATTATTTTCTGGTGCGACAACCAAGCGGTTGTGCATGTTCTGAACGCTCAGTCGGCGAAATGCCCAATGGTAGTGAGCTTACTGAGAGAGATAGTGCTAGAGGCATTGCGCCACAATATAACCCTTAGAGCGAGACATGTCCCAGGGGTTCTGAATGGCGCAGCGGACGCTTTGTCTCGTGCTAAATGGAATCTATTTCATAAGCAGGTACCCACGGCGGAGACAACAGCAACTGCAATGCCGGCGCGACTATGGGAAATTGGTCGGCAACAACTAGGGACTTACTCAGCAGATCGGTAGCTCCGTCAACGTGGGCGTCGTACTGTCAAGGATTCGAGGAGGTAACCAACTTCCTGGGGAAGAACGGATGGAAACAAGGACCAGCCACAGAGGAACTGATGAGCAAATTCATAGACACATCAATAGAGAGCGGAGCTTCCAGAAACGCTGTCATCAAGCGCCTAGCAGGAGCGGCCTTTTTCTTTAAGGCACGCGGGTGGGGAGACCCCACAAAATCCTTCATCATAAAGAAGATGCTGGCAGGATGGGCAAGGAAGACCGGTGCGACCAGAGACGAAAGACATCCTATTACACATCTCAAGTTGAAAAGGCTATGGGAGACCCTGGCGGAGGTTTGCTCATCTGCATACGAGACCAGGCTATTCAGAGCCGCATTCGCGCTGGCTTTCTTCGGAGCCCTACGAATCAGCGAATTGGTGGCACCCAACAAGAAGGACGACGGACAAGGCGGATTGCTACGCAAGAACGTCGAGTGCACGGAGATGGCATTAAGCTTAAAAATTCATAGGTCCAAGACGGACCAGCAGGCAAGGGGCACCACGATATGGCTAAAACAGGTCGCGGGTTGTAATACATGCCCCATCTTAAATGCGAGAGAATACTTGGCAGTGCGACCAGAAGGTGGGAAACACTTCCTGATTCATAGCGACGGTTCTCCCTTGACAAGATTTCAATTCACGGCGGTCTTGAGAGCGGCAGTAACCAAGTTAAAGTGGGACGCGACAAAATTCAGCTCGCATTCCTTCAGAATCGGAGCCGCAACAAGCGCAGCACAGGCTGGTTTGGGAAAAGACACAATAAAGAAAATAGGAAGATGGAGGTCAAATGCAGTCAATGCATATGTAAGGTTAGACAGAGTTTCTACTGTAAATGATAACTAACCGTCTGATTATATTTTGCAGAGCAACAACGAGTGCACCGAATAGCATGGATTGTAGGTCACTCGTACATACGTTGGGCGGCCAAGCGAGCAATCGGGCGGCCTTATGGACAGCATCTGGGATTGGCGACGCAAGGGTGGGTCGTTGTGTAGACAGGAAAGCCCGGCATGCGATGGGAGCAGTTATTGCCCTTACTACGGCGCCTGAAAGATTCTAGGGCGGCTCCAGATGTAATGATCATGCACCTGGGGGGCAATGACTTGAGTACGATAACATGCAAGGGATTGATCAACAAGATAAAAGATGACCTAAACATCTTAACTCAGTTGTATCCAGAGACAAAACTGGTATGGTCCGAGATCATACCAAGGCCCAAGTGGAGAGACTCCAAATTATGGAACAGAGGTAAAAAAAAAATTAACAGGCAAATGGAGCTGTGGACAAGCAAACGAGGGATACAACAGATCAGACACGAATGGGCCGAGGACAGGTGCCCAGGACTATTCAGGGAGGATGGGGTGCATTTGTCTGATATTGGTTATGATATATTTAATAATGCATTGCAGGATGCCATAGAAGCAGGATATGCAGGAAGAGTACAGGCCGCAACTAATTAGTTGAGTGGGGGGACACGAGGCAAGGGTACCCCTACCTCGTGTTATGGCAGTTACCCGGGCCGGGGGATATATTGGAAGTGGTGCCGGCGGCATCACCGGACGGCGTGGGAGCCGGTCCGCGCAGAGGGGGCGCAAAGGCGGAGCGCCGAATGTGCCAAATGGCGGGACCCCCGCCTGGGAGCGGGGACTCCGCGGGGGCCCAGGGCAAAAGGACGCCTGGCTTGGTTACGGCAGGCCGTCATGGACAGCATACCGGCTCGGGTGGCCCAAGGAAGTTTATTAATATGTTAAGAGAAATAAAGCTGCGGCCTGTTGATACCAATAACCGTGTCAGTGTGGTCACTTGACAAAGTAAAAAGTGTAACAAGGGGAAGGTCAAAGGGTGGAAAGGGGGGGGGGGCCAGAAAAAGGACGCCAGCACGAGGAGTAAGTGGTGGCTGCCAGCGTTAATAGGGAGGTTCGAGGCGACTGGCCGAGCCGCCCCCGTAACGGCGCGCCACCCGCGATGTGCGGCGGCCGTCGGGGGGGCGGGGAAGCACGGGGTGGTGGAGGGGCGGGTCATCGGGGGCGACAGGCGCGCCGCTGATGACGCGCCCCCCACAGGGCTCCGCGTCATCGGCGGGCGACAGCGGCGCGGGCCGATGACGCGGAGCCCCCCTTAAAGGGCCGCGAGGCGGGAGGGACGGCCCTTTTTCCTCCGCATCGGGGACACGGACGACACCCACCCACCCTCCCACAAAACAAATGAAGAGGCAAGGAGGATAGGCAGGCTGGAACAGGGTCATTAGCTAGAACAATTACATGTCAGTTAGCAAAAACTATATGTGTAATGTTGAGGGTGATTGTCGCAGCTTGGTGGCGGGTGTTTGGCGGTTACCCGGGCCGGGGGATATATTGGAAGTGGTGCCGGCGGCATCACCGGACGGCGTGGGAGCCGGTCCGCGCAGAGGGGGCGCAAAGGCGGAGCGCCGAATGTGCCAAATGGCGGGACCCCCGCCTGGGAGCGGGGACTCCGCGGGGGCCCAGGGCAAAAGGACGCCTGGCTTGGTTACGGCGGGCCGTCATGGACAGCATACCGGCTCGGGTGGCCCAAGGACGTTTATTAATATGTTAAGAGAAATAAAGCTGCGGCCTGTTGATACCAATAACCGTGTCAGTGTGGTCACTTGACAAAGTAAAAAGTGTAACAAGGGGAAGGTCAAAGGGTGGAAAGGGGGGGGGCGGCCAGAAAAAGGACGCCAGCACGAGGAGTAAGTGGTGGCTGCCAGCGTTATAGACCTTTGACTGGTACCTACTGGACATGCCCAGCATGGCACTAAACTGCAGCCAGCAGAGGGTCCCCCTTCAGTCGTTTAAAGCTTCAGGAAGTGCCGAAAAATAAAATAAGAAAACGTTACGAACCCAACACTGCTGGACGGCGGGCGGGTTTCATGAGGACTAACATCCTACTGTCCTGTGAGAACACCTGTTACAGGTAACCAACATTTGCTTTCTCACAGGATAAGCAGTATGGTAGTCCTCACATATGGGTGAATACCGAGCTGAGGATGTCCGAGAAATGCACCAAATGTACCCAGATGTGCAATAGGCATTAGGACTGGGGTGAAATTTGGTAGAGGGCATCCTGAACCCTAACGGGCAGGCGGAAGGTTGTAGGTACGTCACGTTGTAAATAGGTTACGAAGGACAGACTGGATGAAGATGGAATCTTGTCTTCCAGCTTTGTCTAAGCAATAATGGGCTGTAAAGGTATGGAGAGAACTCCAGGTAGCAGCCCTGCAAATGTCAGGAAGCGGTACCGAGCGTAGGTGTGCTACTGAAGTCGCCATGGCCCTCACAGAGTGTGCTTCTGAAGTCGTCATGGCCCTCACAGAGTGTGCTTTAACACGGTCTTGAAGTGGAATGCCTGCTTGCTGATAGCAAAAGGATATGCAGTCCGCTAACCAGGAGGAGAGATTCTGCATACCCACATGCTGCCCAAATTTGATGGAATGGAAAGAGACAAACAATTGAGTGCTTTTCCTGTGGGCAGCTGTATGGTCTAGATAGAATGCTAGAGCACGTTTACAGTCAAGGGTATGAAGAGCCTGTTCTCCTGGATTGGAGTGGGGCCTGGGAAAGAAGGTAGATAGTATAATGGATTGATTAATGTGAAAGTCCGATACTACCTTAGGTAAGAAATGCGGGTGAGTGTGGAGGACTGCCCGGTCCTGCAGAAGTTTAGTGTAAGGCGGATAGGTAACTAGGGCCTGTAACTCACTAACTCTGCGGGCAGATGTTATTGCCAAAAGAAATATTACTTTCCATGTGAGATAGCGAAGATCACAGGATTGGAGAGGCTCGAATGCTGGTTTCATGAGCCAACCCAAAACCAGATTGAGGTCCCAAGAAGGGGCCGGAGGGCGCAGAGGAGGCTTGAAGTGAAGCAAGCCTTTCAGAAAACGTGTTACGAGGGGTTGTACTGAAATAGGAACACCCCTGACACCTCTATGGGGGGCGGCTACTGCACTGTCATGCATTCTGATGGAGGAGGTTTTTAGACCTGATTCTGATAAGTGCCAGAGATAGTCTAGAAACTTCATGGTGGAACAGATAAAGGGATCAAGGGATTGAGAAGAACACCATGATTTAAACCGGTTCCATTTGTAAAGATAAGATTTTCTCATGGAAAGCTTCCGTGAAGCAATCAGGACACGGGAAACTGGCTCCAAAAGGTTAAGTGGCTGAAGAATTAACCTTTCAACATCCAGGCCGTCAGAGACAAGGCCTGAAGATTGGTGTGGCGTAGTCACCCATCGTTCTGAGTGATCAGAAGCGGGTCCTTTCCCAAAGGAATGTGCATGCGAATGGAGAGGTCCTGAAGTATTAGAAACTACACTTGGCGAGGCCAGTGAGGTGCCATCAGGATCATGTGTCCCTTGTCCTGACGTAACTTCACGAGAGTCTTCAAGAGAAGTGGAAGTGGAGGGAAAACATATAGGAGACCTGTTGCCCATGAGAGGGAGAATGCATCTCTTGGCTAAGAGTGTTGGCTGCGAGTGAGAGAGCAAAAGTTCTCTACTTTGCGTTTCTGAGGTGATGCAAAGAGGTCTATGTGGGGGTAACCCCAACGTTGGAATATTGAGTCTGCTACAGTGAGGTTGAGGAACCACTCGTGTGGTTGAAAGGTGCGATTCAGCTTGTCCGCCAACACATTGTCCACTCCCGGCAAGTAGGTGGCCCTGAGGTACATCGAATGGGAGAGGGCTTCCTTCCCATATCTGCGCAGCCTCCTGACACAGTAGGTAGGAGCCCATCCCTCCCTGTTTGTTGATGTACCACATGGCCACCTAGTTGTCCATCTGAATGAGGATCACCTGGTTGGAAAGGTGATCCTGAAATACCCTGAGAGCTTATCTGATTGCTCGCAGCTCCAGGAAATTGATTTGGTGTTTGGCTTCCTCTGGAGACCAAGTTCCTTGTGTCTGCAAATCGGTGACATGGGCTCCCCAGCCGAGGTTGGAAGCATCGGTGGTGAGAATTATTTGAAGGTCTGAAGCCTGGAAGGGCAGGCCTTGGAGAAGATTGATCTGATTTTGCCACCAGGCTAGAGACTGACGAAGTGAGTCGGTGATGTGGACAGTGGTTGATAGAGATTGGACGGACTGAGTCCATTGTGACCTTAGAGTCCACTGCATGACTCTCATGGCCAAGCGGGCCATTGGGGTAACCTGTACTGAGGACGCCATGTGTCCTAGCAAGATGAGGAAGTGGCGTGGAGTCGTGCAGTGCTGAGACTGTAGCTGGTGTGCGAGAGAGATGAGAGTGAGAGCTCGCTGTCGAGGCAGAAATGCCTTTGCCTGCAAAGTGTCCAAATCTGCCAATATGAATTAAAAAGTTTGAGAAGGGACTAAGCAGGATTTCACGTAGTTGATGAGAAATCCTAGCGAAATCAGAGTGTGTAAAGTAAGATGTAGGGACGACAGAGCAGCTTGCTGAGTGGGAGCCCTGATCAATCAATCGTCTAGATAGGGGTAGACGTGAACACCCTGAGTCCTGAGGACGGCTGCTACTACTACGAGGCACTTGGTGAAGACTCGTGGTGCAGATGCCAGGCCGAATGGTAGCATTTGGTACTGATAGTGCTTGGGGCCTACCAGAAATCTCAGGAACCTGTGATGAGATGGAGTTATTGCAATGTGTGTGTACGCATCTTGGAGATCGAGAGAGCAGAGCCAGTCTCCTTTTTGCAGAAGAGGAAGGAGGGAATCCAAGGTCACTATCTTGAACTTTTCTCGGTGGAGGTACTTGTTGAGGGCGTGTAGGTCCAGAATTGGACGAACGCCGCCTGATTTTTTGGGGATTATAAAGTACCGGGGATAGAATCCTAGGCCTTGTTGGGAGTAGGGCACTGGCTTTATTGCTCTGGACTGGAGGAGGAGGGAGACCTCCTGCTCCAGGAGAAGTGAGTGGTCGGATGTTCTCCACATCGGTAGAGGTGGGGAGTCCGGTGGGATGGAGAAAAAGTTCAGGTGATAACCTTGCGAGAGTATGGCAAGGACTCACTGGTCGGAGGTGATCGTGTGCCACCTGTTGAAATAGCACAATCGACCTCCCACTGGTATCTGAGGCAATGGAAACAGGCTGCTGCTCTCTATGCAGGAGTCAAAAGCCAGAAACAGGGCCCATCTGAGGAGGTGCCTGCGGCTTTTGTTTCCACGATTGATGAGACTGGGCCTTTTGGAAAGGTCTTGTGGACTGAGTTCTAGACGGTGGTGGATAGGATTTCTTTGGACGGAAGAATGACTTTTTATTATCCTTCCTGAAAGGCTGTTTGGAGGAATACTCAGAGGGCATCAGAGAGAGCTGGCGAAGGGTCTCATGATGGTCCTTGAGTTCCGCCACCATATACCCACATTGGGGCTTTCACGATGGGGTCCAGATTGTCATGGCAAATGCATAATGGAAGTCTCTCCAATACCATGCATGCCAACTACCCAGTTGTTGCCTGGGTTGCCGCCTCAATAATCATCTTACCCTTTTCCACTGGGAAAATTGACCATTTAATCCTACTCTCTGTTTCCTGTCTTTTAACCAGTTTGTAATCCACGAAAGGACATCTGTTACGGTCCTGGGCCGTGCCCCGGGACCTACAGTCACCATGCGGCCGGTCCGGCCACAGGAACACCTTCCTTCCGGCCTCCCAGGCCAAAGACGCAGCCCTCTGCAACGTCCTACGTGCAAGGGAGACGCCAGCGCCGATCCACGGCTGGCCCCGCCCCATAGGCGCGCGCATGCGCGCCGGGGCCTCGGTCTTAAAGGGGCCAGCGTGGGAAACCCGGTAACAGCCCTTGATGATGTCAGACGCTTCTGGGCCATTTAAACCCGACTGCTGCAGAAATACCTCACCTTGCAACGAGGTTCACACAGTTCCTATGTGTCTCTAGTTGCTGCGTTGGACTCCGGTTCGTCTCTGCTGACTCTGGACTCCTGGCTTCTGACCCGGCTTCGTCTCCTGACTTCGTCTTCGGCTTCCGCTCCTGGTTTTGGTTCGTCCTCTGTCTTCTGGCTTCCGACCCGGCTCCGTCCCACGACTCTGTCTTCGGCTTTCGTCCCTGGCTTTGGTTTGGATCTCTGACTCTTGGACTCCAACTTCGGCTTCTTCCACTACCTCAGATATCCGGTACATGCTGGCCCAGAGGATTCTCCTAAGTCCCAGCGGCTCGGGCTCTCATGGGCTCCTCCCGGGGGAGCCACGGGCTTCCAAGGGTGAAGACTCTTCCAGTCTCCTGGATCCAGCCATCTTCTCTGTCTACCTCTCTGGACGCTGCCCGGATCCTTGGTCGCATAGGGTCCCGCCTAAGTTCAAGAGGCCCGGGTTCCTATGGGCTCCTCCCGGGCGGACCTCGGGCTTCCAGTGGTGAAGTCATCTCCAGTCTCTTCAGCGCCGCCTCCCGGCTGTGACGCTTCCTGTGGGTTCCCACAGCATTCCATCTTTCGTCTCAGCTGGCCCAAGGGTCCACAACCGTTAGATGATCGAGGGGTTAAAGGGGCACTTAGAGAAGATAAGGCCATCGCGGAAAGATTAAATGATTTCTTTGCTTCGGTGTTTACTGAAGAGGATGTTGGGGAGGTACCCGTAATGGAGAAGGTTTTCATGGGTAATGATTCAGATGGACTGAATCAAATCACGGTGAACCTAGAAGATGTGGTAGGCCTGATTGACAAACTGAAGAGTAGTAAATCACCTGGACCGGATGGTATACACCCCAGAGTTCTGAAGGAACTAAAAAATGAAATTTCAGACCTATTAGTAAAAATTTGTAATTTATCATTAAAATCATCCATTGTACCTGAAGACTGGAGGATAGCAAATGTAACCCCAATATTTAAAAAGGGCTCCAGGGGCGATCCGGGAAACTACAGACCGGTTAGCCTGACTTCAGTGCCAGGAAAAATAGTGGAAAGTGTTATAAACATCAAAATCACAGAACATATAGAAAGACATGGTTTAATGGAACAAAGTCAGCATGGCTTTACCCAGGGCAAGTCTTGCCTCACAAATCTGCTTCACTTTTTTGAAGGAGTTAATAAACATGTGGATAAAGGTGAACCGGTAGATATAGTATACTTGGATTTTCAGAAGGCGTTTGACAAAGTTCCTCATGAGAGGCTTCTAGGAAAAGTAAAAAGTCATGGGATAGGTGGCGATGTCCTTTCGTGGATTGCAAACTGGCTAAAAGACAGGAAACAGAGAGTAGGATTAAATGGGCAATTTTCTCAGTGGAAGGGAGTGGACAGTGGAGTACCTCAGGGTTCTGTGTTGGGACCCTTACTGTTCAATATATTTATAAATGATCTGGAAAGAAATACGACGAGTGAGATAATCAAATTTGCAGATGACACAAAATTGTGCAGAGTAGTTAAATCACAAGCAGATTGTGATAAATTGCAGGAAGACCTTGTGAGACTGGAAAATTGGGCATCCAAATGGCAGATGAAATTTAATGTGGATAAGTGCAAGGTGATGCATATAGGGAAAAATAACCCATGCTATAATTACACGATGTTGGGTTCCATATTAGGTGCTACAACCCAAGAAAGAGATCTAGGTGTCATAGTGGATAACACATTGAAATCGTCGGTTCAGTGTGCTGCGGCAGTCAAAAAAGCAAACAGAATGTTGGGAATTATTAGAAAAGGAATGATGAATAAAACGGAAAATGTCATAATGCCTCTGTATCACTCCATGGTGAGACCGCACCTTGAATACTGTGTACAATTCTGGTCGCCACATCTCAAAAAAGATATAATTGCGATGGAGAAGGTACAGAGAAGGGCTACCAAAATGATAAGGGGAATGGAACAACTCCCCTATGAGGAAAGACTAAAGAGGTTAGGACTTTTCAGCTTGGAGAAGAGACGACTGAGGGGGGATATGATAGAGGTGTTTAAAATCATGAGAGGTCTAGAACGGGTAGATGTGAATCGGTTATTTACTCTTTCGGATAGTAGAAGGACTAGGGGACACTCCATGAAGTTAGCATGGGGCACATTTAAAACTAATCGGAGAAAGTTCTTTTTTACTCAACGCACAATTAAACTCTGGAATTTGTTGCCAGAGAATGTGGTTCGTGCAGTTAGTATAGCTGTGTTTAAAAAAGGATTGGATAAGTTCTTGGAGGAGAAGTCCATTACCTGCTATTAAGTTCACTTAGAGAATAGCCACTGCCATTAGCAATGGTTACATGGAATAGACTTAGTTTTTGGGTACTTGCCAGGTTCTTATGGCCTGGATTGGCCACTGTTGGAAACAGGATGCTGGGCTTGATGGACCCTTGGTCTGACCCAGTATGGCATTTTCTTATGTTCTTATGTTCTTATGTAACAGTTTGCAAAGCCATGGATCCAGCAGATCTTGCAGGCTTGAAAGCCATCCCAGGAATTGCCCAGAGGCTGCAACAGCAGCAAACCTGACTCGACTCCCTGATGGCGACAGT
Organism: Rhinatrema bivittatum; assembly: GCF_901001135.1. Classification (NCBI taxonomy): domain Eukaryota; kingdom Metazoa; phylum Chordata; class Amphibia; order Gymnophiona; family Rhinatrematidae; genus Rhinatrema; species Rhinatrema bivittatum. The sequence continues at coordinate 14,454,760 of NC_042617.1, read as the reverse complement.
ACAGGGATTAGCCGACCGCGTTGGTGGAGCCGCTGTTTCCAGTTCCTCGGTACCTGGAGCTGGGACCAATTCTGGATCAACAGCACCCATACAGATGCCAGTACCCTCACAGTTTTCAGGAGACGCAAAGCTTTGCCGAGGGTTCCTGAACCAGTGCTATATTTGATTCAACTTCTTTCCGCTTCAATTTCCGAATGACCGGGCCAAGACAAGCTTTATTATCTCCCTGCTGGACGGGAGACCCCTGGCTTGGGCCTCCAAACTCTGGGAGCGTCAGGACTCCCGCCTGGACAACCTGGTACAGTTTGTTACCGCCTTTCGGCAGGTCTTCCACGAGTCCTCCCGTAGACCTACTGCCGCATCAGAACTGCTCCAGTTGCGTCAGGGTAACCGGCCTTTGGCAGAACACACCGTGGACTTTCAGACTCTCGCCGCTGAACTGAACTGGGGAAGCAATAGCTTGCACAGTATCTTTTTGGAAAGTCTCTCACCAAGACATCAGGACGAATTGGCGGCCAGAGATCTCCCGGATGACTTGAACGATCTCATTGATCTAGCGGGCCGTGTGGACCATCGCATCCAACGCCGGTTCCGGGAGAGGAGATCAGCTCATAGGCCAGGGACCTCTGCAACCACTCCTTCCTGAAGCAGGTACTTCCCATCTCCCTCTCCGGGGGCTCAAGATCCCAAACCCATGCAGGTAGGCCGGGGGTCCATCTCTCAAGATGAGCGGAGAAGACGTCGGTCCCCGGGCCTGTGTCTATATTGTGCTGGCAAGGGCCACTTCCTTGCCCACTGTAGCGAATGTCTGGGAAACGCTCGGACCTAGGGACAGTCAGGGAGCTAACCCTAGGTCACACAACCTCTGCCTCCCCGTGCACCGTCCCGATGACTTTACTCCTTCCCGAAGGAGAGTTCGATACGCTAGCCCCCGGATCCAGAGTCGATCGACTCTGGATCCGGGGGAAACTTCATCCTCAAAGACTTGGTTCAGTAACTCCAGATTGTGGTGCAACCCCAAAGACCCCCTCTCCGGGTGTCCTCCATTCAGGGGAGGCTCATTCCAGGAACCATCGATATCCGTACCAGGCCCCTCATGTTACGCACGGGTGTTTTGCACGTGGAGGAGATTTCATTCTTTGTCCTCGAGAGATCCATGCACCCGGTCATCATGGGGCTCCCTTGGCTGCGGAAGCACACTCCTGTAATCTCGTGGGATACCCTCCAGGTGGCGTCCTGGGGGCCATCGTGCTTCAACTCCTGTTTAGCCACTGTTCCCTGACCACCGGTACCTCTCCTGACGACTCCCTTGGCCCTGCTTTCGCATTACCAAGACTACCTCGATGTCTTTTCCAAAGAGAAGGCCGACATCCTCCTGGAGCATCGCCCTTTTGACTGTGCGATCAATTTGCTCCCAGGTACCACGCCGCCATGGGGATGGGTATTACCCGTTGTCCCTTCCGGAGACGCAAGCCATGTCCGCCTATATCCGAGAGAACCTGGACCGAGGATTCATTTGACCCTCCAAGTACCCAGCTGGAGCAGGGTTCTTCTTCGTAGCGAAGAAGGATGGGTCCCTCCGACCCTGCATAGATTACCAAGGCCTGATCAGCATCACCCGGCGGGATCGGTATCCTTTACCCTTGATTCCTGAACTCCTTGACCGTCTGCAGGGAGCCAAGGTATTTTCCAAGCTAGACCTTCGTGGGGCATACAACCTAGTGCCCATCCGTCCTGGGGATGAATGGAAGACTGCTTTCAATACCCAGAATGGACACTACAAATACTTGGTAATGCCATTTGGGCTATGCAATGCTCCCGCAGTCTTCCAACACCTCATGAACGAGGTGCTTCGAGAAATGCTCAACTCCTCCGTCATTGTCTACCTAGACGATGTACTGATCTATTCTAAGGATCTAAAGGATCATCATCAACATGTCAGGCAAGTACTACAGATTCTGAGGGAGAATCGCTTGTTCTCTAAGTTGGAGAAATGCCTCTTTGAGCAAGAGTCACTCCCTTTCCTGGGGTACATTGTTTCAGCTACAGGGTTCAGGATGGACCCAGAAAATGTATTTGCCATCCGAGACTGGCCTCAACCCATAGGAGTAAAAGCGCTCCAACGATTCTTAGGTTTCGCCAACTTATATAGGCAATTCATCCCGCACTACTCCAGCAAGGTGGCTCTCCTCACAGCAGTCACAAGAAAAGGGGTGGACGCAAGGAATTGGTCGCCAGAAGCATGCCAGGCCTTTGTGGCCCTGAATGAAGCATTTTTGGAAGAACTTGCCTCCACCACCCAGATCCCCAATGCCAGTCGACGCCTCCGACGTGGTGGTCGGGGCTGTCCTGAGCCAAGTATCTGGTAACAGTAAAGCACTACCATGCTCTTACTTCTCCAGGAAATTTTCACCTGCAGAAAGAAATTACAGTATCGGAGACAAAGAACTCCTGGCCATAAAGATGGCCTTCGAAGAATGGCGCCAGTGGCTGGAGGGGGCTCAACACCCAGTGGTTGTGTATACCGACCACAAGAATCTGGAGCACCTATGCCATGCCCAGCGCCTCAATCCCCGGCAGGCCCGGTGGTCCTTGTTCTTTACCCGATTTAATTTTGTCCTCTGCTAACGACCGGCCTCCAAGAATATCCGGGCAGACGCCTGTCCCGCACCGCCGAGGTTGAGCATACACCAACATCACCCCAATATAGCCTTGATCCTGTCAAGGTACTCCTCGCTGCTTCCGAGGTAGCTCCCACCGGCAAGACTGTGGTCCCTACTCGCCTGCACAGGAAAGTACTAGCATGGGCCCATGATTCATTGACCGCAGGATATCCAGGAGTAGCAAGGACCCTGGAATTATTGACCGAGTTTTACTGGTGGCCCCAAGTCAAGAAAGATGTCCACAGCTACGTCCATTCTTGCTTTACGTGTGCCAGGAAGAAGCTTCCACACGGATGCCCCTGGGGATTTCTTCTGCCCCTGCCCATTCCTACCGAGCCCTGGACCCACCTGTCCACCGACTTTATTGTGGATCTACCTGCCTCCGAAGGGAAGACCGTGATCTGGGTCACAGTCAACCGGTTCTCTAAGATGGCCCATTTTGTACCACTTGCTAAACTACCCTCGGTGCCAGAGCTGGCAGGCCTTTTCATGCAACATATCTTCCGCCTGCATGGGCTCCCTCTGCATATAGCCTCCAATCGGGGCCCTCAGTTTACAGCAAAATACTGGAAATCCCTCTGCAGGAAGTTCGGGGTGCAACTCGACCTGACCATGGCGTTCCACCCCCAAGGTAACGGCCAAGCCGAATGTACCAATCGGTCCCTTAAGACCTTCGTTTGGGCCTTCGTGAGAGACCTTCAAAATGATTGGGTCTCCTTATTACCTTGGGCAGAATTTTCTTACAACCGCCATAAACACTATGCTACCGGCTTCTCTCCATTCTAGGTGGTCTACGGAAAGCCCCTTCGGCCCCCCTTGCCAATACCTCTGATAGTGCCATCACCCACAGTGCAGCTCACAGCTCGACAACTGTGCAACCTCTGGAGCTCTACTCAAGAAAAACTCTGGTTGGCGTCTTCCAAGGTGAAGAAGTACGTGAACAGACTACAGCGCCCGGCCCCGGTTCTCCTCCCAGGGAGCAAGGTCTGGTTGAGCACTAGAAATATCTGGTTACGGGTTCCTTCTATGCGCCTGGCCCCAGGTATATTGGTCCATTTACTGTGGCGGAACGAGTGGGGGCTTTATCCTACCAGCTACAACTACCGTCCACTTTACAGATTCACAACATGTTCCACATGTCCCTACTTAAGCCCATGGTGCTCTCCACCTTTCATGCCAAGCCTCTGGAACCCACCGCCACTGAGGCCGAGACCGGCATCTATATGGTGAAGGATGTTCTAGATGTTCGATTCCACCGCCGCTGGTGGGAATACCTCCTCTCATGGGAGGGGTACGGCCCAGAGGAGAATTCCTGGGAGCTGACTTCTAATATCCTGGATAAAAATCTCCTTCGTCGGTTCCATGTGGATCACCCAAGTAAACCCAGACCTCCAGGGAGGGGGGTGTAAGAGGGAGGGTACTGTTACGGTCCCGGGCCGTGTCCCGGGACCTACACTCACCATGTGGCCAGTCCGGCCGCAGGAACCCCCTTCCTTCCAGCCTCCCAGGCCACAGACGCGGCCCTCTGCTGTGTACTCCCTGCAAGGGAGATGCCAGCGCCGATCCGCGGCTGGCCCCGGCCCTAGGCACGCGCCGGGGACTAGGTCTTAAAGGGGACAGCACGGGAAACCCAGGAACAGCCCTTGATGACGTCAGACGCTGCCGGGCCATTTAAACCTGGCAGCTGCAGCAATACCTCACCTTGCAACGAGGTTCACACAGTTCCTCTGTGACTCTAGTTGCTGCGCTGGACTCCGGTTCGTCTCTGCTGACTCTTGACTTCTGGCTTCCGACCCAGCTCTGTCCCACGATTCTGTATTCGGCTTTCGACCCTGGCTTTGGTTTGAATCTCTGACTCCTGACTTCTGACCCGGCTTCGCTCTTGGACTCCGACTTCGGCTTCTTCCACCACCTTAGGTATCCTGTACGTGCTGGCCCAGAGGATTCTCCTAAGTCCCAGCGGCTCGGGCTCTCACAGGCTCTTCCCGGGGGAGCCACGGGCTTCCAAGGGTGAAGAATCTTCCAGTCTCCTGGGTCCAGCCGTCTTCTCCGTCTACTTCTCTGAGAACGTGGGAAAGTGAACTGGGGTCAATGCTTCACACAGGAGGACTGGGATCAGATCACAAGTAGTAGCTGGAAATGCTCACTCTCTGCCAATACTGATGAACAACAGTATAGAACCCTCATGCAGATGCATGTAATATAAGTAAGTCTTAAAACATTAATACTGTTTCAGATGTCAGCTGGAGACAGTGTGATAAAAGAGGACACTTGACTCATATTGTTTATTTCTCTCTCGCAATCCAGAATTTTATGAACTGAGTCAAAGAAGCTATTAAATGTATTACAAAGGCCAGCTCTGAATGCAAATCCTGTTTTCCTCATTTCCCCCTACTGGTGAAGCAGATAGCAACGCTGTATATGCTTTCAAAGTGATGTACCAGGCTTAATTGGTTTAGGGTATAACCGCCGTAATAAGCAGCTACATGACTTCATGCCACAGGGTGGAAGGAGGGGAGTGGAGGAAAAGGGTTAGAGTAAGTTTTGTTGAGAGAGGATGGGGAAGAATTTCAGTGTAATCTCAGTTCAAGTTGTATTGTTGGTAGTTTGGGGAGGGGCTTACTCTTTACACTTGAGGGTATATAGAATAATGGGCAGCATTTATATGTTAACATACACCTGAGTGAGGCTATAACTTGATCAGTTATCTAAGTTTTGTTATACAGGTCTTAGCTGTGTCATTATATAGTGGTGTGTCTTATAATTATTTTGTATGCCTATAAAATTTAATAAAAATTAAGTTTAAAAAAACTCTATAGTTTTAATACCAAATTCCATATTGCCAGAAAAATATTTTAATGGGGCTAGGCCCTTAGCTGATGCTGTAGTTCTGGGCACTGCAGCAGTGCATATCTGATTATGGAAGCCTCATCTACACCACCTTCATGATACACCCAGGCCCAGAGGAAAGGGTGTGGAGAGATGTCTACTGCAAATGTCGCAGTCACTGAATTCTGAGTAGTGCTGAAGGAGTGCTCAGAGAAGGTGCTCCTCAAGCCACTAAGGTAGTCATAAGCCACGTGGGCATGCAATCTGGGAAAGGGTATCGGCAAAGAAAAAAGAGAAGAAGAAATAAAAAAAAAAGTCTTTAATAATACCATACCATGCCTCTCTAACCCAATTTTTTAAAAACTATGCTCTTATACAGACCTGAATTTTCTTCATTACTGCTGATGTTTCTTGTTCCCATACCGTATATTTTCCACATTCAGTAATATATCCCTTGCATGCTGTAACCATTTGATTCGTAACCTTTGGAAAGATAAATGAATGCAATTTTAAGAGGAAAGAAAAGGATCAGGAAAAATAAAAAGCAACAGAATAATGAAGCTACAAGAAAATATGGGAGAGTTATGTAAGATTAATGAAAAACTAAGATCCTTTCCTCAGGCAATCGACTGAATGATTATAGTATCATTAAATATTGATAGCAAAGGCAAACAAATTAATCATCTGCCACTCCTGTTCTACCATCCCACCCCCACCATAAACCATAACTCTACCCTCCATTCCTCTCCCCACTAATTCCAAGTCAATAATATCAATTGTCTAGATGTTTTGAAAAGAAAGGGTTGCAGTTTTAACAACAAAACATGGGAGAACATCTTTCAAAGGAATTTGCCTGGGTGAATTGCCCTCTACTCAGCAGATAAAAGTAAATACACAGTGAAACAGTTTGTACACATTTCACCATGGGAAAAAGGAGAAGGGTCAAAGGCAAATGAGAAGTATGCACTGGGATTTAATTTTAAAATTCACATGAATTCTTTATTACATTGAATTTGCATCTGCTGTAAAGCAGGTGCAAATTCTGCAGGATCTTTTGTATCTGCAATCCCTGTTGGCCCAAAATTTTCCAAGGGAAAAAGTTTAGAACATAAGAACATGCCATACTGGGTCGACTAAGGGTCCATCAAGCACAGCATCCTGTTTCCAACAGTGGCCAATCCAGGCCATAAGAACCTGGCAAGTACCCAAAAACTAAGTCCATGTTACCATTGCTAGTAATAGTAGTGGCTATTTTCTAAGTATACTTGATTAATAGCAGGTAATGGACTTCTCCTCCAAGAACTTATCCAAACCTTTTTTAAACCCAGCTATACTAACTGCACTAACCACATCCCCTGGCAACAAATTTCAGAGTTTAATTGTGCACTGAGTGAAAGATTAGTTTTAAATGTGCCACATGCTAACTTCATGGAGTGCCCCCTAGTCCTTCTATTACACTGGCAAACACATTTCTGGGAATATTTTGTTTCCTCCACAACCTTCGGTGAAACAAGTAGATTTTATCAAGCTGAACACAAATATGCATTTATTATGTCTGTATCACGTACCGTTTGCCAGAAAAGTGCAATATACATTAAGCATTGTTATGTGTCTGTAGCGGCATAAGCTATAATGGCAATGTTGGCACCAGAAAACAAAACTAAAAATGTTTTGCCACAGATTTTCGTTTGTAATCACTGTCCAACGCTTCGCGGATGAGAGTCCAACAATAGTCACCCAGCATGGAGGGGTTCTGTTACGCCTGTCGGTCACAGATGGATGCGACCTCTCATGCTCACCTCTTTTTTCTCCGCTCCATCTAGTCTAGGAAGAATGGCGGTATTTGCCAGTTCCAGCCGACCTCTCCGGCGTTCCCGGGACAGCGTGGGTGCTGCCAGCCACCATCTTGGACCTAGGCACACGCGCAAGGGCGTCATTTGAATATGTCATGGCGGGAACCTTGGAGGCATCCCCACCCGATGACGTCAACCCACTAAGCGTATTTAATGGAGCTAGCCCTTGCCTTCCTCGAGTTAGCAAGGAGTTCCATCTTGCGATACTCTACTCATTCAAGGACTTCCTGTTCCTGTTACAGCTTTGGCAATTGGACGCTCTGAGTACCCGCTCCCCAGGGGTTCCCCTGCGTTCACTGCTATTCGCTCCTCGGAGGACCTTTCTGCCTATCTGCTGCTGATCTGCTTCTCTGATCTACTTGCTCCAGGAAACACCTAATGTGAGTACTTCTGCAGACATCATCATTTCTGGACAACATCAACTGTACAGACTTCCTCGGCATACCCCGTTCCATGGGCCACTACCGGATCTGTATCCTGAAGTGCCTGCTCTCGTCAGAGGGGATCTCTGCGTACCCCACTCCACGGGCCACTGCCGGATCTTCTCCACTGTGTCTCATTCTGGGTAAATCCCATTGCCCAGGACTGTGCTTCCTTATTGCTAATACTGTGGACATGACTTTCCTTCCTGCATGTACCAACGCGGCACGGAGCCGACTACCTCCGCGGTACGGAGGCGCAGTCAGCCTGCCTTCTTCCCGTGGCAGGAGCCGCTGCCGACGTCACCTTCCTCGCGGCTGGAGGCCGCAGTCTTCCGCATCGCCTGTGGCAGGAAGCCGCATTCAGCTGCTCGTTCCGTGGCCGGGGCGCCGCTGCCCCAGCATCAGGCCTGGGCACGGCCTGCTCCGCTTCCCTGCACTGTTTATCAGCAGCATGGCCGCTGGCCATGGTCCAGAACAACATCCTGCTTCCTGTTCCTAAGGCGCAGGCCGTGCTTCCTTCAGTGATTTAAAGGGCCAGCCTCCTGGCCCCACCTGGACTCCTCCCAGGGCGTTTCCTGATATTCAGCCCTATATAGGGCCCAACTTCCAGTCCTTAGTTGCCTTTGCAAGGAGTTAGTTCCTCTCAAGGACTTCTCGTCTTTGCTTCTGCTGGTATTTCCTGTTCTTCAGGGGATCCCTCATCGTTCTTCATGTTCGTGGTCTCTTCTGGATTATCTCTCATCTCGTCTTGTCCTGATGTTTTGTGGTCTTCCTGATGTTCCTTCCTGATGCCTCTTCTCCGCTTCTGCTTCATGGACCCTTGGTTCCTCATTGCTATCTCTTCTGGCGTGCCATGTCGTGTCTCGTTACCTCGTGGCATGAGCCTGTCTTCTCGTCTGCAGCGCAAACCTCCAGAGGGTCTTCCTCGCCTGAAGCCAAGTCTCGTCTTGGTCCCATGTCTCATGCCTGAAACCAAGTCTCGTCTTGGTCCCCTATCCTGAATCTCATCTCGGCCCTCTGATGTTCTTGTGGCTGCTCTTTCCATGCCTAAGACTCTGACTGAATCTGTGCCATTCCAGCATGGTCCGTGACCAGCCATGGGAGGCTGTGTAGGGTGCGCCTTGGTGCAGGCTTCTACTGAATCTTCGCCATGTTCCGGCTTCATCTTCTACATATTCGTCTGGAGTCTGCTTCGCACTCAAGCGTGGTCCGTGACCAGTCCCGTGGGTCCGCCCTATGGTGGGCTGTGTAGGGCGCGCTGTGTCGCAGCCTCAACCCAGTACTAAACTTTGTTCCTGAACCTTGATCCTGAGTCTTCGTGCTCAAGCTTCTCATCTGTGTCTTCACGTCTCCAAGTTCCTCGTCTTGAGTCTTCATGTTCCAGAGCCTTCATCTCCAGTCCAGCCTGCTGCCTTTGCCGTTCTCAGCAGCAGGTCCGAAAGGGCTTGGAGTAGTTAGAGGACCACTCACAGAGACCAACATTGCGTGGTTGGTCTCACTCAGGCTGTGCAGGTCGGCAGAGGCCTGGCTTCCTGGTCTCAGCCCAGGCTCGGCCATGTCTCGCCTGCCTCGGTACCGCCTTGGAGCCCTCTGGGTTTGTGCCAAGATCCAAGGGCACACAATCTCCTTAGAAATGGGACTGCTCTCCTAGTGCTCCCTAACAGATTGCGAAGGCCTCTGAGCTTTCCCATACTCAAGGTCTCCATCTTCCCTAACAGTGTGCCAAGCTACTGAGACTGCGCCTGCTGACAGTGAGGCTCATAGGGCTCCTCCCTGTGGGCAGAGACATCGCTCATCTCAGCCCAGGGGTTCACATCCTTCCCAAACATAACAAATTGCTAACTCCATGGACCCGGCTCAGATCTCAGCCCTTCAGGCCATTCCTGTCCTGGTCCAGCGACTGAATGAACAGCAAAGAACTTTGGATACATTGGCTAATGCTTTCAACCAGCTCAGTTCTCGACTGAAAAATACATCTTCACCTGACAAGGATATTGCCTCTCCAACTACTGGATCCGTAAAACTTTCAGTGCCTTTGCCTGCACCCACTCGTTTTACAGGGGATCTCTTATTATGCAGAGGTGTCCTGAACTAGTGCTGAATGCATTTCTCCATACAGCCCACCTACTTACCAGACGTAGTGTCCAAAACTACGTATATCCTGTCTTTTATAGACGGGAAAGCCCTGGCCTGGACTTCACCTCTCTGGGAGCGTAATGATCCTATCCTCAGCGATTTGATGGGGTTCCTCACCCTGTTTCGTTCAGTGTTTGATGACCCTGCCCATCAGACATCACTGGATCTACACTTCTACACCTTCAGCAAGGTACCAAACCTTTGACTGATTATGTTATTGAGTTTAAAACTTTATCATCCGAGTTACTTTGGGACTTGGGTTCTCTACGGCCTATTTTTCTAGAAGGTCTTAATTATCGCATTAAGGATGAACTAGCCGCCCGTGAGCTCCCTGATACCTTGGACTCCCTCATTGATCTTGCAGGGTGAATTGATTGTCGCCTGCATGAGTGTTTGCAAGAGAAAAAGGGTCCCAAGAAGATGACCTCGGGAGTTCCACGTCCTCATCCTGCACCCACTACACAGACCTCTTCCACGCCCAGTATCGAGGAGGAAGAACCCATGTAACTAGGCCGTAGCCATCTGACAGCCAAGGAGAGGCATTATCGTAAAAGATTTGGCCTCTATATGTACTGCAGACAACTTGGCCATGCAGTACCCTCCTACCCTATCTGTCCGGGAAACCTGCAGACCTAGGATCCGCCGGAGGACTCTTCCTAGGTCTCACCTCTCCATCTCCTCCACTGACTCTTCCAGTCTCCATCATTTCGAGTACCCTCAAATTCCATACTGTTGCTTTAGTGAATTCTGGTGCTGGGGAAAACTTCATACTTAAGCAACCTGTAGAGCACCTATGAATTCCTACTGTCCGGACACCTACACCACTGCTACTATCTTCCATACACGGCGAGCCACTTCCTGATGAGGTCACGTATTCTACTTAACCCATTCGTCTCCGCACGGGGTTGCTCCACTCGGAGACCATCTCGTTCCTGGTCTTGGTTAAAACAATTCACCCGATCGTACCTGGTATACCATGGTTACAGACACATTCACCCCAGTTTGACTGGAACACTTTGGAACTGTCCCAATGGGGAAAAGACTGTCACGGGAGATGCTTTCAAGAAGTCACCCCCATGCCGTGCCTAACCACCATCACCTCACTTCCGGGTCTATCTCAGCAATCTTCATCCTACCAGGACGTCGTTTCAAAGAAAGCAGCAGATACTCTGCCGCCTCACCAGTCCTTTGACTGCACTATTAATTTAATACCCAATTCAGAATTTCTGGTGCTGGGGAAGGGTATACCCACTTTCTCTCTCTGAGACTCAGGCAATGTTGGCCTACATTCAAGAGAACTTGGCTTGGGGCTTCATTAGACCTTCTAAATCTCCAGCCGGGGCAGGTTTCTTTTTCGTGGGTAAGAAGGATGGATCCCTTTGCCCATGTATAGACTACCGTGGACTAAATGAGATCATCATGAAGGACCGCTATCCACTGCCACTGATCTCTGAACTTTTTGATCGGCTCCAAGGGGCCAAAATATTCACAAACCTGGACCTCAGAGGGGCATACAATTTGGTCCACATACGCCAGGGAGATGAGTGGAAAACTGTTTTTAATACCCACGGTGGCCATTTTGAATATTTAGTCATGCCCTTCGACCTTTACAACGCCCCAGCTGTATTTCAAAACATGATAAATGACATTTCCAGGGACATGTTGTACAGTTCTGTGGTCCTATATCTCGATGACATACTGGTCTTCTCCCAAAACCTGCAGAACCATGAAGTAGATGTTGCCAATGTTCTTCAAAGGCTCCAGGATAAAGCAAAATTGCTTACCTTGTAATAGGTGTTATCCCAGGACAGCAGGATGTAGTCCCCACATATGGGTGACATCACTGACAAAGCCCAACTGCATAAAAACTTTCTGTCAAAGTTTCTAGAAACTTTTGACTGGCCCTGTGAGGTCACTGAGCATGCCCAGCATGCCATGATATTCTCTGCCACAGGGGTCTCTCTCTAGTCTCGTATGTAGCAATAAGCTTTAGCCACAAATAAAATAATAATAAAAGGTAACATACCCAACTCCACGGGGTGGCGGGTGGGTTTCATGAAGACTACATCCTGCTGTCCTGGGATAACACCTATTATAAGGTAAGCAATTTTGCTTTATCCCAGGACAAGCAGGATGCTAGTCCTCACATATGGGTGATTAGCAAGCTAGAGGCTAAGTCATTTTGTAGTGAAGCAACACTGAAGTATTGTTGTTGAAAATGAGGCAGCCAAAGATCACAGCAGATTGGATGTAGAAGGAGTTGGGATTATACTGGAAACAAGTTCTTTAAGACAGAATGTCCATAGGCTGAATCTTGTCGTCCCTGTTTGTCCAAACAATAATGAGCGGCAAAGGTGTGAAGAGATCTCCATGTTGTTGCTTTACATATGTCAAGGATTGGCACTGAACGATAGTGTGCTACTGAAGTTGACATTGCCCTTACTGAATGTGCCTTTACTCACCCTTGGAGAGGAAGGCCTGCTTTTTCATAGCAAAACTGTATGCAATCTGCTAACCATTTCGATAGAGTATGTTTACCCACTGCTTTACCTGGTTTGTTTGGATCATAAGATACAAAGAGCTGAGTGGATGTCCTGTGGACTGCAGTGCGGTCTAAGTAGAATGCCAATTCACGCTTACAGACCAAGGTATGCAAAGTCCGTTCTCCTTGGTGAGAATGGGGCCTTGGAAAGAATGTGGGTAAAACTATGGATTGATTCAAGTGGAATTCCGTAACTACTTTGGGAAGGAATTTTGGATGAGTACGGAGAACCACTCTGTCATGTAGGAATTTTCTATAGGGTGAGTACGTGACAAGTGCTTGCAGCTCACTAACCCTTCTAGTTGATGTAATGGCTATGAGGAAGATAGTCTTCCATGTGAGAAATTTTACATCACAGGAATTCATGGGTTCGAAAGGAGAACGCATGAGTCTTGTTAAGACCACATTCAGGTCCCATTCTGTGACTGGTGGCCAAATTGGTGGTTTAAATTGAGTTAAACCTCTCATAAACCTGCTGACAAAATGTTGTATGGATATTGGTGCATCTCCCATCTTGTTATGGTAAGCTGAAATTGCACTTAAATGGACTCTTACAGATGAAGTCTGGAGACCAGAGTCTGAAAGATGGTATAAGTAATCTAGTAGAGAAGTTGTGGGGCAGGTGAAAGGATCTATACTCTTTTGCCTGCACCACAAAGTAAACCTTTTCCATTTCGAAGAATAGTTCTTTCATGTTGAAGGTTTACGTGAAGCTATAAGCATTTGAGATACATTGGTTGAAAGATTGAGTGGTTGTAAAATTAAGCTTTCAACATCCATGCTCTAAGTCTAAGGGATAGGGACTGAAGGTTGGGATGGCACAACCGACCCTGATCCTGAGTTATGAGAGTGGGAGCTACACCCAGGCGAATGGGATCCCTGATCGAGATGTCTAGAAGTGTGGGAAACCATACGGGGGTATGAGTATCATGGACCCCTTGTCCTGTTGTAGCTTCACTAGAGTTTTGGTTATGAGCGGTATCGGAGGATACGCGTATAGAAGGCCTGAGTTCCAAGGGCAAGCAAAGGCATCCTTTGCTGGTTGGTTTTTCTGTTTGTGCAGAGAACAGAATCTGTCCACTTTGTGATTCAGATGTGACACAAATAGGTGTATTGTTGGTTGTCCCCAACTTTGAAATATCCTGGTCGCTATTAAGGGATCCAGGGACCATTCGCGTGGTTGGAACTGACAACGTTGTGAATGCCTGCCAGATAAGTGGCCTGGAAAAACTTTGAAACATAGAAACATAGAAACATAGAAATGACGGCAGAAGAAGACCAAATGGCCCATCCAGTCTGCCCAGCAAGCTTCCCTCATTTCTTCTCCCATACTTATCTGTTTCTCTTAGCTCTTGGTTCTAATTCCCTTCCACCCCCGCCATTAATGTAGAGAGCGGTGGAGGAGCTGAGTGTGTTAGGGCCCATTTCCAAATCTGTGCAGCTTCTTGACAAAGGAGATACGAGCCCGTACCTCCCTGCTTGTTGATGTACCACATGGCTACTGTGTTGTCTGTTTGAATCAGAACAGTCTTGTGTGAAAGGCAGTCCTTGAACACATGTAGCGTATAACGTATAGCTCGAAGTTCTAGGAAATTGATTTGAAATGTTGCTTCAAGTTTTGTCCAAGTACCTTGGGTTTGGAGATTGTCTATGTGAGCTCCCCAACCCAAGGTGGATGCATCTGTAGTTTGTTATCTGTGGGACTGGTTGTTGGAAGGGTAGGCCCTTGCGCAAATTTCCTTGTTCGCCCACCAAAGCAGAGATGAGCGCAGCTGGTGGGTTACTTGAATTGGAGTATACAGTTTATTGAATGGCTTGGATCCATTGCATTCTTAATGTCCATTGCGTTACCCTCACGACTAACCTTGCCATAGGAGTGACATGAACTGTGGAGGTCGTGTGGCCTAGTAAGGTTAGAAACTGATGAGCTGTGGCTTGTTTCTTTGAGTGAATCGAGTTTGCCAGTAGGGAAAGTGTTTCTGCTCGATCCTCTCGTAGAAAGGCCTTTGAGAGGATGGTGTTCAATTCTGCTCCGATAAATTGAAGCAGGTGAGATGGAGTAAGATGGGACTTTTGATAATTGATGAGAAAGCCCATGGAGTGAAGTAGAGTAATTGTTCGACTGAGAGTATCCAGCGCTCCCTGTTGAGATTAGGGATGTGAATCGTTTTAGGACGATTAAAATTATCGTCCGATAATTTTAATATCGTCTTAAACCGTTATGGAACACAATACAATACAGATTCTAACGATTTATCGTTATAAATCGTTAGAATCGTGAGCCGGCACACTAAAACCCCCTAAAACCCACCCCCGACCCTTTAAATTAAATCCCCCCCCCTCCCGAACCCCCCCCCCCCCAAATAACTTAAATAACCTGCGGGTCCAGCGGCGGTCCGGAACGGCAGCGGTCCGGAACGGGCTCCTGCTCCTGCATCTTGTCGTCTTCGGCCGGCGCCATTTCCAAAATGGCGCCGAAAAATGGCGGAAGCCATAGACGAAAAAGATTGGACGGCAGGAGGTCCTTCCGGACCCCCGCTGGACTTTTGGCAAGTCTCGTGGGGGTCAGGAGGCCCCCCACAAGCTGGCCAAAAGTTCCTGGAGGTCCAGCGGGGGTCAGGGAGCGATTTCCCGCCGCGAATCGTTTTCGTACGGAAAATGGCGCCGGCAGGAGATCGACTGCAGGAGGTCGTTCAGCGAGGGTTCCGGCGCCTCGCTGAACGACCTCCTGCAGTCGATCTCCTGCCGGCGCCATTTTCCGTACGAAAACTATTCGCGGCGGGAAATCGCTCCCTGACCCCCGCTGGACCTCCAGGAACTTTTGGCCAGCTTGTGGGGGGCCCCCTGACCCCCACGAGACTTGCCAAAAGTCCAGCGGGGGTCCGGAAGGACCTCCTGCCGTCCAATCTTTTCGTCTATGGCCGCCGCCATTTTTCGGCGCCATTTTGGAAAATGGCGCCGGCCGAAGACGACAAGATGCAGGAGCAGGAGCCCGTTCCGGACCGCTGCCGTTCCGGACCGCTGCTGGACCCGCAGGTTATTTAAGTTATTTGGGGGGGGGGTTCGGGAGGGTGGGGGATTTAATTTAAAGGGTCGGGGGTGGGTTTTAGGGGGTTTTAATGTGCCGGTTTTTCGATTTTTCGATTTTTTAACGATTTTTCACGATATTTTACCCCCCCAAACGGCAACAATACGATTCCCTCCCCCTCCCAGCCGAAATCGATCGTTAAGACGATCGAGGACACGATTCACATCCCTAGTTGAGATTGACTTCTGATGAGCCAGTCGTCTAAGTAGGGAAAGACATGGACACTTTCCTTGTGCAAGTGTGCTGCTATTACTGCCAGATATTTGGTAAATACTCTAGGAGCAGAAGCAAGACCAAATGGTAGTACTCTGTACTGGAAATGTTGATGACCTACCATGAAGCGCAGATACTTGCGATGAGGAGGGAATATTGGAATGTGAGCGTAACCGTCTTGAAGATCCAGAGAACAAAGCCAGTCTCCTTTTTGAAGAAGTGGAAGCATGGTGCCTAAAGACACCATCCTGAACTTTTCTTTTTTCAGAAACTTGTTGAGATTTCTGAGATCTAGGATGGGACGTAGGCCTCCGGTTTTCTTTGGAATGAGGAAATAACCGGAATAGAATCCTCTGCCCTGCTGAGTCCGGGGCACTGGCTCCACAGCCCTGGCTTTCAAAAGAGTGGATAATTCTACTTGCAATTGTAGTATGTGATTTTCGCTGAGAGAGAGAGGTCTCGGAGGAGAATCTGTTGGAATTGAGAGGAAATTGAATTGGTAACCTCGAGATATGATTGCAAGTACCCATTGGTCTGTTGTTATTTGGACCCAATGGGTGTAAAAGGAGGATACTCGACCTCCTACCAGAAGCTCTGGATGAGGATTGGAGAGATGGCTGTGTTCCCTGGAAATGGCCTCAAAAGCCAGCAGCCGGACCAGTCTGTGGTGGAGGTTGAGGTCTAGATGGTCTAGGCTGTCTGGGCTAAGCCCTTTGTTGTGGTCTAGAATCCTTCCTTCTAGATGTAGGGGGGTAATACTGCCTCTGTCTATAGAAGGGCCTTCTAGAATCCTTCCTTTGAGGCCTACGAGGTGGCTGCGAAGGTGGATTTTGCGGGATCAATGATAGTTGTCTCAGGGTCTCTGTAAGCTCTTTTAATTGAGCAACTGCATCCTGTACCTTAGATCCGAACAGATTGTCACCAAGCCATGGGAGATCTACTAACTTGTCTTGGACTTCAGGCCTGAGGTCCGAGGCTTTAAGCCATGCCCAACGTCTGGCACTGATACCCGATGCAGCCACTCTGGAAGCCGTCTCGAAATCATCATAGGCCGCACAGACCTCGTTTTTGCCTGCTTCTAGCCCTTTATGAATGATCATTTGGGCTGCTTCCTGATGTTGTGATGGAAGTGATGGAATAAAGTCCTGCATTTGCTTCCACAAATCCCTTTGGTACTGGGTCATGTACAATTGATATGAAGATATCCTGGAATTCAACATGGCCCCTTGATAGACTTTCCGCCCCAGGGAATCCAGAAATCTTTGATCTTTTCCTGGGGGATTTGAGGAATGTGGTCTAATCCTCTTGGACTTTTTTTGGGCAGACTCTACCACTACTGACTGATGAGGAAGCTGTGAATTTTGGTAGCCAGGAGCAGACTGCACCAAATATGTAGTGTCCATTCTTTTGTTAGTAGCTGGCACTGAGCATGGATGATCCCAAATCTGCTGTTGTAATTGCAAAAGCACTTCATGGATTGGTATAGCTGTTGCGGTCCTGGTCACGAGTACCGAGGTCCGGCCCTTACCTCCTTGTTTCCGGACCTGCCCCCGCCTCCAGAGCCCTGGCTTGCGGCCTGTTTGGCAGCGTCCCCGCTGGGGCTGCGCCACCTCGAAGGTGCCTGAAGACGCCTTGCTCCTAGGCGCGCGCGCACCACTTGGGTGCCTTTCTAGCCCGTTTCCCGCCAGTGGAGACTCCGCCCAGTTCCTGATGTCAGACGCCGCGGCCTTGATAAGCCGGCCGCTGCCATCCAGTCCTTGCCTTGCAACGGGTTAGCTTCCTGGTTTCCTGTTGCGCTGTGCCACAGAGTGACTCGCTTGGCTTCGTCACTCCATACCTGCTTGGTTCCTGCCTGCTTGCTACAGTACCTGCTTGGTTCCCACCTGCCTGCTACAGTACCAGCTTGGTTCCTGCCTGCCTGCTACAGTACCTGCTTGGTTCCTGCCTGGTTCCAGTACCTGAGTCCTGCTACAGTTTCTGCCTGGTTTCAGTACCCGAGTCTTGCTACAGTTTCTGCCTGGTTCCAGTACCCGAGTCTTGCTACAGTTCCTGCCTGGTTCCAGAACCCGAACCCAGTTACAGTATTGCTACTGTCCTAGTCTGATTCCAGTTACCTGTCCTGATCCACAACCCGCCTAAGTCCCAGCGGCCGGGCCCCTACGGGCTCCTCCCGGGGGGGCTTCAGCTTCCAAGGGTGAAGCCACCTAAGTCCCAGCGGTTGGGCTCCTATGGGCTCCTCCCGGGGGAGTACCAGCTTCCAGGGTAAAGAGCATCTCGTCCCGCCTGAACATCTGCCTCCCAGCCTGCTATTCATTAGAGACATTGACCATCTATTCCCAGTCTCCAGCAGGTCAGCCCAAGGGTCCACTAAACTGAGACTCCCACAACAATAGCTACCACTTGTTTTGGAGGGTCTACAAATTGAAGAACCTCCAATGTCTGTTGCCTTACGTCCTGCTCTGTTACTAAGGTGAATGAAATGGTGTCAGCCATTTCCTGGATAAAGGTTGTGAAAGAGAAATCTTCTGGTGGAGATTTCTTCCTTGGATCAGGTGGGGAAGGATCCGACATGAAACCTTCTGAAGAGGTATCTGAGTGTGTATCACTCCAAGTATCATATGGATCCTGACCAGGTGGAGAGATTGTGGAAGTTCTAGGCAGTCTAGGAATTCCTGAAGGACCTGGTTGTGGATCTTCCAAGGGTGAATTCTCCAGGTGTTCTTTCCCAGGTTTGGGAGGGAGCGCACCGACCCCCTCATCTAATCTCTTCAGTAGAAGTTGGTAGAGTGCCAGTTCTGGACGTCCCGGGTCCCCAGGAGTAAGTGGCATCAATGGTGACGGCGGTGGAATCGACGATGGCATCGGTATCTTTGGTGGTCTTGGCGGAATCACCTTAACTGGAACCATTGTAGGTGACGGCAGCGATGGAATCGTCGGCATCGGTGAAGGCACCGGCATCGGTGACGGCGCCGGCATCGGCGAAGTTGCCGGAATAGGTGTATGTTCTTTCAGAGCCTGGAGCACTGTTTGTCTGATAAAATTGGACAATTCCTGCGATACAGCCAGTGTAGTCAGAGCGACTGTATGCGGTGGCGGTGTAGGCTTCGATATGACGTCCACAGAGCCCTGTGGAGGTTCGATCGATGCTGGTATAGGCCCCGGCGCTGAAGGTAGCGGAGTTTCCTGAGATTTTTGCTGTTTAGCGGTCGGTTCCCCCGGGGAGAGGGGTGTCGCTGGAGTCGATGCGTGTCTATGCTGGTGGCGATGTTTTGTTCGATGCTCGACAACTGACCTTATCGATGACGTCGATGGCAATGGATGATCACCCGATCCTTCCAGATGATGTTTTTTCAATAAAACTCGCTTTGTAACACCCACCGGAGACAACTTCGTTGATGTTGAAGGAAAAGGAAGGAGCTGAAGGTGAAAGAAAGGTTTCATCTTCTCCTGTCGAAGTTTTCTTCCTTTAGGAGTCATCTCTGCACATTGAGGGCAGGATGAAACATCGTGTTTGTCTCCTAAACAGATAACACACTCGAGGTGTGGATCTGTTATACACATTGTTCTATTGCAAACTGGACATTTTTTAAATCCGGAAGCCATTTTTTGTCGACAGCCGTCGATGAAAATGGAAAAAAAAAAAGGGAATGAGAGAAAGTTTTTACTAAAAGTAAAATCGAGATGAGTTTACTCTCCGACCAGTGGAAAACTGAGAGAGATCCCCTATGGAAGAAATTTTTTTGAGAATTTGATGACTTTTCAGTCAAATATATTGTGAGGAAAACTCAAAAGGCTTCTGATCCGCAATGATTACAGTAGCGCGGAAAAACGAAGACTAGAGAGAGACCCCTGTGGCAGAGAATATCATGGCATGCTGGGCATGCTTAGTGGCCTCACAGGGCCAGTCAAAAGTTTCTAGAAACTTTGACAGAAAGTTTTCCCGCAATAGGGCTCCGTCAGTGACATCACCCATATGTGAGGACTAGCATCCTGCTTGTCCTGGGATAATCACCTATACGCCAAATTAGAGAAGTGCTCCTTCCATCAAGAATCCGTTCCATTTCTTGGCTCTGTGGTATCCAGATGAGGGTTCCAAATGGACCCACAAAAGACCAAAAGTATCCGGGACTGGTTCCAACCTACTGGTCTCAAGGCTTTACAGAGATTTCTCGGTTTCATGAACTATTACAGGTCCTTTATACATCATTACTCCACCTTGACCGTGCCTCTTACAGCCATGATGCGCGGAAGAGAGCCAATCCCTCTCACTGGTCTGCTGAAGCCGTTGACGCCTTCAAGAAACCTAAAGAAGCGTTCATCCGCAAGCCATGTCTGTCATCCCAATCCCCAACAACCATTTATTGTCGAAGTAGATGCTTCGGATGTTGGAGTTGGTGTTGTCCTTAGTCAATACAGTGACACCCACACATTGTATCCCTGCTTCTTCTTTTCTCGGCAGTTCTCCCCCGCCGAGCAGAATTATGGGATAGGAGACAAGGAGCTACTCGCCATCAAATTAGCATTCGAAGAATGGCGCCCATGGCTCAAAGGTGCACAACACCAGATAACGGTCTACACGGACCATAAAAATCTTGAATATCTTCGTCATGCGCAACGCTTGAACCATAGTCAAGCGCGCTGGTCCTTATTTTTTAATCGATTTGATTTCTTACTGAAGTATCGTCCTGCAGACAAGAATACCAGGGTAGATGCACTCTCCCGTTCCTTCATCCCAGAGGATGTACTGGACACGCCGCAACACATCATTGATCCTACAAAAGTACTGCTTGCAAATACCCACACGATTCCCGCCGGGAAGACAGTGGTACCTCTCTCTCTCAGGAAGAAGATCCTCAGATGGGCCCATGACTCTCTGTTTGCAGGTCACCCTGCACAGTCCAGAACTCTCATCACCTTACAGAGATACTATTGGTGACCTTCTATGAAGGAAGACATACAGGCTTACGTTGAGTTATGTCCTACCTGCGCAAGACAGAAACCTCCAGCTAGCTGTCCCTGGGGACTTCTCCAACCACTGCCCGCTCCTAGTGAACCATGGACACACATTGCAATGGACTTTGTCGTCGACTTGCCCCATCCAACGGTAATAATACCATCTGGGTCACCACTGACCATTCTAAAATGGCACATTTTGTGGCATTGCCCGGCATGCTGTCTGCTCCAGAACGAGCAAAGTTGTTTATCCGGCACATCTTTCATCTACATGGCATGCCGAAACATATCGTCTTGGACAGAGGGGTTCAGTTTACAGCCACGTTCTGGAGATCTTTGTGCAAGAAGTTCGATATCTCATTGGATTTTACGTCTGTGTATCACCCACAAGCCAATGGACAAACGGAGAGAAAGCAAATGTTGCTTACCTGATGTAACAGGTGTTCTCACAGGACAGCAGGATGTTAGTCCTCACAAATGGGTGACATCGAGGATGGAGCCCACCACGGAAAACTTCTGTCAAAGTTTAAACAGAACTTTGACTGGCCCCTACTGGGCATGCCCAGCAAGGCACTGACCCTGCAGCCAGCAGGGGTCTCCCTTCAGTCTGATTTTCAAAGCTACAGGCAGTGCCTAGAAAGTAAGAATAAAACGAACCCAACACCGCGGGGAGGCGGGCGGGTTTCGTGAGGACTAACATCCTGCTGTCCTGTGAGAACACCTGTTACATCAGGTAAGCAACATTTGCTTTCTCACAGGACAAGCAGGATGGTTGTCCTCACAAATGGGTGAGTACCGAGCTGAGGATGTCCCGACTTGCACCAAATGTACCCAACGGTGTGCAGCAGGCACAATAAGTGAGGAGAAATTTGGGAAAGGGCATCCGCACCCAACCGGGTAGGTGGAAGGGTGTTGGTACATCAGGTTGGAAAAAGGTTACGCAAGACAGACTGGCCGAAGATGGAGTCCTGTCTTCCAGCCTTGTCCAAACAATAATGGGCTGCAAAGGTATGGAGAGAACTCCAGGTTGCAGCTTTGCAGATGTCAGGAAGCGGCACCGATCGAAGGTGTGCCACTGACGTCGCCATGGCCCTCACAGAGTGTGCTTTAACACGGTCTTGAAAAGGAATGCCAGCTTGCTCATAGCAAAAAGAAATGCAGTCCGCCAACCAGGAAGAAAGAGCCTGCTTACCCACAGGTTGTCCCAACTTATTAGGATGGAAAGAGACGAATAATTGAGTGCTCTTCCTATGGGAAACTGTACGGTCTAGGTAAAAAGCTAGAGCTCGTTTACAGTCCAGGGTATGCAGGGTCTGCTCTCCAGAGTTGGAGTGGGGCCTGGGAAAAAAGATAGGTAGTATGATGGATTGATTGATATGAAACTCAGAAACTACCTTAGGTAAAAATTTAGGGTGAGTGCGGAGTACCGCGCGGTCCTGCAGGAGCTTAGTGTAAGGCGGATAGGTAACTAGGGCCTGTAATTCACTAACCCTGCGAGCTGAAGTAATAGCCAAAAGGAATAACACTTTCCAAGTGAGATATTTCAAGTCACAGGAGTGCAGAGGTTCGAAAGGAGGTTTCATAAGACGACCAAGAACCAGGTTAAGGTCCCAGGATGGGGCCGGAGGACGCAAGGGCGGCTTTAGATGGAGCAAGCCTTTAAGAAAGCGTGTTACTAGGGGTTGTACTGAAATAGGATTACCCCCAATACCCTTATGGAAGGCGGCTACCGCACTGACATGCATTCTGATAGAAGAGGTTTTAAGACCTGATTCAGAGAGATGCCATAAATAGTCCAAGAATTTGGAGATTGGACAGGAAAGGGGATCAAGGGACTGAGAAGTGCACCATGATGTGTACCTTTTCCATTTGTATGAGTAAGACTTTCTTGTGGAAGGCTTTCGTGAAGCTATCAGGACCCGAGAAACGGAATCTGAAAGGTTGAAAGGCTGAAGGACTAACCTTTCAACATCCATGCCGTCAGGGACAAGACTTGGAGGTTGGGATGGAGGAGGCATCCGTCGTTTTGAGTGAGCAGATGCGGGTCCTTTCCCAGAGGAATGTGCCTGCGGATGGAGAGATCCTGGAGTATTGGAAACCATACTTGGCGTGGCCAGTAAGGTCCTATCAGGATCATGGTTCCTCCGTCCTGGCGTAGCTTCACGAGAGTCTTTGACACAAGAGGGAGTGGAGGGAATGCATAGAGCAGACCGGTTGTCCACTTGAGGGAGAATGCATCCCTCGGCCGAGAGTGCTGGCTCCGAATGAGAGAGCAGTAATCGTCCACTTTGTGGTTCTGAGGGGACGCAAAGAGGTCTATGCGGGGAGAACCCCACTTGAGAAACAGAGAGGTCGCTACCAGAGGATCGAGTGACCACTCGTGTGGTTGGAAGACACGGCTCAGCTGGTCTGCCAATACATTGTCTACTCCCGGCAGGTAAGTGGCCCTGAGGTACATGGAGTGGGAGAGGGCTTCCGCCCAGATCTGCGCAGCTTCCTGACACAGAAGGAAGGAGCCTGTGCCTCCCTGCTTGTTTATGTACCACATGGCCACTTGGTTGTCCGTCTGGATTAAGATTATCTGATGAAAGAGATGATCTTTGAAAGTGCGGAGCGCATAGCGGATTGCTCGAAGTTCCAGGAAATTGATCTGGTGTTCGGCTTCCTCTTTGGACCATAACCCTTGGGTTTGAAAGTCGTCCACATGGGCTCCCCAACCGATGTGAGAAGCGTCGGTGGTTAGGATTACTTGCGGATCCGGTGGAAGAAAGGGTAAGCCCTGAAGGAGGTTGACCTGAGTCGTCCACCAGGTTAAGGATAGGCGCAGCGCTTGTGTGACTGTGACTATGGAGGACAGAGGCTGAAAAGCTTGAATCCATTGGTGTCGTAGAGTCCATTGTGTTACTCTCATGGCTAGTCGGGTCATGGGAGTGACTTGAACCGAGGATGCCATGTGCCCTAGGAGAATGAGGAACTGGCGAGCCGTGGCAGTGTTCTGAGACTGGAGCTGGCGAGCCAGGGACATTAGGGTGTGGACCCTCTGAAGAGGAAGGTAAGCCTTTGCCTGTAAGGTGTCCAAGTCTGCCCCAATGAAGGATAAGGTTTGAGACGGGACTAAGCAAGATTTCTCGTAATTGACAAGAAACCCTAAGGAAAGGAGTGTTTGAATTGTCAATTTTAGGGAGGATTGAGCTGTCTGTTGGGTGGAGGCCCTGATTAGCCAATCGTCCAGGTAGGGGTAGACGTGGACACCTTCCTTCCTTAGGAATGCTGCTACCACTACGAGACATTTGGTAAAGACTCGTGGGGCAGAAGCCAGACTGAAAGGTAGGACACGGTATTGATAATGGTCGTGGCCTACTAGAAACCGCAGATATTTGCGATGGGATTGTGTGATCGCAATGTGGGTATAAGCGTCCTTGAGGTCGAGAGAGCACAGCCAATCCCCTCTTTGTAGCAGAGGGAGCAGCGCGCCTAGGGTTACCATTTTGAACTTCTCTTTTTGAAGGTATTTGTTGAGGGCTCGAAGGTCCAAAATGGGACGTAGTCCCCCTGATTTCTTTGGTATTAGGAAGTATCTGGAATAGAATCCCTTGCCTCGTTGAGAGGGAGGAACGGGTTCTATAGCATTTGATTGCAGAAGAAGGGATACTTCCTGTTGTAATTGAGCCAAATGGGTGGATAGACTCCACGCTTGAAGAGGCGGGGAGTCTGCCGGAAGAGTTATGAAGTTGAGGTGGTAACCCTGTGCGATAATTGTTAGCACCCACTGATCTGAGGTGATCTGCAACCAAGGTTGTAGAAAATGGTACAGTCGACCTCCTACAGGGATATCCGGAAGAGGGGTTTGGCATGTGTTCCCTACAGGGGAGTCAAAGGCCAGCCGCAGGCCCAGGAGGAGGGGCTACAGTAGGCCTTTGTTTCCTAGGCTGACGCGGCTGAGGCCTAGTAGAGGATCGAGCTGGACGAGGCCTGGCCGATGGAGGGTAATAACGGCGTGGTCGAAAGAATGACTTCTTAGAGTCTTTCTTTTGCGGTTGCTTGGAGGTCAGCTCAGGTGGGACAGATGAGAGTTGTTTCAACGTCTCATGGTGGTCTTTTAACTCCGCCACAATCTGCTGAATTTGCTCTCCAAACAAATTATCGCCTAAGCAGGGTAAATCAGCAAGACGATCCTGAACCTCTGGGCGAAGGTTGGATGATTTTAACCAAGCCCAACGTCTGGCTGAGATGGCTGTGGCTGAAACTTTTGTGGAAGCATCGAATATGTCGTAGGCAGTCCTAATCTCGTGCTTCCCTGCCTCAAATCCCTTGTGAAGAAGGGCTTGAAGCTGCGGTTGGTATTGGTCTGGCAACGTGTCAGCATAGTCTTGCATCTGCTTAAGGATGGCTCTGTTGTACTGAGTCATGTAAAGTTGATATGAAGCTATGCGTGAAATCAACATAGCTCCATGATAGACTTTCCGTCCAACACTATCTAGGAACTTGTTGTCCCTGGTAGGTGGGGTAGAAGAGTGTGGCTTAAGACGCTTGGCCTTCTTCTGCGCGGACTCAACCACAACAGAGCGATGATCCAGTTGAGGTTTTTGGAAACCTGGTGCTGACTGGACAAGGTAGGTGGAGTCAGCTTTTTTGTTAACTGGGGACACTGATGAAGGAGATTCCCAGTTTTTCTTGAGCAGATCCAAAAACACCTGGTGTATAGGGATGGAAGCGATGATTTTTGGAGCATCCAGAAATTGAAGGAGTTCCATCATCTGGTGTCTGTCATCAGCTTCAGATTGTAGTTGAAAGGGTACAACTTCTGACATCTCTTTCACAAAATTAATGAAAGATAGATCCTCAGGAGGAGATCTTTTTCTACTCTCTGTAGGAGATGGTGGCGAAGGCAAATCTGTGTCAGAAGATGTATCATCATCATCACCCCAGGTATCGTAGGGATCAAGTGGGGCTTGTAGCCCTGATGGACCTGGCTGAGGCTCTGAAGGCATCGATGGAAACCGAGGTGGAATCGGTGCCGTAGGTGGAACCAGAAATGGCATCGATGGCTTCGGTGCTGCCGATGGAATCGGTGCCTGGCGTGGAATGGATGGAACCGAAGGATATATCGGTGGAGATATACCAGAAGGCACCGATGGAACCACCCCGGAAGGGGGAATCCGGAACGGTGTTTCTCCTGCCGATGAAAATCCAGTCGGAGACGGTGGTGTTGTCGATGGTACTGGAATCACCGATGGAAGGGCCGTCATGAGCGCCTTCATGCGGCTCAGTAGCGGTGCTAGCGCTTGTATCAACGGCTCGGTGGTCGGTTCCCTCCTCGGTGGCGAAGCCGGTGCCGGTGTCGGTGTCGGGGGCGGCACTGGTACCGGTGCCGGAGACGGTGCCGATGGAGGTTGCAAATTCTTCATCGCTTTCTCGATGGCCTCCTGGACCAGCCGGTCCAGTTCTGCCCGGAGACCAGGGGTAACCATACCCGGCTCGACGGGAGAGGGAGGCTGAGGCAGGGCCGGAGGAACCACCGTAACCGGTGGGATCACGGCCCCCGCACCCCGGGAGGGTGAGGGTTTCCTCGATGCCGGCGAACGAGACGTGGAGGGTGTCCGGTCTGTTCGCGGCTTCTTTGTCGGTGGCTCGGCTTGAGCAGAGGTCGATGGCTGTGGATCCTCGACAGGCCGAGACTTGTGCCGTCGATGGCGGTGCTTTTCCTTCCGATCCCCTCGCCCATCCGGGGAAGGGACGGGAGTCGACGGCCGAGAAGCGATCGATGGCGGACGGTCACCGGAGGGTTGACGATGATGGTACAACTTCGACGGTGCCGGTTCCGATGACGTCGATGCTATCGATGGCGTTGGGGTGGGTGCATGGAAGAGGAGCCCCATCTTCTCCATCCTGGCTTTGCGACCCTTGGGTGTCATTAAGGCACATTTGGTGCAAGTCAGGACATCATGCTCACTACCCAAACACATTACACAAACCCTGTGGGGGTCTGTGATGGACATAGTCCGGGTACAATCCGGACAACGGCGGAACCCCGTTGCCATGGCCTGAAGCCAAAATTGAGGCTGGGGATCGGTAAGTGCCAACAGGCCTCAAGGGCCAAAATCGACGGTAGTCGATGGAAAAAGGCAAAAAACTTACCGGGTTCCGTAAGATGACTAAAAATTTGTCGAAGGGAGACCCCTGAGGGGCAAATTTTCTTAGGAAATTAATTTCCAAATTCCTGTCAGGAACGTGGTTAGAGAGCTCCTTTCACCGCGTGGCAACTGCTGCGCGGAAAAAGAAGACTGAAGGGAGACCCCTGCTGGCTGCAGGGTCAGTGCCTTGCTGGGCATGCCCAGTAGGGGCCAGTCAAAGTTCTGTTTAAACTTTGACAGAAGTTTTCCGTGGTGGGCTCCATCCTCGATGTCACCCATTTGTGAGGACAACCATCCTGCTTGTCCTGTGAGAACAAACCACACATTAAAACAATTCCTCCGTGCCTACGTCAACTCCAGACAAAGTGACTGGTCAGAATTGCTTCCTTGGGCTGAATTTGCTCTGAACTCACACCAGTCTGCCTCAACTGGGTCATCTCCATACCAACTAGTCTACGGACATTAGCCCTTACCTCCACTACCTATGCCACTATCAGTAGCCTCTCCTGCTGCCCAGGCATCAGCGGAAGAATTACACCAGTTGTGGGAACACACGAAAGAACTCCACCAGGAGGCTGGACAAGCCAAAAGGTTCTATGCTGCCCATCACAGAGCCGTACCGCAGTTACAGCCTGGCAATAAGGTATGGCTGAGTACCCGGTTCATAGGACCCTTCTCAATACTCCATCACCTGGGTCCACTTACATACTGTTGTGGTTATGAGGTGTTGGAGTGGATTCTTGGGTACTGCGGTGATAGCCACTCCCACGGGAAGGAGCCCCGTGAGGAACTGCAGTACTAGGCTAGACTCTATACATGCAGACACAAAGGTACTGCCCAGGGCGGGCAGCAGTGAAGGTATTCCAGTGAAGTAGTCCAGGGGTCCTCAGCAGAGGAGACCAGTCTCACACTCAAGTAGGTGATCGGCAGCGCAGCGTAGCAGGGACAGGTCCCGGATGTAAACCTGAGCGCTGAAGCTGAAGATGAGACAGACAGAAAGGTAGTACTCACTGAGCAGAAGCTGTATTGTAGAAGGTCATGGCAGGCAGACATAGTTCAGTGGCAGGCACCAGATTAGGGAGAACAGGCCCTCGAGGAGTGAGTACCCAGTATCCCAGGATAGGTACCTGAAAAGGAGCAGAAGGGCCCCTGAGGAGCAGGTACCCAGGTTAGTGAAGAATACCCTGAAGGGCAGAGAGAGCTTCCTGCGGCAGCTTACACCGGAGGCAGTCCAATCCTTGCTAACTCTGTTTGTTAGCAAACGAAGGCCAGGCTAAATACCAGGATGTGATGACGTCACTCGGAGGGGATGCCCCCGAGGTTCCCACCATGATGTGGATATAGACGTGGGTGGTGTGCGCGCGCGCACCCTAGGAGGCCCTCAGGAAAATCATGGCGAACACCGTCGCCATTGCCGACCTGGGGATGTCGGAGAGAGCAGCATGAAGACGTGGCAGCAGCCACCTTCCTAAGGCTTGAGGAGAGAGAAGGAAGAAAGGTGAGACAGAGAGGTCGAAGCCATCTGAGACCGACGGACGCAACACATACAGCTTGAAGCTACCACCAGCACTTCAAATACATAATGCTTTTCATATCTCCCTTTTGAAGCCTCTCATCCTGTCCAAGTTCACCAGGAAGACTCCGGAGTCCCAGCCTCTCTCTGCTGAAGAAGATATCACATATCAAGTAGAAGATATCCTTGATGTAAGAAAACGCGGCAGACGATAGGAATATCTCATTTCCTGGGAGGGATTCGGCCCGGAGGAAAATAGTTGGGAGCCAGCATGCAACATCCTGGACAAGGACTTGATCCAACAGTTCCACAGGACACATCCCCGGAAGCCGAAACCCCCGGGGAAGGGCCCTAAGAAGGGGGGTACTGTTATGCCTGTTGGTCGCAGACGGCTGTGACCTCTCATGCTCACCTCTTTTTTCTCCGCTCCATCTAGTCTAGGAAGAATGGCGATGTCTGCCAGTTCACGCCGACCTCTCTGGCATTCCTGGGACAGCGTAGGTGCTGCCGGCCGCCATTTTGGTCCTAGAGTTACCTAGGCGCGCGCGCAAAGGCCTTATTTGAATATGTCATGGCGGGAACCTCGGGGGTGTCCCCACCCTATGACGTCAACCTACGAAGCGTATTTAATGGAGCCAGCCCTTGCCTTCCTCGAGTTAGCAAGGAGTTCCGTCATGCTGTACTCTGCTCATTCAAGGACTTCCTGTTCCTGTTATAGCTTTGGCAATTGGACACTCTGAGTACCCACTCCTTGGGGGCTCCCCTGCATTCACAGCTATCCGCTCCTCGGAGGGCCTTTCTGCCTATCTGCTACTGATCTGCTTCTCTGATCTACTTGCTCCAGGAAACACCTATTGTGAGTACTTCTACAGACATCATCATTTCTGGACAACACTGAGGAACCAATGTGGCATACTCCGATCCTCGGGCCACTACCACCCTTCTTCAGTGAAAGTCTATCTTCATTCCTACTCTACAGTATTCCTGCTCATCATTGTCCAGAACTGTACTTTCTTATTGCTAAAACTGTGGACATTACTTTCCTTCCTATTTAATAAAGGTTCTGTTTCTAGCTGTGTGCCATGCTACTGAGACTGCGCCTGCTGACGGTGAGGCTCACAGGATTCCTCCCTGTGGGTGGAGACATCGCTCATCTCAGCCCAGGGGTTCACATCCTTCCCTAAACATAACACTACCGCAATTCCTCTGCGTTGCTAACCTACTGGCACCTGCTACAGCGGGTTCTCCGCTCTAGCCCTTATTCAGCATACTACAGTTCAAGCCTCCGCACCTGCACCTCCTCATCTCGAGCCTATTTCCACATGGCCCTCCACTACAGTCTTCAGAGCTACAGTGGTCTTGCATCCCTGGAGACTCTCTCTCCTTCCCCCTTCGAGAGTGCTCCTGTCTTGGACTATACCTAAAGCAGAGTTGCTGCGGACACCGAAAAAGGTAGGGGCAGGAACTGATTGGGAACAGTGAACTTTACTCACCGAGCGATGAAAAACAATATTGCGATGGGAGACCCCTATGAGGGAACTTTTTAATGAAGTAATCTTCAAGTTTTTTCCGTGAGGAAAATTGTGTGAGAGAATTCTCACAGAGCTGTTAACCGCGAGGCAAACTGCAGCGCAGGAAAAAAAGAGACCGAAGGGAGACTCCTGTGGCTACAGGGATTATGGCATGCTGGGCATTCTCAGTATGCCAGTCAAAAGTTCTAGAAACTTTGACAGAAAAGTTTTCCGTGATAGGGCTTCGTCCAGTGACGTCACCCACATGTGAGGACTACCATCCTGCTTGTCCAGGGAGAACCTCTCTGACACTCTCTGTAGCCAGTTGCCTACTCTTTCCGGGACCAGCCACGCAGAGGTACCAGAGAAGTCCCAGCTTGCTTCTGTTCCCGGCCAGCCTCGCCTCCCGATGGTGGCAACCTGTGTGGACCCTTAGCCCACCTCGGGCTAAGGGTCCACAATTCCTAACAATAATGTTTTTTCTTGGTATATATCAATAAAAATGTTTAAAACTAAAAAAAACTTTTCCCCATGTCTGATCAACAACAAATGCTGTTTTCCTTATATTTTGAAGAAAGTACTATCGTAGGAAGAATGCTCCTATTCCTTATCCTTTTCCTGCTTCAGTGACAATGTTGCACCTGTTTGTTCAATCATAGAACAATGTCACAAAGTGTTTACATCAATTCCATTTGGCTGGCATCCTTGATGGAAAAAATCCTTTCAAGTTCAAATACTATAGCTGTTATAGCTGGAAAACATTCCATACATCTTTTTGCATTCATCTTCCCATGGCACTACATTACAGCTGGTGAAAGCATGGAAGAATGTAAGCACCTGCAATTTCTCAAGTCCATCAGTGTTTGCAAACTAATGAACAGAAAAATATCATATGTCTTTCCCAACCTTGATTATTACCCAAAGCCTGTAGACAAGTTTGCTTTAGGGAACAAAATGTGGTCATTGTTGCAACCAAAACAACAGTATCAACTGTCTGTTGTGGGGAACACTCCTTCTGGTCGGCACGGTGTTCTCCGTGTTGGACGACCACCCTCGGCCTACCACGCAGAGCTCTCCCTAGGCACGCGTGCGTGGGAGGCTCTGCCTCTTTAAGGGCTCAGCGTCGGAATCTCCGGGCCAGCCTCCTATGATGTTAGTTCCTTCTATGACGTCAGGAAGCAGCCCTATATATTCCAAGCTTCTCTCCTGTTGGTTGCCTTTGCAACAGCTTATCTCCTCGGAGAGCTTGTTGATCCTGTGCCTGATTCTGCTCTTGACTCCATTCAAGCTCCTGACTCTGCTCCAGCTCCTGATCCTGATTCAGCTCCGTCCTTCATCCTTCAGTCCTGCGTATCTCCTTGACTTAATATCCCGGTACCGACCCTTGGCTTGCTTCACTTTCTTCCTGCCTTCCGCCCGCATCGACTCCTGGCCTGGTTTCATTGCTTCTGTTCCTCTGCTGCCTGCCTCGGACTCCAGACTGGACTTTCATATTGCTCCTTTGCTGCCACCCTGACCCTGACTTCTGACCTTGTCTCTGCCTCACCTGTCCTGCTTCACATAGGCAACCCGCACCTAAGTCCTGCTGGCCCCGGTACCCAAGGGATCAACCTGTGGGGAATGAGGACTGATATAGGTGAAACTCCTGTTGGGTTGATCTTGCCGGCTCCTCCTACCAGTGATGGGTTCCACGTAGGGCCTTCCCTCTGTGATATACCAACTCCCGTCTCGGCTCAAGGTTCCACGAACATAACAGATTGCAAAGGCCATGGACCCGGTGGACCTGTCCGGGCTGCAGGCCATTCCAGGCTTTGGCTCAATGCCTGCAGCAAAAATAACAGTGTCTAGATGTCCTGGCAGCGACCGTGGAGCATCTGGCTAATTGGCTGGAGAATCCTACGACTCCTGCAGTTCCTGCTCCTCCGCCGGCGGCTACCTCGACTTCCGTTCCTCACTTGCACATGCCAAATCCGCCCAGGTACGACGGAGACTCTAAGCAATGCCGGGGATTTTTAAATCAATGCTTCATACACTTCTCCCTCCAACCAGCTCTGTTCCCCAGCGATCAAGTAAAGACCACATTCATCCTCTCTTTATTAGATGGAAGGGTCCTTCCCTGGGGCTCTCTGTTGTAGGAACGCGGGGATTCTGTCTTGGGAGATCTGCCTCGCTTTGTCCAGATGTTCCAGCAAGTTTTTGATGAACTTGGACGTCATTCCACGGCCGCCTTAGAACTTCTCCACCTCCGTCAAGGTTCTCGTACTCTGGCTGAGTACACTGTGGAGTTTCGTACCCTTGTATTTGAATTAGGCTGGTGGGAGGACAGTCTGAGAAGTATATTTCTAGAGGGTTTGGCTTCTCGCATAAAAGATGAGTGGGCAGCTCAGGAATTACCCGAGGAACTGGAGGCGCTCATTGATTTGGCAGGCCGAATTGATTGGCGTCTTCAGCAGCGCCTAAAGGAGCTGAAATTGGGACATCGAGTAGTACCTCTGGCTCCCTCGTTCTCTCGTCCTCTGACTTCTCCTGTCGCATCCGAGATTCCACCGACTCATGTTGAAGAACCTATGCAAATAGGTTGTACTCATTTGACTCCGGAAGAGAGACAACGGCACAGGGCTCTCAGACTCTGTCTGTATTGTGAAAGCAAGGGCCATCTATTAGCTCAGTGCCCAGAACGTCAGGAAATTCTCGGGCCTAGGTGTGTCAGGGGAGCTGACCCTAGGCTGCATCAACCCCGCTCCTCAATGTACAGTTCCAGTGATGCTCCAGTTCTCGGGAGGTTCCATCACGACTCTGGCCTTTATTGACTCCGGAGCTGGAGAAAACTTTATCTTGGCTAAACTAGCCAAGCAACTGCAACTTCCAGCGATTCCTCATGCACTACCACTTCTTTTTTTTTTATTATTATTTTTATTGACTTTTCAAACAAAAAATATCAGAACAATGTTCTCAGAAAAATACAGAAACAAGGAGAATAACATATGCTTAGATTCCTTCTAGCAAAGAAATTGGTGGGAGACCAAGATTTAAAGAAGCAGATCAATAAGGTATAAACAAATATCAGATGTGCATAATATTCCCACTATCTTCTCTTACTAGCCTATCCACCCCCCCCCCCCCCCGGTATCCCTTTAGGAATGAGAGTTTAGATACTCACACAATTGTATTGGATTTGCAAAGATATATTTAGCATTTTGAAAAACAATAATGCATTTACATGGGAATCGAAGATTAAATTTGGTTCCCCTTGATACTACTTCACTTCTCATACCCAAGAATTTTTTTCTCCTCTTCTGGGTTACTTTCACAATATCTGGAAAGACTCGCACTTTCTAACCATGAAATTGCTGTGTTGAATTACGGAAAAACAATCGAGGTACTGAGTCACTTTCAGAAATAAAAGTAAAAGTCACCAAGAGTGTTGCCCTGGTCTCTATAGGGA